>NC_039362.1:179614233-180214233 GCF_003573695.1 Papaver somniferum | reverse complement strand
TTGCTTTTGGTTTCTACCAGTTACCGTGTACACGTTCCTCGTGCAATTGTAGTGACCGATACGTTGTTGGTACATGGTTTGTTAAATCACACCAACAAACTCTAATTTGGACCGCTAACCGTAACGATTTTCTACTGCACAAGACATCTTCAATTATCTTCACTGACCATGGAAAGTTAGTACTACGTATAATATCAGATAATAAAGATTATCTCTTGTTACCCGATGTACCTGATCCAGCTGCATATGCAAAGATCCATGATGATGGCAACTTTGTATTATATGGTTCGGAATCTCAAGTTGTTTGGGAAAATTTTGACCATCCGACAGGTACAATTCTGGGAGGTCAAAAGTTAAAAGCTGGAGTTGATCTAATCTCTGGTAAAGTGGTAATCACAGGTTATCAGTTAGACAGACGGACGGTTTAGTTGCTATATACAATATGGATTCTCTTCATCGGGGATATCGAACTGAAGAGATTTTGAAGGTAGTGTCAGATGAGATTGCGGGTTCAGTAAGTAGTCCACTAACATTGAACTTGGACACTACTGGTAACTTATACATTGTTGATTCTCATGATGTAGTACTAAAATATCTTTATCGAAACAAGAATCAACAAGAAGAAGAAGGAAGTATTCTAGGGGATGAGGAGGAGGTTCATATGTATAGAGCTACACTGGGTTCATGAGGGAGTTTTAATCTGTACAAGGAAGAGGAATTGATTGGATTTGAGGGAGCTGCTTCTTCAACGGTTTGTGGGGTTATGCAGAGTAGTTGAATTTGTTGTGTAGTTTTCTCTTTGTTTTACTTTTTGAAGAATATTTTCCTTTTCATCTTTGTAATATTGGTGCATAATGCTTACTATTTTTCCTAGCCTCTCCCAATTGATTAAGTTACAATAGGACCCAACCCAGTGTTTATCTCTCGCCATATCTGACACTGTGTGTATGAATTTTCAAACCTGAGCACTTCCATGTCATCCCTCTACTAACTTCGCTTATTTCCGTGCAATTTCTTTTGACAGAAAACATTTCTAGCTTCGACACATCATTCTTTAAGTTTATTACAGTAAATTTTCTCCTGGCGTTCATTTCGTTTTCTTTGTTTTATGGATAGCATCACTCAATGCCGCCACTCACAGATGCCATGAAGAGGAAATAACGGCTCTCTTAAACTTTAAGTCATCTTTAGTACAAATATGACTCGACTTAAGGTATTGAATTTGTCCCGTAATAACCTCACAGGAGTTGCTATCCTATCTTGCATCTCCAAGCTTGAAAATCTCGTTTACTTAAATTTGTCTAACAACAAACTTGGACAGTCCTCTGCCTTTTCCACTATCTAGTTATAGCTACATAGCTCTAAATGACAATCAACTTTCAGGTTCAATATGTTGAGAACAAGTACCAGCTTCTATTGATCTCTCTCAGTTGGACATCAAAGGCACCATGCGGCAGTTTGAGCAACTGAATAAGTATGTAGTTGAGAAATTTTTATTTTTTCTAATAAAATTATTTCCATTTAAATAAGGACAACTTGGTCGTTGTAGTATAGTGGTAAGTATTCCCGCCTGTCACGCGGGTGACCCGGGTTCGATCCCCGGCAACGGCGTCTTTTTTTTTTTTTTGGTTGTTTTGCTCTGAATTTTGCAACTGCGTGGTTGGAGAGGGCAAGGAAAAGATAATTTTTCAAGATTCTCTTTTAGAGAATTCATGTACGTCTTCGCATTCTTCTATAGTTTTACCACCATATATATGGACTGATATTTCCTGAAGCTGTACCTAATAAACATGAAATGAACTTACAAGATGAGGTGAATCAAGTTTTGGCAACTAAGACTAGTTTTTTAAGGGATTTTTTACACGAAGGAACAAAGTGACCACTGAAATAAAAGTGCACGCCAGTGAACAGTTCTGGTTCCTGCAGAAAAGATATCAACATCCATGATTATTGAGTCCAACTTCATAAGGCTCTTCATGGACAAGATCCACTGCTTTAATCCTGCATAGCAATGCAAATTGCATTCAGACAACATAATAAAGTGGCGTATGTTGCATATGAAACCAGTTCAATCTAAATCAAGATTCATTGTTAAACTGATGATATGCAAATGCAAGAATAAGAATGTAACTATGGGAACTTACAATCCATTTTGAGAACCCATTTCCAATCTAAGATGGCCTTGAGCACCAGATATATTAGCTTTAGAGGTTGCATAACGTACTGTTGCAATGGTCAAAGCTACAAACTAGTGTAGTGACTAGGTTACTATATATGGTGAGATTAATTCACTTCCCCGCAAATTATTCTTGTCCTAGCAATAAATCCATTCCAACATTTTCCACAGAAACCAGTCTAGTACTTTTTCTCTGAAAACTCAATTTTTCTTTTGTACTTATTTTTGTCTAATTCAACCATGAAAAGAAGTTCAGTGAGAGCGCATGGTAAACTTTGATGAGTCTGGGTGGCACAAGGTCAGGGAGTAGTTTTTTTTTTTTTGATCAGATCAGGGAGTAGTTACCATACGTTATACTAGTGATCGGTGCCGAGCAACGGAGAAGATATATATAAATCAAACCAGGTTGAAGGTTAAGAAAACAGGATGAGTGATAAACCAGGTTTCAACTGCCTGCCAGTTAAAGGAATTTTTGAGCATGGTTCCTTTCCTGTACTAACGGTGCATATCGGTCTTTGTATATTATTAATCGGAACCTTCCACGTTTTCCTTGGTCAATTAAACCAGATAAAATTTGTTTCATCAGTCTTTGTAAGGTTTCCTTGTTCCTCTCGTTCATTCACTAGATTTTAAGATTACATAACTTCAACAGTATTTAAAAACAACTGTAACGTATATGTCTTTTGCATGTTTCAGGCCGGTATTGTCTTAGGCCCGGCGTTGCTGGGAGGTACGGAAACATTTCAATACATATTTCGTGATTCAGGAGGAATGGCCTTAATGTCAGTCATCGAAAGGATTGGGGGTGTTTTTCTTGCATTCCTTATTGGAGTAATGACAGACATGGATATGATTATGAAAGCACGTAGATCAACCATCGTCATAGGTTTTTGCACGTTCCTCATCCCTTTAATTTTTAATAGCATTGTTGAAAGCGTGGTACGAAAAAACTTAAACCTGGAAAAGGATATGAATGCGTCTCTCTTATACGTTAGATTGTTAGTGTCTCACTCCTCCTTTTATGATACTGCTTGTGCCGTTGCTGACCTAAACCTCCTCAACTCGGAGATTGGTCGTCTAGGCCTGGCCATTTAGATAATCACTGGATTGAGCAGTTGGTTGTATAAGTATGTACTAGAATTCTATATAGAAGCCACTATTTTGAAGACCGATGTGATGCTATTAGCATGGATAAGTAAAATTTTCTTAGTGACTTTCATCATGTTCATTTTACACCCAATAATGTCATGGATGAATAGAACTACTCCGGAAGGAAAAACACTTAATGAAGGTTATGTTTCCTCGATCATTATCAGTGTTTTAGGAGTTTCATTTTACTGTCAGTCCATTGGTATAGACCCTTCGGTTGGACTAACGGTACCTGTTGGGTCACCTATAGCAACAGCTGTTCAAAAAAAGTTAGAGTGCTTTGTTACCTTTGTGCTCGTAACACCAGTTTACATAATAGGAGGCTATCATGTACGCTCATTCGAATTCATTTGGAAAGATTTTGTAGTTGTGGAGATAATGATGTTCCTTGCATACTTCGCAAAGATTGGTTTTGTAATGTTGTCTTCCCTCTACATGCTGATGCCTATTCTGGACTCCTTCTGTCTCGGTCTCCTCTTAACATGTGATGGCATAATCAATATGTGGTATGCAATGGCAATGTATGAAGCTGAGGTTAGTTACATGGTACTTATCTCTGATCGATATATACGAATATATTCCATCAGTGCACACTAATATTAAACTGTTGATTGATATGCAGCTGATGGGCCAACAGACTTACACCATAATATTCTTCACAAATCTTTTGATAACCATGGTTATCACACCGACGGTAAAATATTTATATAATCCTTCAGGGAAGTACGCGGGCTACAAGAGACTATCTATCCTAAATTCTGCTGTCAACACTGAGCTGCGCATATTAGCTTGTGTTTACAATCAAGAAAATGTTCCCAGTTTTTTCAATTTCTTTGAAGCCACTAATCCGGTTACAAAAGATAGCGTTGTATGTATCTATGTTTTGCACCTCGTTGAACTAGTCGGTCGTGCGACTTCCATTCTCGTGGAACACAAACAGCATAAAAAGACACGGGCTCGCACCAGCAATTCGTCAGATAAAATTATCAATGCCTTCAACCAGTTTGAACAACAGAATCAAGGCTTCACAATCGGGTCATGTTTCACAGCCATATCACCGTTCTCAAGCATGCACAACGACGTATCTCAAATAGCATTGGACAAGAGGACCAATCTTGTGATTATCCCTTTCGGTGAGTTAGACAAACACCCTTATCGAGTAGTCAACCAAAGTATTTTAGATAAGGCACCTTGCTCGGTGGGGATTCTCTTTGACCACAAGAATATCTCGGTTGCTCCTATTGATGTTTCTGTAAGCTTTCATGATGTTGCCGTGATTTTCATTGGAGGCCCTGACGACCGGGAGGCATTAGCATATAGTATGAGAATGTTGGATAATCCCAATTTAAATCTCTCAATTTTCCGATTCACGCATATAAAATCAAATAGAAAAACAAAAAAAGATGGTGAATTGATAAGCGACTTGTGGGATAAAATTATGAATACTAACAACATTTTGTACAAAGAAGAAGAAGTAACAGATTGTGCAGATACAACAAGTAAAATCAAATGCCTGGAAGACTCTTACGACTTCATAATTGTCGGGAGACGACATGATAGTAACTCACCAATTGTGCGTGGACTTGATGAATGGTGTGTCTTCAAAGAACTTGGTGTTATTGGAGATATTTTCGCTACTTCTACTTTTGAGGGTAATTTTTCATTTTTGGTATTGCAACAGTAGGTTTTTAGAGTGGAAATTTCTTTTGTTAACACAAGTACCAACCGAAGAAGCAGAATGTTTTTGCAGCTTTGAATATTATGATGTACATCGATGTAAATGCATGGTTTCAGGTATGTAAAATACAACACGAGTTTCAAATTTGGTCATTCTTTTTTCTGGTTTTGTAAATTTCTTCTTCAAAGATGAAATTATCAATTTAAACCCTAGATTTCTCTCCATGCTTAATCCAACCGATAGCTATAAAAATATTCTGCACTTGAACAATGACTATCACTTCAAACTTAACATCATACTACAAAATTGAGCGTGGTGTGGATTCACTCTTATAATGTTATCTAAGTTTTCTAGTTTCAAAGATAAACACTTGATTCACTTTTTCTTCTTTGGCTAATGAGTGCCTTCCTTTCTTGTCAATGTAGGATGAAGATTGAAGATCTAAGATTTAATATGTTTCTTAGTTGTGATAGATCACATATCTTTATTGGACCTGAAAAAGCGGGGTACAACAACCACACCCAATATTTCAATTAGCAATTTGTATGGACTAACTCCAATATACTTTCAAGAGAATCAACTAGACTCAATCTTAATAAAGTATAATAAATAGTTATATCTCTCTCTTGATTCAATTCTTACTCAAGCAAATAAACATCCACGAACCTAATTGAATACAAGAGAAATCACTTGTACGGTACCAAAGACCAATGTTCAAGGATCAATCAATTTCAATCAACAACCAAAGGTCGGATTTCCAATTGATTGATTCAAACACACAACCTGGGATATTTCTATTATATAACAAAATATAATGCGGAAAAGAAATAACACAGACACCAGAATTTTGTTAATGAGGAAACCGCAAATGCAGAAAAACCCTGGGACCTAATCCAGATTGAATACACACTGTATTAAGCCGCTACAGACACTAGCCTACTACAAACTAACTTCGGTCTAGACTGTAGTTGAACCCTAATCAATCTCACACTGATCCAAAGTACAGTTGCGCTCCTTATGTCTCTGATCCCAGTAGGATACTACGCACTTGATTCCCTTAGCTGATCTCACCCACAACTAAGAGGTGTTACGACCCAAAGTCGAAGACTTTAATAAACAAATCTGTATCACACAGAAAAGCCTACGATAATAGATAAATCTGTCTACCACAGAAATACCTACAAGTTTTGTTCCGTCTTTTGATAAATCAAGGTGAACATGAACCAATTGATAACCCGGACTTATATTCCCGAAGAACAGCCTAGTATTATCAATCACCTCACAATAATCTTAATCGACGCGGCGAAAGAGGATATTGTGGAATCACAAACGATGAGACGAAGATGTTTGTGACTACTTTTATATCTTGCCTATCGGAGATAACAATCTCAAGCCAATCGTTACGATTGTACTCAACACGATAGAATCAGCAGGATCAGATCACACAACTACAAGAAAGTAGTATCGGCCTGGCTTCACAATCCGAATGAAGTCTTCAAGTCGTTAACCTACAGGGTCTCGAGAAGAAACCTAAGGTTAAAAGAGAATCGACTCTAGCTTATACAACTAGTATCACACATGAGGTGTGGGGATTAGGTTTCCCAATTGCTAGAGTTCTCCCTTATATAGTCTTTCAAATCAGGGTTTGGAATCAATGTTAGCTTAGTAACAAAGCATTCAATATTCGCCGTTAGATGAAAACCTAATTAGATTCAAGATAATATCTTTCAACCGTTGGATCTAAAACTTAGCTTGTTACACACAAATGAAATGCACGATTTTAGGTTAGTGTAACCGTACCCAAACATGTACATTTGTTGGTTCAACAGTAGTTAACCAAATGGTTATCCATATGATCACTTTCATATCAACCATATTCTTCTTTACCATAACTAGTTCAAATGACTCAAATGAACTAGTTGGAGAGTTGTTCAATTGTATAAATCTTATATAACTATACAAGACACAATTGAAGCAAAAACGATTTGATTCACTCGAATCGATTCATGAAATTTATAGCCACGGTTTGCAATTTTCATTCCTTAGTTAATATGAATATAAGTTCACAAATAATTGTCTTTAGATATAACAAACTCAAGTACGCGGACTTAGTTCGCGGACTTAAGTTCCCGGAAGGAGTTCACAAACTCCATCAGATATTCTCGGGATGAGAACCTCCTCCAGTTCGCGGACTGGGTTCGCGAACTGAGTTCACAGCTCTTGTTCCGGTTTTCCTGATCAACAAAGTACGCATACTTTGGTTCAAGGAATAAGGACTTATACATATATGTGTTGCCGCACAATGCTTATATCCAACATTGGTTATATAATCTAAACTCTCATTTCAATCATTGAAACATTCTTAGAGGACGTTATGTAATTGTTATTCACAAAGAATTTTTCGTCAAAGCCATTTTCAAAGTGATTGAAACATAACATGACTTTCGTCACTAGGTAAAGATGAACATGGACAAAGAGAAAGCTTACCAACACATATTTCGAGAAATAGATAAGCGAGATAAACTCGGGTCGAAATAGCAAATGTGTATAATCAAAGTCTATATAGAAAAATGACTTTTGTCTTAATATAGGAGATAGAGTACATAGAATTTTTAGTGATAGATAAGTTCAATTTTCCACATACCTTTTAGTCGATGAAGTTCCACCAGTTCCTTGAGTAGTTGTTCGTTTTGTATGATGATCGCCATGGATTTCTTGAGCTCAACTACACTTTCTATCCTATTCTGAGACTTAGCTATAGTAGGCTAGAAATCAAGACTTATAGTTTTGATCACTAACATTGACAAACATGCTTGAGATAGCAACGCATGCGATTTCGACCGAGCAATGCTCTAACAATCTCCCCCTTTGTCAATTTTAGTGACAAACTATCAATACATATGGAATACAAAAATAAATGAATAAACTTTAGTAGCTCCTATTCCACATGCCTAATCTTCAACACTACTCGAAATCTTCGTCACTTCTAAGTACTCCAATTATCCCAAAGGTTGTAAGTTCAGCATCATCGTTGTTGAAAATCCGCAGCTATAACAATGAGAAAACAAGTATTCTCAATCATTGTTATACAGTGTCATAGTATTATTACACAGCGTCAAAGTTCAATTGTATCACAACTTCAACAACAATACTATGGTGATATGTATCACTCCCCCTTAGTCAATACTCCATCTCACATGGAAACCGCTCCCCCCTTACATAATGATACGAAAACCATATGTATTTGTAGTGTGAATTACATATTAATTCTCCCCCTTTTTGTCAATAAAATTGGCAAAGGTACGAAAACTGGATGCTAATGAAATTTCCAAAAGAGACATTTCATGACCAAAATAAAGCAATATCAACTTGTTTAGATGCAATCATAAATCCAAAGCTAAATACTTTCATCAAGGAGTTCATAAAGATACAAGATAACTCCTATAATATTCCACAGCCGCACTCCCCACAAAGATTTGGCAATTAAGCAGAAGTTCAATTAAGAACTCTCCCCCATAATATGTCATTCCCGAAGGAACAACAAGAGCGACCTTAATTTCAAAAGAAAATAAGGATTTCTTTGGACATGACAAATCACATACGAATATGAATCTGATTCCAAAAATACTCAATTAGATTAATCACAAGATTGACCCACAATTAATCTAATCGTAAATATACAACCAAGTTAACCACAAAAAGTGATAAATTTAATTGGTCATGCTCGACATAGGAGAACTTACGGAGCCTCACAGTATATACATAAAAATGTGGATCAGGGAAGATCAATACTGCGGAATATACAAGGATTCATTATATCTTCCATCACTATTCGCACAATGACATACAATAGACATAATCTTTGTCAACAAAAGATTTTAACCTATCTTCCATCAATAAATGACATAATAGGCTTAACTTTTATATTTGTCAAAAGTGCATTCATTCTTTTATCAATACATGCATATCGACATATGAAAGACTTAACTTTTGACAAGGTATGGGACAACGCAAACACACATACCCCATAACAAATTGCAATATATGAAACCATAAAGATTAATACTACAAAAATCATCTTCCAAACAATTTTAGAATTTAAAAAAATAAACCTAAAAACATGAAGATGAAAACGTTGGACATAGCTATGTGTAATCACAATAATGGCTATTACAAACTCTAGTTATTCTTCTAAACAAAAACAAGAGAAAAGAAGATTTACTACACGTTAAGACCTTTGAAGAATTATTTATCTTCCCCGAACTCCTTGTCGTCAACAGCCATTGGAACATAAGGTTCATGAAGATAGGAGTTAATATCAATAAGCCTTCTTGAATGATGTCGAACCAGGGCCTTCTGAATCTCATGAGTCTTAAACACAAAAGCCTTTATTTGTTGAATCTTCTTTTGCATCACCTTCAACAATTCAAGAACATCAGAAAACTTCTGAGAGTTTTAAGGAACAACTCTAGGCTTCCTCACATTCCTTCTTTTTCTTTTCAATGTCGGAGCTAATGGAGATTTCTCTTTTTCCTTCATGATTGATGGCTTGACAATCATATTAGCATCTTTTCCATCAGAAGACATGATACTCGGAGTATCCATAAACATATGGGTTTGTGAGAGTAAATCACAATCTCAACAAGCATTCTTAAGATAAAAAGAGGTTTCAAGGAAGGAAAAAGGAATGTAGGGTTAATCTTTAACAAGTTCGTGCACGCCCAATTCTGAACCCTAACGAAAGTAGAATTGTCGAGAATAACCCTTCTTTATTGATAGACAGGGACTTCAAAAACAAATTAAGAAAAGAAGAGAGCAAACTTTTCCTAAAGCCTGAGAGGTACAAAATCTTGTCTCTTTTGATCAGGCACATGAGATAAGATTTACAAATCATGTGCCGGCTGCAGACCCGACAATTGAGCCTGAGCCCACTCCAACTCCTGGGATACCTGGTTAACTCTCCGAATCCTCTCACGTAATTCTTGATTAGAATTCTCAGTGGCATCTTTTTCCAGCAGAATCCGCTTGCGATCAACATGCAAATCTCTGATTTGAAGCCTCAATCGTTCACACTAGCTTTCCAAGTTATCTACTAATAATGTTTTATCGGCGGCAACACCATGGACCCGAGAAAGGATCGCCCGTAGATTGTCTATCTCCTCGGGCACATACTCAAACCTTTGATAACGGAATAGCTGCTCGGAGACGGTCAATCTCGGTTTCCTGACGATCTATTTTATCATCCTTATTGATAATCTTCTGTTGAATGGTACTGACGTGATCCTTCTCAATGTCCAACTTCCTCTTCATTCGGCGATACTTTGAACCAGCGTCTGTATCTATACTAGACACTCGGCTAGGAAGACAATACTACACTGAGGATATTGGCACTACATGCAAACGAAGGTTTTTCGCGGCAGCTAACTCCTTCTGATGAAGGGCACCTTCAAGCAATGCCTGATTTGCAATCTAGGATGACCCAATTCTAATTAGTCAGCAGCAATACCATCTTGCATATCAACTGAACAGTCGAGTAGAAGTGACTTACCATGGCATTAAAGACATTCCTCAGATCGACATACTGGGGCACGACCTCAATCATCTCATCAGCAGAATATGAGCTAAAGTCTGGAGAGGTAAGAGCCCACGGTGAATCGCAAACGGGGACCGAGACGATAAAGAATGTACTTCCACCCGAGCTAGGAGTGGAGGAAACAGGGGCAGGGGCGTCATTATTACCCAAGGAAGAGTCCTTTGTGTGCTTCAACTCCTCTTCCCCGATCGCATCATCCTCCTCACCAAAGATTTCCTTCTCATCATCATCGTCGGACATGACAAAAACAATATCATCAACTATGGCAAATCCTTTGCTAGTAGAGGTCCAGTAGACTGTGGGGGCATGTTCTTCCCCGGGGCAGCCTCGTCACCCCTTGAATCTTTATACTTCCCGTCAGGCTTACCACCTACAACGTCAGACGAAATATCAAAAATTTTCTGAGGCGACTTCCTCAGGAAATGGGATAAGGGTAGCCGATCATCGGGATCCTCACCATCTTTTCCGGAACCACCCCCAACTTCTCCTTTGTCAGCCATCGACTTCTGCACATGAGTCATCGTCAGAACCATTCAAGGAAACAAATAGGGGAAAGTACATGTATTGTGAATAGAGAAATATATTTGTTACCTTTCCTGTCTCCTCCTCGATTCCTGTGCTAGGACCCCTATCCCTCTTCTGAAGGTTTGGAACCTTAGGTTGATTACTCTGGGACTTAGGATGCAAAAATTCGAACAAATCAAAACATTATCCTACTGGTTACCCGGGCCGGCCAACTAAATAAATGAAAAAACTTACTCGATCAACATTAACCACCCAGAACGGATAAGTCTCGGCCGAAGGCGGAAACTTGCCATTAAAAGAGGACCACAAATAGCAAGAGGGACCTTATCCCAAGCTACATCACTGGTGTGATGGGAGTGTTTATTAGTAGTTCCTCCCTCAGGATGCTCATCCAACAACAACTTCTTAAAACCCTTAAGGAGAGTCTTATTGCGATGAGGACTAGCATCAAAACCAGCAAGAACACCATTGGTAGCAGTCCCACTTTGATAATTGGCAACAAAACTGGCAGGAGTGTAGTCGCCCTCCTGGGAAGAATCGTAGGTCAACCAAGCAGTAGCGGTGCACTCGCCTCGCCCTCGCCTCTCCCATTCAGCCATGATGTGAAAGGTGTTACTGTTCCATTGAGCTAGGGCACGGGATGGGCGAATCTGGGACAAGACTTCATACATAAAAGGACGGCTAGGATTATACAGCGGAAAGCGTAATCCGAGCTCTAGCTGGCCTTTGGTGATAATGGTCGCCTCAGGTGAGTGAGGAAACTTTAAAACCTCCTCCTTTTTCAGAGTGCCCTTTTGGCCCGATAAGAGTCTAAGGTCATAACCATGGAGGTCATAATCAATTTTCAACTGTCTGATGAACTGTTCATGCGTTACATCCTTAGAAACTTTCTTGTCATTCCTACACGAAAATGGGGGAGAACCATCAGAAAGAATAAAGTTAAGAGAGCGATAATCATGATGCGAAGGGCTTTCAACATTAAACAAGGAATTAATAGGAACACCATCATCATCAGAAAAAGTATAACTCACACACTTCTTCTCAGTCATGGAGGGAGTCGAAGAAGCCATTGAGGAATTGGAGAAGAGACTCGAACTGGAATATATGGAAGAAGGTAACAAGCAGAAAAAATCACAGCAGCGGCAATAGAGAAACAACGGGAGAATTGAAGGATGATTAAGGTTCTCAAAATAGCGGAAAACAGAGGGTTATTCGAGCAGCAGTTAAAGGAAAAATAACCAATGAAAGAGAATGTTATTCTTTGAAAGAAGTAAATGAGAGATCAAGGTTTTATCCGTCGAATTTATAGTCTCAACAATTTCAACCGGAGAAAGAGATAACGGGTCATAAAGGCGGAGGTATTGGGGAACAACATGGCGGAAAACACGGCATGGCCAGAGACGTGGGAGGCGAAGCGATTTCTTCCCCTCGTGTCGAACACAAAGTGAAATAAGTGGCATAGATGTAGGTGTAAATAATCCACAGATCCAGGTGGAGGGATCTGGGCCATGTTGCACCAACAATAAGAAGAGCGCGAGGTACCGAATCATCCTCTCTAAGTCCAGCGCGAGAAAAGAGACACCAAAAGAACCCGTGAAGCTAATACGTGTAAAGGTAAAACTCGGACGTGATAGAAGTGATGCCTGTCAAGTACTAGGGTAATAAATATTCTGACAAGACCGTTGAAGAAGATAAGGAGAATCTATTCAAGTAAGACTCGAGACTAATGACGTCGGGCCAGGATAAAGGACGATGTCGGCCTCATTTCACTAAACAACTGATATCGGGCAGAGGAACTCGGGAGAAGATTCCACCAAGCTCGCCTCAACATCTCGGGAGGAGTGTCACTCATCGCCCGAGAAAGACATCAAGGAAGATATACCACGACTCACACTGTAACTTGGATGTATCATCATGTGTAACTATAAATAGAGATCCTTGTAGAGAGCTAAGGGGAGAAATTCAGGGAAAGAGGAGAGAACACCAAGAACTTTGTAGAGTGAGTGAAAGAGTTTGTTAGTGATAT
The DNA here is from genome assembly GCF_003573695.1 of Papaver somniferum. Taxonomy (NCBI): domain Eukaryota; kingdom Viridiplantae; phylum Streptophyta; class Magnoliopsida; order Ranunculales; family Papaveraceae; genus Papaver; species Papaver somniferum. The sequence continues at coordinate 180,201,086 of NC_039362.1, read as the reverse complement.
ACACCCATCGATCTGAACTGGTGTTAGGTTTCCTAATCCTCGTATGTTAGGAGCTAAGGTTCTGGCTAACCCTTCGCTATCTGTAGGATGCTACTAAACATGAGTAGGTTCCAGTAATGGCATACCGTAAGGTGGTTGTATTCCAGATGTTTGTCCCATCCCCTTAAAGGTACCAATTCCTGACACTAAGATATCAAAGATAGGCAGATACATCAGGATATATACGATGGACTCTAAGAAATCAAGATAGGAAGAGTAGCAAAATGGAACGTGTTGATCAAGCAGTTCCAGATAATTTTTGTAACAAGGAAGGCTGAGAAATTGCAGATACTAGCGGACTTTTAGGCGGACTTACCCCTCAATGACGAAGCGGAGGTGGAGGATATCCCAAGAATGAAATAAGACAAGGAGGACCCGGAGGACTTTCTGGAACTTCAGAACCTACGAAGGTGGGAAATATTCGTAAATGGATCCTCCAACGGAAAAGGTGTAGGCATAGGGATTGTGATAACAACCTTTATGAGAGATCAACTCATCTATGTGTTACGGTTAGAATACGAACAATACACCAACAACTTAATGGAATACGAGGCATCAATTCATGGCATACTCTCAGTTAGTCAATACACACATTGAACTCAAATACCAAACTTTGGATCCGGTACTGCTTGCGTACCTAAATCTAGCTCAGTAGCACACATCCAAGATCAGTAGCGTAATATTCAGGCATGTTTGTCGAAAGAACAGTAGGCATGCGGATACCTTGGCATACATATCTTCTGTGCTAAGGGACATGAACACCACAACTGTACAAATTGGAAGGATATACGAACCTTCGATAGAAGGACCAGTCTCATGAGAAGAGGAAGCATTGTCCTTAAAAGGATCAGACGAAGAAACGAAAAAGTCATATGAATATCAACCCATGCCGAAAAAAGACGAGGGAAACAAAGTAGAAGATGATTGGAGAATATCCATCCACCAAGACCTTGACAAAGGTACCTTCCCAGCAGACGTGAAGGAAGCAAGGAAGATCATATCTAAGGAAGTCATGTACGATCTTTGTGATGGGATATTATATAAAATGTCATTCCTCTGACCCTTGATGCGATGTCTCTCAAGAACTAAAGGTAAAAGAATACTTAATGATATACACTACGGAGACACTGACAACCATAGAGGAACAAGGTCACTAGCAATCAAAGCAAAAATACAACAGTACTACTGGATGTACATGGACGAAGATTCAAATAACATGGATAACCAATGTGAAAAATGCCAACTCTTCGCCAAGAAGATCAAAGCGCCATCAACAGAGCTCAATTCGGTTATCAGCCCTTGGCCATTTGTCAAATGGGGGTTAATATAGTTGGACCCTTGGTAGAAGGGACATTGAAGAGGAAATACCTCATCGTAGCTACTGACTACTTCACTAAGTGGGTAGAAGCTAACCCTTCATAGAAGAAACGAAGATTACCTCGGGAGGCATTTCATGCCATGAAAGTCTCCATGGTTGGTAAACAGCGAAGTGACTATGTTCCGGATTAGCACCAGTACAAATATTTCCATCAGCTTCAATATTTCATACCCATGGAACTTCGAGAACAAGGGGGTACATCAACAAATCTTCGTCATTAGACCAACGAAGACGGTCATTATTCGTGTAACCACTGGGATCAAGGTCCAGAAGCAGAGACTTGGAGGAGTATTCCAAAGTATTTCGCATAAAAGGAATATCTCATTCTTGAAATTTACGGGTGTTTAAGGTTTTGACGCTATAATTGGCCACGAAGGAATCAGCAGTATAATCCGAAGGAGTATAATCTTTCTAGACTAGAGGAATTTGAGAACGCCTTGTGAGCGAAGTACGAACTCATTCAAGATACGAATTGGGTTACTTCTCAACTAAAATATGCCTCGTTGGATCTTGGTTAGAGCCTCGTAAAATAAAGGGTTCGCCGGATCGTATAATGGGAAAGACAGACCATCCCTCAGATACCCAGCAGTAATGATAATCCTAGTAGACGACCAGGAATCAGAATCAATCCATTGATAATTCAACTCCATATTCTTTGCTGCTTCAATTGGAGGATCGACAGAAGAATTAATCAACCACCGGAAAAGAAAAAGACCCTTCCGTCTTAGTTTTGTTTGAAAATCCTTGAAACTTTTAGATGATATTGGTGAGGAATTCTTCTTAGGAGCCATGAAAGCCTAGTAAATAAAGACTTGGAGAGAGTGAAAGAAAAATAGAAGATGATGTTTGTGAACCAGAGGAGAAGGACAGTAGCATAAAGGAAAGATGGTGAAGAACTAGAGAATTTCTCTTACTAGTCAAACTATTTATATATAGTAATAGGGAAGGTAACCGGCTAAGGCAGGTGACGAAAATTGGGACCGGTGTTAGCCAGTCATCTAGAGAGTGAGGAAAACGTGGGGATATGGGAAGCGAGAATCAAGGAGACTTGGCAGTTATATAATTCATGCAGAGTTCTCTTTTTGTACTCATTGCTTTCGAACAAAAAGAGAAAAGGCAAAATATAGATACAGAAAACCCATCTGTCACGTGTTTAACCGTCACGTGTTTAACCGAGAAAGAACGAACTCGACGAACAAACCTTGTTAGAAGATAATATCACCAGATTTGGAGACAAAACATTTAATGAGAGGTCAATCAGTTGCCAGAAAAACTTTACTGAAATTTGGATCTGCGAAAAAAGGATTACGAAGTAATATTGAGAAGATGACTCACGAATGAAAGCGACGAGGAGAAGGAAGACCCAACGAACATGAATGATTCGTCCAGATTCAGCGAGGAAAGAATGTCCAAGCGAAGTAATATGGCTATAGACGAAGATAAACTGTTAAACAAGAAACGAAGATAAATTGTTAAACAAGAAACCAGGACATCTGTACCGACAAATCACCGGGATTATCGGCGAAAAACAGGAACAACTTATCAAAAATTGGATTGACGAAGTAAAAGTGTAAATCATGTGAATTGTGTGACTATCCGCGAAGTAAACATGAGTTGTACTCCACTTCACTGTTTGCCTATAAATAGGGTCCGTAGGACATTGTTTGAGGGGAGGTTTTTTTGGATAATCAGTAAGGCCATATTGTAAGAGAAAAAGATTAAGTTAGGGTTTGTGCTGTCTTGATACTTGTGTAATTCCACCTAATAATATTAAGAGTTAATTTTAATCTTATGATCATGTCTTAGAACTTGAGTAATAGTTCATTTGGGTGTACTGTGGTATTTCCTGCAATTACAACCACCTTTAAGAGTATCAACCAGACCAGAATCTTCCATTCCAAGTTCATCATCTTCCATTTCAACATATTCTAGTTCCTCATCCCCATCTTCATCATCCCATTAATTTAAAGGTTTTTGAGGACTCTATCAAATCTCTCAGAAGCTCCTTTTCCTGTCGTGCAACAATGTTTTCTTTTCCAATTTGCATAGTCATTACCATATCCCTTGTTTTCAAAGAAGTAAGGCATCTTGATTTTAGGTCTTCTTGTGCAACAACCTACAAAGAGAACATGAACCGTGTTATGGGCTGAAAGCCCGGATAATACGCTCCATACATGGCACGATCGCTCACATCCCTTTAGGCCCGCTTAATTAATCAAATAGTTTTCCTTGCATCATCTCATCTCCTTTATACGGCTGTGGAAATCTTGCCTTTTCGAGCCAAAAACTTTGTAGCTCTGAAAGATGTAGCGGGAGGACTGTTACTAGAAAGGAAGGCCAGTTGAACGCATCACATATATATGTTTCCCAATTCAGATTTTATTTCTTTTTCAGAATATTCATAATTTAGCAGTTAGTTTCAAACTTGTACATTACTGCTGAGCCTATACAAGGAAGTAATCACCATATAAAACCACAAATTGTACTTGTCGCCCCAAAATTCCAACTCTCTTGTTTTTCTTTCGTCAAAACATGAAGTTTCTGTTGGAGACTCTCTCCTTGTGCTTTTTACTTGTACTAGTTGTTGAATTATTTTCTTTGAGTGATACTTTGTTCAGCAACATTACAACAGGTTCGTCTCTCTCTACTTCAACGAATGATACTTTGGTCAGCAACATTACAAGAGGTGCATCTCTTTATTCGAATGATGCTAGTCCTTACTGGCTTTCTCCATCGGGTAATATTGCTTTTGGTTTCTACCGGTTACCACGCACACGTTTCTCGTACAATTGTTGTGATCGGTATGTTGTTGGTACATGGTTTGTTAAATCACCACAAAAAACTCTAGTAAAAGAGATAATGTTGTAATGATATATTGTCTTAAAGAGAACAAAAGATAAGCCTGGCATTTATAGTAGATGCACAGGTTAAACATGACAAAACCCTAACAACATTTAAGATAGGACAACTAACAGTAAATGAAAGTAAAGACATAATACTAACACTCTGTTGACACTGAAAGCAAAATAACTGAGTTACAATACACTCTCTAATAGTCCCCCTCAAGCTGATGCCAGTGTAGTAAACTGCATTAGATTGTCACGAAGTCCAGAGAACTGAGGAAGATTCAATCCTTTTGTAAGAATATCAGCAAGTTGCAGAGAGGAGGGAATGTAGGTGAACTGCACAACACCATCTTCAATAAGGTCACACACATAGTGATAGTCCACCTCAATGTGTTTGGTACGTGCATGAAAGATGGGATTTGCATCCAAGGCACGAGCACCATTGTTGTCACAATACAGAGTGAATGGAGTAGACAGAGGTAGGTGTAGTTCTTCAAGGAGGGTCGAGAGCCACATAACTTGTGATGCTAAGAGTTATAAGACCTTGTACTCAGCTTCAGTGCTTGACTTGGACACAGTAGGTTGTTTCTTATATATCCAAGAGATAAGAGACGATACAAGAAAGACACAATAGCCAGCAGTTGACTTACGGGTGTCTGGACAGCCATCCCAATCCGAGTCAGAGTAACCAGATAAGCATGTAATGTTTTCTAAAGTAAGTGTATACCTGATCCAAGTGAGTGCTTGATATAGCGCAAGATTCTATTCACAGTCATCATATCGGCTGACGTTGGACCATGCATGAACTGTGAAGCGTAGTTTACCCCAAAGGTTATATCTGGTCTTGTGAGAGTGAGGTATTGTAAGGCACCCACTAAGATTCTGTATACCATTGGGTCTGTCAATAAGTCACCATCATGTTTGGAGACTCTGGGGCCATGAGCAACTGGAGTAGAACTTGGCTTACAGTCAAGCATGTCTGCTTTAGTAATCAAGTCCAAGGCATACTTGGATTGAGTAAGAAGTAGAGACTGTTTATCATCAGACTGTCTGGATTCAATGCCAAGAAAGTAATTAAGCTCACCTAAGTCTTTCATAGCAAAGACTGTATTGAGTTTGGTGATGAAGGAAGAAATAAGAGCATCTGAACTTCCCACCAAGATGATATCATCCACATATAGTAAGAGGAGGAGAACATCAGTGCCACAGAAGTATGGAAAAAGAGAATGATCTTATCTTGATATAGTAAATCCCTGTTGAAGGAGAAAACTGTTGTACTTATGGAACCAAGCCCTAGGTGCTTGCTTTAGTCCATTGGAGGACTTATTGAGTTTGCAAACATGATGAGGTTTATTTTTATCAACATACCCCTGTGCCTGTTCCATGTAGACTGCCTCAGATAGATCGTCATGTAAAAAGGCATTGGACACATCCAATTTCCTTATTTTCACCCCTTAGTAAAAGCAACAATAAGAATTTTTCTAATAGTAGTGAATTTAACCACAGGACTGAAAGTCTCTGTATAGTCAAGACCATCAATCTGATGATAACCTTTAGCCACCAACCTAGATTTGAGCCTCTCAGTTGTGCCATCTGATCTCAACTTCACTTTATATACCCATGTGCAACCCAAAACGTTCATGGAGGGATGATAAGGAACTAGAACACATGTGTCATTGAGAAGGAGAGCTGCATATTCCTTGTCCATGGAGTCTACCCATCTGGGATCTTTTTGAGCAGTTTTGAAGGTTTTTGGTTCATCAAGAGAGATGACTTTTGAAGTGAAGGCCATGGGTATAGGGTGACTGGTAGAGAAATAAGTCACAAAATCTGGCAGATATTTTGGTTTATGAACACCCAACTGGGACCTATTTGTCATTAAATGAGTGGTAGAATCAAGAATTGGTGTAACAGTAAGGTCAGGATTGTGCTCATCTGCAGGTGCAGGAGAGTGAACAACAGGTTCAATGGGTGGTAAGTTGCAGATTTCTGGGAGATCATCTTGTTGCTCAACTATTTGAGATAGTGGTTCTGGAAGAAGTATTTGATTAGGATAAATCTCTTCAAGAGTGGATGGTGGTGTCTATGTAGGATAAAAGGTTGGCAAATTGAGAATTGTTGGGGTTGAGAAAGTTACAGGGGCAGCTGAAGTAGGTGAAGGCTGTGATGTACAGGTGCAGAAAGGATAAGTGGTTTCATCAAATAGCACATGTCTAGAGATATATACTTTCTTAGTGGCATTCTCATAACACTTGTAGCCTTTGTGGTGTTGACTGTACCCAATGAAAGTACACAAGGCAGACTTGGGACTCAATTTGTCCTTTCTATATTGACCCAAAAATGGAAAACATGCACAACCAAAGACCTTCAAGGAAGAAAGATCAGGTAGCTTACCAAAAAGCACTTCAAATGGAGTTTTGAAGTCAATAAGCTTGGATGGAGTCCTGTTAATCAAAAAGGTAGTTGTATGGAATGAATCTATACATAACTCCTTGGGCATACAGGCAGCAAAAGCAATGGTGTTGCCAACTTCAGCGATGTGTCTTATCTTTCTTTCAGCAGCTCTATTTTGTCGACGGGTCTTTTGACAAAACCAATACACCACAATTCCTGAGGAGTCAAGGAAACTCCTAAAAGGTCCTTTCACAAATTCATAAGCACCATCACATTGAAAGGATTTAATCTTGGTTGAGAAGAAGTTCTCATGAACTGTTTTGAAGTATTGGAAACAAGCAATACTCTCATCCCTGGTTTTCATAGGATAAATCCAGTGGTACTTGATGTAGTCATCCACAAACAGAATGTAGTACCTAAAACCCAGTTTGGACAATGTTGGTGCCGGGCCCCAAATATCACAGTGAATGAGTTCCAAGGGCGCAGTGGCTTTTCTGTCAGATGTAACAAATGGAAGTCTCTTGCTTTTTCCAATCTGACAGGAGTGACAAAGAGCACTGGAATCATCTTGTGTGATTTGAATAAGAGAGGATGACACAAGTTTATTAACTATAGGATTGGCAGGATGCCCCAATCTCTTATGCCACAAAGTAGAAGCAGCTTTAACTGTGACATGGGCCAGAGGAGCAAAAGAAGTAGCAGAGAGTAGTGGATGCAGATTACCTTCTTTAGGGCCTTCAGCTATAATCTGTTGTGTGTTTAAGTCCTTGATGGAGTAACCCCAAGGTCAGAACTCAACATAACATAAATTATCACTAGTGAATTCTCCAACTGAGACCGAAGCTATAATCTGTTGCTTTTGGTTTCCACCAGTTACCATGCACACGTTCCTCGTACAATTGTTGTGATCGGTATGTTGTTGGTACATGGTTTGTTAAATCACCACAAAAAACTCTAGTTTGGACCACTAACTGTAACGATCTTCTACTGAACAAACCATCTTCAATTCTCTTCACTAACCAAGGGAAGTTAGTACTCCGTATAATTCCAGACAATACAAATCACCTCTTGCTACCCAATGTACCTGAACCGGCTGCATATGCAAAGATTCATGATGATGGCAACTTTGTATTATATGGTTCAGAGTCTCAAATTGTTAGGGAAAGTTTTGACCATCCAACTAATACAATTCTCGGAGGTCAAAAGTTAAAAGATGGAGTTGATCCAATCTCTGGTAATTACATGTTATCAGTTAGACAGACTGACGGTTTAATTGCTATATACAATATTGATTCTCTTCGTAGGGGGTATCGAACTGAAGAGATTTTGAAGGTAGTGTCAGATGAGATTGGAGGTTCAATAAGTAGTCCACTAACATTGAACTTGGACACTACTGGTAACTTATACATTGTTGATTCTCATGATGTAGTACTAAAATATCTTTATCGAAACAAGAATTAACAAGAAGAAGAAGGAAGTATTCTAGGGGATGAGGAGGAGGTTCATATGTATAGAGCTACACTGGGTTTATGAGGGAGTTCTAATCTGTACAAGGATAGAATTGATGGCAATATTAGTAGTACTACGAATCATAATGAAAAATCGCCTTCTATTCTTGTAATACTATGGCAAGTTGCTGATGAGGTGAATCATGAATTAGAGATATTCTTGATATTATTAGGTATCATTACTCTCGTTGGATTACTTTGTTTATTGTAACGGAAAAACATATGTTCACCGAGGATTTGTGTAGTTTTCTCTTTGTTTTACTGTTTGAGAATATTTTCCTTTTCATCTTTGTAATATTGGTGCATAATGCTTACTATTTTTCCTAGCCTCTCCCAATTGATTAAGTTATAATAGGACCCAACCCAGTGTTCATCTCTCGCCAACATCAACATCAAAATTGTTGCAATTGGCATGGGATTCAATGTTCAAATGATACTTCTCATGTCATATCCATCAACCTTCGAAATATACAGCTTCAAAATCACCAAAATGAATATTCCCTACTTCTTTATTTGACTCAACTTAAGGTATTTTAGTTTTTCTTGTAATAACCTCACAGGAGTTATCCAATCTTGCATATCTTCAATCTTGAAAATATCGTTTACTTAGATTTGTCTAACAACAAACTCCGACAGTCCTCTGCCTTTTCCACCTATAGGTATGCACAATTTTGATTTATCACATAATAAACTCGACGATATAATCTCATTAGAAATTGGCGAAAGACTATCGAGTTATAGCTAGCTACATTGGTCAAGATGACAATCAACTTTCAGGTTGAATTCCTTCTTCAATATGTTGACAACAAGTACCAGCTTCTATATATTGATCTCTCTCACCTAGTCATCAAGGCACCATGCGGCAGTTTGAGAACATGTCCGACTGACTATAGTTGGGGAATCGATCTATCATGTAACATTATTGACGGAAACATTCCAAAAGAGATAGGTTTATTAAATGGACTTGTTATTCTTAATTTGTTCGCACAATCATTTCTCGAGTAAGTAATATCCCACCGAGTGGAGTGTCTATACTAGAATCTTTGGATTTGAATTCCCATAAAACGGCTTGATTATAATTTGGGAATTTTGATAAAGTGCCCCCGTTTTGAATATAGCAAAAAAAAATGCCCCCGTTTTTTCCAACTTTTCAAAAGTGCCCCGTTTTTTTCAAAAACGGGTAACGGCTAGTTAGGGGGTTAAGTGCCAGCTGGCACTCTACAAATGACATATACACCCCTCGCGCGTGCATCTCACACACGTAGCAGTAACATGAGACGGAAATTCCCAGAGCAGTTGAGTGATCTAGGCCAGAGCAGTTAAGTGATCTAGGCCAGAGCAGTTGACAACGCCAAATCAATACTGCACCATGATGGCGCTGCACAACCACAACTTCAACCATGCTAGCACTCTTCTGTAACCCTCGTTTCGTCTCAACTCCAAACACAACTGACTGCATAACACAACCGCAAGACATCGCAGCTGTTATCTAGACCACCAGAAATTCATCTGCATCACAATCAACAGCTCATAACACTCCTCAGCTCTGCCATAACCCTCAACAACACTGCCTGCAACATCAATCTGCAACCTTGACTCAAGCAGCAATAACACAACTCCAGTTACAACATCCATCATTTCCTCAGGCAATTTCTCACTAGCAAACCACTGCATTTCAGTTGCAACTTCTACTCTGTAAAACCACTTCAAGCATTACCATCCAGACTCAATTCCAGTGCACCAGATCACTACTGCTTCAAACATTCAACACACAAAACCCTTCCACCTTATTACAGCTGTAGCTTCAACTCAGCTGCAATACTAACTAGATGCAACAACATGCTCTAACTGCAGCTGCTCTTGTCAGTTAATCCCTGTACTAACATACATCTAGGATACTCATTCAACACCATTTCAGGCCGTGCGACAGTAGCTTGTCCTTCCTCCTTGTATTGCAGCATTACCAGCACCATGTCATTCATACATCTACTTCATTTCAGTAACCTATGAAATCCACATCTAATTTGAATAACAATCTTGAAACAATCATCACAACCTGCAATCAATCTCTTCTAAACCCTTTAAGCACATTCATTCCTGCAATTTCACCATTCAATCAACATCAGTAAGCCCATAATCTCTTCCATGTTTTCATCACAATCCACCTCCAACCCTATTATCTTGATTTCTGACTCATCTTCAACATAATCTCAAATACCACCATCTCTTCCTTGCTCTTTCTTCACTGAAACCATCCTTGGTGACAACTAACCCTGGCCATAATCATCTTCTTCTCAATTTCAAGAGTAAGACGACCAACATCTTCTAATTCTATTCTTTATTTTCTGAAATACACCACTGAATTCAAGATAACATTTCACAAACCCTACAATTACACAAACTCAGTCTTTCATCTCAAAACATCAGATCATCTTCTCCATCGATTACACATCCACTTCAAACCAATTTCATGACCTAACTTCAATTTCTTAAGCCAAATCTTCAATTCATCCATAACCCATCTCTTCTGGTTCTTCATAAGCTTGAATTCCTCTCTACATTTCTTCCCAAATTACACAACTAAGAAATCATCATCAAAATAAACTAGGGTTCGACAAATCTCACCTGTCTACAACCTTCTTCTTCTTCTCGTTTTCCTTCATCTTCTCGTTTTCGTTCATCGTCAAATCAAGCAGAAGACGAAGTTAAATCTCTCAATCTCTCTAGATTAAATAACGATATCGATCTGCAATCCCTCAATCGCAACTGCTAACCTAAACTGAAATCCTAAGAGAAATGAGAAATGAGTTTCTCTCTCTCGATCGATAGGTCATAAAGACCAAGGGACAAACAAGTAATTTTACTTGTTATTTTTGACCACGTATTGCCCTGTTTGACCGACAAACCTGACTTTTGGCGGAAAAAAGAAACTGAAGGGCACTTTTGAAAATTGGAAGTGGGGAAGTTTATCAAAATTCCCTTATAATTTCAGCGGCAAAGTTCCGAGATATTCACTTTGATACATTGGGTTCAGATGGTCTGCTAGAAATGGATTTACTGTGCAGATATCCTGCGGGACATTTTTATGTTAGAAGAGAATGAAAAATAAACAACAAGGTCGTTGTAGTATAGTGTTAAGTATTCCCACCTGTCACCCGGGTTCGATCGATACCCCGCAACGGTGCTTTTTTTTTTTTTTTTTGACTGAAATTTCCTGAAGCTGAATCTAATATACTGCCGAATACAAAAGCCAACAAAAGATAATTCCTACAATAGAAAGAAAACATGTAAACAGATTCTGCTGCATATGATTCCTCATCCTAGAAATATGCTCCTCTATAAACCCAGGGCTGTAGCAGGCTGCACGGAAGACTCAATGAAACCATGGAGAGAATAATCTTCAGCGGCATCTAAAGTGGCTAGAGGTCTTCTCTTTCCTCTCGAACGCAACCTGTATGTAATCATAAATTCAGTTATCCAAAAATGAGCGAAAAACAGACGAGAATTTGAAAAAATAAATATAAAAAGGGGGAAAGAACTAGCTTAAAAGAACTAGCATATATAAACAATACTTTTTTTTCAAAAATGACGATCTACCAGAAAGCATACAAAGCCGAATGGATGGTGAAGTACGTGAGTTAGCTACCACAATGCGTACAAAGCCTAGAATGGTTGGTGAAGTACATCTGTTAGTTAGAACTATCCAACCTACATACAGTCATTTATACAAAACGTAGAACATAATATGGCAAACTAATGATCATAATCCTGTTACATATTCCTTTACTAATAATAATAATTATTATTATTATTCTTATTATTATTGTTGGTTTGTTACCTTTACTTCTTAGACTTTAACTAGGTCTTCCATTCTATGTTTAAAAGCTGATGGCTGTTAGTCACATTGTTTTAATCATTAACTTCTGTCTCTGCAGATAACTTGAATCTGGAGGGGGTTTAGATAAGTATTAAATCTATATAATCATTTAGTAGAGGATAATAATGTTTGGATGCGTTTCTTTTATAGGTACAATTATGTTTTGGATGGCTAACTGATGACCCATCAAATGTAAAACAAGAAGCTAAGTATGGCTTAAAGTTCTTATGCAGTGAATCCTGGCTTCAGAACTAAGTTCAACAGAAGCACTTTCAAAGTTAAGATAACTGGAAATGAGCATAAGCATACAGCGAGTATTCCTAGTATCTTTAACATCCAAATACCAGTTTGGACTTCAACATGAAAACATATCACCAGCATACAGAACAGAATCAAAGAATTTCCATCAGAAGTCGAAACACAGAAATGACGTGTTTCTCATTTTCAGATTTTGGGAACTAATGAAATGGGTTTGGAAGATTTTGTTGTTCCAGTGAAAGAGTTCCTTTATATTCCAAGGTCTTTTCTACATATATTATGCTGAAAGAATGAATGTCCTTATAATCTAGCCATATATGCATGGATAACACAAACCGAAACCTTGATACAAACAAGTGTCACTAATCTTAAGCTAATGGAATTTTTTTTTATTCTGATACCTAGAATGACTAAATGAGAAATGATAACAAGCAGACAAAGATGAGAAAATATAAATAACGCAGAAACATAGAAGTACTAAAGTTCGACAGATAAATCTTCTTCTTCTTCTAGGCCCTTCGTCCAAAACAAGTTTGACAGATAAATAAAACCCAGTAATGAAACAGTATATACTTACAGGATCAAGAATATTGGGTTATCTCCATATCCAGATGTTAGCAGAAATATGCTGCAATTACTGTAGCCATTTTTAATACTTTACGAGATAGCGTCCTCCGCTTGGTGGCATGTTAAACTACTTTTCTTCCACTGGAAGACTTTTCCGCCTACTTACTGCATCAATGAGCTACCTACAATACTAGAACAACTCAAGTAATGCACTTGAAGCTTCAGATTTCTTTTCTGGAAGCTCATGTGCAAACCATAAACTTGCAGTAAACGGCACATATGTTGCACCATGAACAAAGGAAACCCTTGTTGCATCTCTTCCTTCTAAACTCGGGCACGTCTCTTAGATAGAACAGCATACACGGAGCCCAAATTGGGGTGTTCAATTCACAAAAGTACATGGCTTCCACAAGCCGAGGTTTCTTCTGTTCTGAAACACAGCTGTCCAACATGCTTCCTTCACTGCTGTCATCATCAGTCCGGTGAAGATGCCATAGTTGTCCACTGGAATAATATTAGCTTCAACTATAAAGGGCCACGCGTGCACATAGGTTCATCACATAAAGATCCAGCTCCAGTAGCAAGCTGAAACCCAGATAAAGCACTGCTCCTGAGACTCTCTGCCTCCATAAAGAGAGAACTGTTTGTTTCTTTAAATATTTCAAAAAGCCACAGTTTGTGATTGAAGAGGAGAACCTCGAATTTGAGCTGAATGGTCATCATTCTCTTCTTTGGCTTCTGGAACAAGAAAAATATTAAGACCAATGTGCCTAGATCAAAGAGCCCAGATCAAGCAACTTTGTAACTGCCAGCAGAAACTTTACAACCTGCACCCGAACACATTGACCATTGGAAATTGGGTCCATCCCGTTCAATGGTCTCTTTATAGGAGACAGGGATTTTGAGATATTCGGATTAACCCTTGCAAGCCTCTCTTTCAAATCCCTTACGCATCACTCGAAATGAACCTCTCCTGCAGCTGCAACTGCAAGCACTTGTACTCCTTTGCCAGAATCAGTAACCTCTATGAATGAGTCTCCACTGTTCAGAAGCCGCAAACCCTTTGTAAGTGCAGAAACTCTTAGAGTAGGGGCAACTTGGAAAACCATATTTGAAAAGAGCCAACAATTTCTAGTTGAAGAAAGATTTGCACTCTTTAGGATGTGATGACCAAGGCCTTCAGATGGCAGCAACTTCCCCTGCCACAGGTTTGAAACCTTGTCCCATCAAGGAGATACAAGGAATGCAACTCAACTTCTTGCAGATGTTTCTGCACTGCTTCTTACCCTTTACATGGATCATAAAGAGCTGAAAGCACATAAATTCTCTTCCCTGCAAAATAGTGAGAGAGATATAAATGAAGTTGCACATACGAGTCATGTTTTGCAGAACATCATTGCCTGTTTTGTCTTTCCTTCCAGCTTACTCTGAAGATTAGTAGAAGGACAAAGGGGGGAGTCTTGGGTTTTAAGCTATGATTGATCTAACGTAATGAATTAACTGCTAAGTTACAGAAGAGGTACCTTTGATTCATATAGAAAGCCCAAATGACCTTCGTGTACAAATAATCTCCACCATTCCCTCGCAGAAGTTTCTCATCAACTTGGTCTACATGATAAAAAAAGTTGCACTGTAAGGGTACCTCGCCAATAAATGAGTGTGTAAAGTTACACTCATACAGGCTGCAGATTTTCCAGAAGAATAACTCGAATGTTAGAACAATATTCCTGTTCAAGAATCAAAACATTCGTATCAATTAATCTAATAAATGAGTGTATAACCAACGGGAATTTAGTTTCAGAAAACATCCGTAAAATTTAGTTGACAGCAGAAATACAGATGATCTAGCCTATCTTTACTCTTCTGCAATTGGTTCCACATATTAGGCTATGAACTGTGTAATCAATTGAAAGCAGAATGAACCAATTGTCCCACGCAAAAATTAAGAAGAGGATAAGTTTTGGTTTCATCCAAGGATAAGGTCAGTTATTTACGGTGTACAGCTATATGTTGTCTCTAATTACTGCAGTTGATTTGAGAACTGAAACAGACAAATGAAAGCTAATCTCATGAAACAAACCAATAAAAACAAAGAACTATTAGCGTATAAGAGAAAATCTTAAACTTAAACAATAATCCTAACTTTTATCTGAGCCATATGATTGTTGAAAAAGAGCACAAAGGAACAAAGTCCCAATAATCGAAGATTGATGATACGCGAGAACTTTCCAATTGAAAAATTAGTCCGAGATCGAAAACCAACAAAAGAATATCTGTAACTAATAAAATAGCCGTCATTAAAAACAGTATGAACAATACATTCGCCTATACTTGTAAAGAGCCCTAAAAGAACCAGTAACTACAATACCCACGACACATTTTGAATCACTAGTCAATGATGCTTTACCAGCACACAACCTTACAAAAACCATACTCACGAAAATCCCATGACTTAAGATAATTTAGTTAACGAGTAACTAACTGTTCACACATGTTCTAGCAAGACAAAGACAGCCAGCACAGAAAGCTTATGCAACCAATTTTGCAATCAACTAAAAGCAGAGTGAACCTACGGTACCATGCCAAATCAAATAACTAAAGCCCTTAATGGTGAAGATGAATCACCTTATATTAAAATTGCAAACTGTACTCTTCCCATGCTGATTGAAGATTTGGGTCCCCAATTTCTCTACATTAAAGGAGATTTTTCAAGGGAGGTTGGCAACAACACCCTCCAGGTATCTTGCTTTCTCCTCGTTACTAATAGGCTCATCAATACGGTCTAGTCGATGGAATAAGTTAAAAAGAGTATAATTGACAGTGTTTTTTAGCAACTTGAAAGGTTAATGCCCCAGGAATCCAGTAAGAAAATATGGGAATTCAAAGTTACAAAAGAAATTAGCATCTCCCTCCATTCTTTCACATTTCTATTAACAGCTAGGCACTGAACAACTGTCAATAAAACTGTGACTAGTACTCACTTTTCAGTATCTATCCTACAGAGCTATGACTAACAGTGAACCACATCAATCTAGCAAGTAACTAACTAAATAAAAAAGATAAGACAAGCAATTGAGAAATCAATTTAAGCAGAATGAACCTATTGTCCCATGCAAAATCAAATAACTGCAAGGA
Source organism: Papaver somniferum (assembly GCF_003573695.1). Classification (NCBI taxonomy): domain Eukaryota; kingdom Viridiplantae; phylum Streptophyta; class Magnoliopsida; order Ranunculales; family Papaveraceae; genus Papaver; species Papaver somniferum. Next base: position 180,185,084 of record NC_039362.1, on the reverse strand, counting down.
AGAATCACCTTACAGCCAAATTGGAATTCGTCCTCTCCTCTTCCATTCTGATCTCCAATTCCACTCAAGAATCACCATACAGCAAAATTTTCCAATTGAAGTTCATCTTTGAATGATCCCCAATTTCTCCATAGATTTCACAATTCTTCATTTGATTCAGCTGCTTTGGTAGATGATTCTTCATCTTAGAAAGACCTCCATAGACATTGATTTCCTGTGATCTATTTCGAGTGTTTGATCTCCAACAATCAAAATGAATTTAACATATTGCGGATTTTTGTTACATTCAACAGCAACCACGTAGATTGATAACTAACCATTGAAATTTCATTCCCTACAGAAATCCAGGAATCGAATAGCACAACGATAGCAGATTCAATCACAAACTGGAAGATAGTATCCAAATCAATGCTTCTTATTTCTTCTCTTCCTTCTCTTCTTCTTCTTGTTATTCTGTAATTGTATCACTCAATTCGTCGCTAACAACTCAAACAACTTAGATTTAGCAACTTCCTCCATATCTTGTTTCATTTCAGGGTGTAGAGAATAGAGTTTGTTGTGATCTCAAAGCCTGTGAATTTCATCGTTTTGGTTTTAAATGAGATAGATTCAGGGTTAAGGTTGGGGTTCTAGGATTATTACGCCCCAACTTTTACTATTTGATATTTACCACGTACTACCTGATAAGGGCAGGCAACTCATAAGGTAAATATTTGATATTTACCACATACAGTTTCATTATGTGTAACAGATGGCTACAGTTAAGGTAATTCTAAAGGTTGGTAGATTTACCCGCTGCAGTGGGAGTTAAGAGCTTCTCCAATAGAATGTATTTGAAGATAAATATCTAAATCCACGTAAGATAGACATTCATTTTCCTTAAAATTCTTCTCCAACCCAACTTCTTAAATCAATGTGAATATGACATGCCTTAAATTTTGTTAGACATTGTCGAGTCCAAATTTGTGCACCCCTTGTATACCGCGGTGCACGTTCCGGCCGCTCTCATTGGCCCAAATATTCAAAATTGGTTTCCGGTTTTCACTTCTTTTCTTTCGTTTTCAAAAATATTCTTTAAAATAGGAGAAATTAAAGAAATTTTTAGATCTTATTTATAGTGCCTGTTTTATTTTTTTTCTATTTCATTACTTCCCACGAAGAAGAAAACCAGTTGGATGCATACTAACTAATCCAACAAATTAAACTTTACCTCGCAAGAAGCACGCGGACTTACCAGACAGTATTTTTCTACACATCACGAGGTCCAAAAACCAAAAGGAGAAAAAGATGAAGTTCTTAAAAAAGAAAAGCCTATACGAGCAAGATAACTGACGAACTTAAGCCTTACCTTCACCAAGAGCACCTTGATCAGTGTCCATCTGATCCTCGCCCTCGGCAGTGCCAAGAGCAACTTGCTCGGGCTCAACAGGCGGAGGCTGAATCACAACATTGGCAGCAACAACTCTTTGACGCTCACGAAGGACGGCAGCCCAGCACGGATTTGTCATCATAACTTTGTACTCAGCATGAAGGTTACTCAGTTTGTGATTCTTATCAGCACGTTCATCCTCCAGCTCTTCCTCATGGTTTCTCACCAACTCATTAATCTCTTCATCAAGACTTTGCCTTGCTTCCTTCACTTCTTCCAACTGTTTCTCCAGCTCTGCATTACGCTTGCGAGCCTCTACAAGAGAAATAAAAGGAGACAGTCAATATAACAAAAACAACTCATAAAAGCGTGAAGTGAATAAAATCAAAAGCCTCTAATAGGAAACCTTCATGTTCAATTAGAACGGAAGCTACGGTCTGTTCCACTTGGGACTTTTGATTATCTAAAACACTAATCCGTGCTTCAACAGGAGTTATGGCAGCATCACCAGTCGGGCACGATAACATGTATCTATCGCGCTCCTTCTCAAGTTGGATAAAATCTCGCTTGAGACGAAGTAACTCTTTTCTATCGTCCTCTGCCTGCACTAACAGAGGCATATAATCGGATTTCCACTCAATCAGCCCATCCTTTTGAGTTCGGAGAATATTGATCTCATCCGAGCGAGCTACAACCACTGGCTTGGCTTTATCTAACATCACACGAAGCTCAATAATGTGATCCCGATGCACATCCACATCTTTCTGAAGTTGCACATTCTCATGTTTCAGGGAATCGATCTTGCACTGGCGAGAGCTCACATCGAGCCTTAAGTTGCAAAGTTCCCTAGCATGCCTATGACCAGTATTATCTATCGCCTCCTCCAAATGTTTGATGGTGGATACCAATAGGGGGACTAATTCATAACTCTAGAACCTATTACGGAGTTGAGAAACAAACAACAAAAAACAAACTTAGAGAAAGTAGAAGCTAAATACCTTCCAACTCTTTCTTATCTTGGCGAAAGGACAAGGCCTCCTGCTTAGCCATCTCCACGGCGAAACGTAAATTCTGGATCTCGTGCTCTGCAGCTCTGGCTCGCTTCCTAGCAACACGAGTCTCGGACAGCATACCAACTCTAAGACTATTGCTCTAGTAAACCAGACAACATCACCAGTTAGAAAAACTTCAACTGGGTCAATAATAAGTCATATACTATTACAAGTATAGCCAAGTTTTGATACATACCGCCTGCACAAGCTGCTGATGAGGGACTTCGACAAAGAAGTTAAGATGCGAGCTTGCACATCCTCACTTAGCCGAGCATACTGATCCGATCATAGCATCTTCATCTCCTCGGATCCTCCACCAAAAACAGGGGAGAGGAACTAGAAGGACCCGCTGGAGCAGAAGGAAAGCCGCCAGCAAAAGTACTTGGCTCGCCAGTGCCAACACCACCACCACTCGGAATCACAAGAACAATATCATCAACACCACCACCAACCCAAACCCCTACACCGGGAACAACACTCTTATCAGCGAGATTACTCGCCTGGGGCATCCTCACATCCGATAAGGTAGCAGTGCCATCGGGATTGGTAGGATCATCTAACAAGGCTTGGTCAAGATCATCAAAGAATGCATCACCAAGATCCACCATCTTATTCTCACCAAACAATGCATCAATATCTACCTCAAGAGCATGTTCTGCAACCTCCACAGGAGCATTAGATGGCCCGGAACCATCAGCAACCCTCCTCCTCTGCCAACACATTCAAGCAGCATCAAACGCTAAGGAATAAAACAGGGGCAAGGTGTATATACGTTAAATAGTAAGACAATATTTTATACCTTAGCATCCTCAATAGCTCGAGCAGTTTGTGATGAACGCCTGCGAGGAGGGATCTATTTAAGCACCCATGGCTTATAAGGAAACAAATGATTATGCATCTAGGGAATCCCAGGAAGAACATCGCCAGTCTCATTCCAACCATAGATTTAAGGCCCCACAATGCGAAGTGGAGCTAAAAATCACTTGGGATCATGAGTCTTACGAAGTGTAAGTTGGCTGGCATTGGGAGGATCTAAATCAAACATAAGAGGAGGACCTCGGAGAGGCTTCCCAGATCTAGAAATCCCAAATCCAAACCCCTCAAAGGTATCAGACTGTTGACACCAATAGTTCTCCACGAAGGTCGCAGGCGTATACAACTCCTTCTGCTCCGGGATGAACTCGTTCAACTCGTGCTCAATAACCTTGCATTGGCTTCGCCAAGAACATTCTCGCGTGATTCTATAAAAATTACCATTGGGGTGGAATATAGCTCGCTGAGGATTAAGCATAGTAAGTACCTCGTACTGTAAAGAATCTAGTGGACAGTACAGAGGAAGGCGAATCCCAGAATCAAGTTGGCTTGCTGCCACGATGATCTCGTTGGGACCACAAGGGTTATCTTCAAAAAGTTTCTTGGTCAAAACGCCGTCCTGACCCTCCGGAGTGGAAAAACTGACTTGAAACCTCTGAAGACGATGTATAGTCTTCATTAACTCCAAGAAAGCGGCATCAGACATGCCGGAAGAATGACTAGTGCTCGGAGTTCTCATCGGGTTTTTATCAGGACTGTAAAAAGTGGACAGAAGAAGAGAGTTAGTATTTATACCAGCAAAGAACTGGTGAAAATATCAAGAAGAAGACGGAAACGACGATGGTGATCCCCAAAGAAACTCCACAGTTGAAAATTAATGGCAAGAACCATTGACGATCAACATAAGAACCACATAGTTCACAAAAACGGCGCAAACCACCGGCAAAAACAAAAAACAAAAAGTAAATCAAAAAAGAAGGACCATACCGTCTTAGAGGTCGATAGGAGAACTTCTCCCAGACATAATGAACTTCTTTATAGGAGACAAGAAGTTAAGAAGGAATAGAAAAAGACAGAGGAGAGAAAGAATGAAAAAGTTCTGAACACTGAAAACAGATAATAAAGACATCATTCTCTTCTCCCAAAAGATTTTATAAGTAACCAATGGACATCCAACCGGCGCCTCAAGTCCAACAAGTAAAAGCGCACTAAAAGTGCAGACGTGGCGAAAATTACGGACGTGGCGATAAAGATGGGACGATTATGAAGTTTTCTTCCTATAATGCCCTTCGCAAGTTGCAAAGAAAAGGAGCAAAATGTGAGGGTAAATTACCCGATGGCTACGTGTCAACATCTCAAGGGATGGTTTCATGATAAGGTGATGAGGTAGAAGCACCGAATCATACTCTAACGGGTGATTTCGTCTGAATCGAGACACCTTCTACAAACGATACATGGATTACACGTGTGAGGAGTGGTCTAATCAACTCAGACGGTCAAGTCTAAAAAGAAGGACTGCATTTAATAAGAGATCAGAAGAGGTGTGGACGAATCTACATCGTACTAGTAGGCTCGTGCCATCCATACTATAACCCAATGATGATGCAGCACGAAATTCCCCCAAGGGAGAGCAGCACAATGACGAACAGGGAGAGATGACTCGGAAGGGGAACCAAGTAGGTCATCACGAGGGATAGCATAAAGCTCGTTCTAAGTGGTGAGAAAATGTACGATAGCTCCACCATCTCGGAGAGACCAGGCCTTTACGAGTCTAATTTGTCTATAAATACCAGTCCATGTAGAAGGAAATTGACATGTTATGTAATCTTAGATGGTCTTTCTATAGAGAATTCCTGAGAGAGATCTAGATAAAGAGAGAGTGAGAATTCTAAGTGATACTTGTAGCTCTTTCAAAGGTAAGACCTTATAATCAATAAAGAACACGTATTCTTTCCCGTGGACGTAGGTCTTCATGTCCGAACCACGTTATATGCTTGAGTTAATCTTTACTTTTCATGTTCTTTATATCTTGTTTATCTTAGAATCTTGAATGTTAAAATAGTTTATAACCTTTAGATTCATTTGGATGTAGGCATCAGAAAAGATGCAACTACATCCACCACCAATATGATGAAATCCATTCACAAAATGACTTTATTTTTCTTAATCACACAATTTTGATAACTTATTAAGCAAAAAAGAAAATTACTAAAGCCCAAATCTAACACGAACCCTATATATAAAATCAACATCAAATTTTTAGAAACTGTAATATAATACACTGAATAGATTACAAACATGAGACGGGACAACACTAAATTCAAACAGGACTTGATGGTATCGATCCATTTGGCATGGACTTTGTGTTATCTGTAGAAAAAGGGTGTTGATCTCCTGGACCTGCGCGGCGTGTGAATGCTTGATTCAGTGTATCGCTACTCTCCAGAGATGACATATCCGTTTGCTGCAGAGTAAGATCGCCGCTTAAGTACTGCACGACTCGTCTCATACTTGGTCTGCACTCGGGATCAGTATGGGTACAAAGCAACCCAAGTCCTAGAGCCAATTCCATCTGTTCGACCACGAACTCACTTCCTAAATTTGGATCAGCTGTCTCAAGAATTATGCCTTTCCTCCAATTTGTCAGAGCCAAGTCGACAAGATAAATTAAACCTTCACCTGTTAAAGCTGTTTTAAGTTCTACTGGTCTCTTCCCTGTAGCAACTTCAAGCAAGAAAACCCCGAATGCATAAACATCGGTGCTAGTTGACGCCATTCCGCTTTTAGTCATCTCTGGTGCGAGATAACCTGGTGTGCCGACTACTCTAGAAGTTGGAGCATCACAGGTTCCATGATCAAATAACATTGCAAGACCAAAATCGCCTAATCTTGGGTTCATCTCCTCATCCAATAAAACATTACTTGACTTGATATCTCTATGAATCACAACTTTTTCCCATTCTTCGTGTAGATAAACCAGTCCAGAGGCTATACCTTTGATGATCTGAAACCTTTGACTCCAATCCAGCATTGTTTTCACCGAGCCATCTGTTGAGCGACGTCGAAAAATGAAATTGTCTAAGCTTCCATTGGGCATGTAGTCATAGACCAACAGTAGCTCTCCTTTACGTCTGCAATAACCATACAGTTGTACTAAATTTCGATGTCGAAGTTTGCCAATACTAACAATCTCTGCAATGAATTGCTGCATTCCTCGTGTTGAATCGTGAGAGACTTTCTTGATAGCGACTTGACTTTTAGTGGAGGGTAATACACCTTTGTAGACCTTACCAAATGCACCATTTCCTATAACCTCTTTTTCCCTAAACCCATTTGTAGCCCTATAAAGATCTCTATATGCAAATCTATGCGTTCCGTAAATGTCTTCCCAATCCTCTATCAGTTCTTCGTACTTCTTCTTCCATATGTAGATAATGCTGGCAGCAGCAAATATGGTCAGAACAACAATTGGGATGAGCACTGACAAAGCAATTGTCTCCTGTTTCTTAAAAGTCCTAGGATGGTCAGGAAGACTTGGTACATGAAGCTCTTGAGCTATTCCATTGACCTTAAAACTCCATCCATGTATGTAATGAAATGCTTTCACAGTTTGAGTAGACGAAGAGAATCCAACATACATAGTATCTAAAAGAATATGCGAAAGATCTTTTGACAAGGACAACAATGGAATATCTGGTTTAGGTAAATGAATTGGAGCTATTGTGACATTAAGTTGCTTATTTATCACCCCATCATAATCTATCCAAACTTGCATAGGTTCGCCACCCGAAAGACTCAAATTCTTATACCCACCATTCATATCCGTATAGTACCTAGCAAATTCGGCCTTGACAGATTTTAATCCATTGATATCAATACCAATATGGTTATTATCAGCATCATATTCAACATTTCTATTAGTATCTAGCTCCACTGCAATAATATGATTTTTTGGGTTCCCATTGTTTGTATCATTAAAAATGCCCAAGTATTGATTTGCCAAACCTCCTGGTAACCCTCTTGTGGGTGCAATAACAAAAGCCATCCCTTGCCCACTTATTTTACTCTCAGGCACTATTGCAAAAATGAAAGTAGTCGAAAACGAAAGAGGAGTACTGATGTTGTTACCTTTAGATTTCAATTGAACTGGATTGGAGTAAAAAGCATGACCAACTCCATATTTGGTTTTAGAATGAGTCAGCCTCAACAGACCTTTAGGTGTAATATCAGCCATCCCATCAAGTACCAAATTTTCAGCATCTTTGAACCCATTGTAGATGAAATCAACATCTTGTAATGCTGCTGCAGAATTCAAGACCAGATGCAGCAGAATTAACAACGAAATCCTGCACTTGCAGCAGAAGAAGAACATAGCTGCTAATCACCAGCCCAATCTTGGTAGTAGAACAGCAACTGCAGCAGTAGTAGTTTTTGGATTGGATTGGATTGCAAAGATTGAAACTGAAGGAGCAGAGTTGAACATTGAAATGATATAAAAATATTGGAGAGGAAGATAGATGCTGGAAGATTCTTTTTGGAAAGATATATTAAACCGGAAAGATTAATCAGGAAATTAGGAGGAAATTATTTCAGATGATGTTACTATAACGTGTGCGGCATTAAAGTATGATCATCCTGTCATTGTGTTGTCTATGAGGTGTAAAATTCCCAAAAATGATATATGCTTGCACGTCTGACTGAGTGTATTGGTTGTCTTTTAAGGGAACAACCAATGCGCTTCTAGCGGCACAGCCGCAGCATCTACGCGAGACTTGTTCATTGGGAGCAGGGCAGCAGGGTTGACATAACGACATGTTCACTGGAAGCAAATTTTTTGATTGATTAAACAAAAATAAAACAGGAAGAGTCAGAGAGAGAGTGTCATAAAAATATTTTTTATTTTTTTATTTGTTCTTATCCAATGTTGAAAAATGAAAACTATGCAAAGAATCTCAACAATAATAAAATTTGTTGCCACTCCCAGGCCTCCCAAATTAACATCTACAGATGAATCCAGCCTAAATGAATGACCTGGTTGTGGCTTCCACCCTTATCCCCCTAATAATTGGGATTTCACCAGCTGCGGCCATTAAAACTTCCTCAAAGCATCTCGGATTTAAGAAATTAAAGACATTTCCCAATCAGCTTGGAACGATTTCACTGAAATCACAAAAACCATAACAGACAAGGCACTATACATCCATAACAGACCACCAAAGAAAGCATTTTGGTAATTTGCTTCTCGTACCCACCCATATCCTATAAGCTGTTTTTCTGTGACAAACTGTCAAAATTCCCCATAGCAATCAAATTCACCAACTTTCCTGCTGTGCTACTGGCCATCAACTGTTGCTGCAGGTTGGGTCATTCTTCTTTCAGCCTTAGCATCCAATCAGGATTCCTCCTGCCAATTCATCATGGAGGTACGGTTATATATACACATATATATCCTCGTAATAAAAATTCCTATGAGAATGAAGATATTCCTGCATATGGGTTACGCAGTCTCTCCTTCAAAATTGAGGATTGGGTAATTATGTATCTATGTGTGACCTTAAGAAAACAAGGTCAACAGAACAACACTTGATCAATCAAGGGTGTTGGGTGTGCTACAACAACAACAAAAACAGAAACTGTTTTTTCAGATGTAGTTTTGTAGTACTGGTTTCATGTGTGTGTATATATAAACAAATTTTTGTTTCATATGGTTGACTTCGCAGACTCACGTCAAAACCAAAAATGACAGATCTACCAGAATGCATATAAGGCCTAGAATGGTTAGAGAATGATCCAGCCTACATACAGTCACTAGCAATTCATACAAAATATAGAACATACATACAGCAAACCAATGATCATAGTCACGTTACATTTTCCTTAAACAGTTATACTAATTATTCTTCTTCTTGATTGTTACCTCAGTTTCTTAGTACTGATAGGAGAAGACTTTAGCTAGGGTCTTCCATTATAGGTTCAAAAGCTGATGATGGCTGTTAGTCACATTGCTTTGATCATCAATTTCTGTCTCTGAAGATAACTTGAGGGGGTTTAGATGTTTTAAATCAATATTATCAATTTTGTAGAGGATAATAAAGTTTTTAAGGCAGTAGATTATTTTCCTTCATATAAGATACAAATATTTTTGAATGGCTAACTGATGAACATCAAATGTAAAACGAGAAGCTAAGAGCGGCTCCCGGTTAAAGTTCATACGCAGTGAATCCTAGTCTCAAAAATACGTTCAACAAAAGCTCTTTCCAAGTTAAGATAATTTAAATGAGCTTCAACATAGAGCAAGTATTCCTAGTATCTTCAACATCCAAAAACAAGTTTGGAATTAAACATGAAAAGTGCAAAATATCTCCAGGATACAGAATGCTGTGAATGGACACAGAATCACAGAATTCCCTCAAAACACAGAAAATAACACGTTTCTCATTTTCAAGTTTTGGGAACTAACAAAACGGGTTTGAATGAGGATTTTGTTTTTCGAATTTGGAAAATCAAACCATAATTTGAAGTTTTGAACCAGAGTTACAAACTGAACTCCTGCACCAATAGTTCTAATGAAAGTTGGTACCCAGACAAAGTTCATTTTCTATCTGTCTACTGTTGTTTGTTGGTACTAGAAAGGTCTTTTAACTGACATATGCTATGCTGAAGGGATGTCCTTATAATCTAGCATATATGTAATGGAGAACACAAGTTCATCTTCAGGTATATCCCCTAAAACTTGATACAAACTAGTGTAGCTAATCTTAAGCTAAGGAAAAAGGTTTTGATTCAGATACCTAGAATGACAAAAATGAGAAATAATAACAAGTGGATAAAAATGAGAAAAAATAATTAAGGCAGAAACATAAAAGTACTAAAGTGTGACAGATACAACACAATAATGAGAACATATATATATATTAAAAGGCGAAATTGTGAGTTTGCAGAAATGAACAATATATACTTACAGGGTCAAGAATATTGGGTCATCTCCATATCCAGAAGTATGAGAGAAATGCTGCAGTTACTTTAGCCATATGCATTTAACTGGAAGACCTTTTCGTGTCCTTAGTGCACCAATGAGCTTCCTAGCTGTGTTTGGCAGAATACTAGAACCATCTCTAAACACTTTGATTTCTTCTTCTGTCTAAGGGACAAAGAAAGAATCTTCCGGAAGCTCTTCCCAATGACCAAGTACAAGTAATGCACTTAAGCTCCAGATTTTTCTAGAAGCTCCCGTGCAAAACCTGAACTTTCAGTAACCGGCAGATATGCATGCACTGTGGACAAAGAAGACCCTTGTTGCATCCCATCCTTCAAAACTCGGGCACATCTCTTAGATAGAACAGCATACATGGAGACTCAAATGTCCAGTTGGGGTGTTCAATTCACAATAAGTACACATGGCTTCCACAAGACAAGGTTTCTTATGAAGTACGGCCATTCTACATGCTTCCTTCACTGCAGTCATTATCTGTCCAGTGAAGACGCCATAGTGATCTGCTAATTGAGTATAATTGAGTAGAAACATGCACATCAGATCACTGGATATATTAATCTCCACTGTAATAACATTAGCTTCAATAATAAAGGCCAACCCCCACATAGTTTCATCACATAATGGTCCAGCTCCAGTAGCAAGCTGAAACCCAGATAAAACACTGCTCATGAGAGTCTCTGCTTCCATAAAAAGGGAACTGCTTGTTTCTACAGATTTTTCAAAAGCCACATTTCATCACTAGTCTTCTCATCGACAAACTCTGATCTCTGAGATGCAAGAAGAGGAAAATCTTGAATTAGAACTGAATGATCATCAATTTCTTCTTTGGCTTCTGGAGACGAGAAGAATATTAGGACAAACACTCCTAGGTCCAAGAGCCCAGATTCTCCACAGCAACTGAAGCCACACATTTCTACATTTATCAGCATTATCCTTGTTGAGTTTTTTTCACTCGCAGCATGATCCTGCACAACATCCATCTTCTGTTGTTTAAGTGCTTCGAGTACACTATCATGTAATACTGAAGTTCTCCAAGTGTTGCAAACAGTTTGTTGTTTCTTTACCCGGGTTCTCGCTTCTAGAATTTCTCCAAGTAGATCGGAACTTTCCTCAAGCAACTTTGTACCCCCACCCGAACAACACATCGACCATTGGGAGTTGTTTTCTCCACATAAACTAAGCTACCAGTCAAGACTTTCAGATTATCCAGGAAATTGGATCCATCCCCTTCAGTGGTCACCGAATAGAAGCAAGGGGTTTTGAGACATTCAGATTAACCCTTGCAAACCTCTCTTTCAAATCCTGTATGCATCCCTCCTGCAGCTACAAGCACATGTTCTCCTGTGCCAGAAACACTAACCTCTACAAATGAAGTCTGCGCTGTTCAGAAGCTGCAAACCCCTTTGTAGATCCCTCGGAATAGTCGGTCCAACAGCAACTGTTAGAGTAGGGGCAGCTTGGAAAACCATATTTGAAAAGGGCCAACAGTTTCTAGTCAAAGAAAGAGTTGCGCTCTTTAAGATTTGATGACCAAGGCCTCATATGGCAACAACATTCCCTAATGAGGACCCCTAACCTTTACATATACCTCCGGGTGTGCGTATAATTAGCTTCTCCTCGAAACTACATACACATTACAAGACACACGGTTATCAGAAAAGACATACATGCAATAATTTTGTCACACAAATTCAGAATCTCTAGAGCCGAGAATTAACTAATAGTAACCCACATCAATTTAGCGAGTAACTAACATGTTTTAGCAAAGATCATGACTACCAACATATAGAATAAGCTAATTCAAGCAATTTAGAAATCAATCAAGAGCAAAATGAACCTATTGGTCCCATGCAAGATCAAATAACTGCAAAGAAGAATCACCCTACATTGAAATTGGAATCTGTAATGCTGATTGAAGATCCTCCTTGGTGATCCCCAATTCCTCACCACATTTCACAATTCTTCGATTGATTCAGAATCAATTAATAGAAAAATGAACCTATTGGTCTGATGCAAGATCAAATAACTGCAAAGAAGAATCACCTTACAGTGAAATTGGAATCTGTAATGCTGATTGAAGATGATCCCCAATTCCTCTCTACGTTTCACAATTCTTCAATTGATTCAGCTGCCTGCTTTGGTAGATGATTGATGCTGTTGTTCTGCGATGATACGGGTAACTTCTTTGGATCTTTCCATCCAGTTTCTAATACTTCCAAAATAACTTTAATTTTGCCCAGCAATTTCTAATTTCTGCACTGTCCAAGTTCCAAAAACAACCCAAAAATGATGGTCGAAAGCTTAAAACAATGGACTCATGGAAACCAGTTATGAAAATTTGAAAACTGTAAGCAAAATCACATACTGATCGAATGAAAACCAGTTAAGAAAACCCCAATTCCCAGCCCGCTCATACCCAAACTAACTTAAATTTACCAGCTTTTCTTCTTATTCTTCTTATTACAACACCAGCTTCTTCTTCTTCTTGTTTCTTCATCTTCTTCTTCGTTTGCTTAATCTACAGATCGTCTCTCAAATCTTTTTGATTTCACAGTGTAGAGAACTAACGAGGCTGCTGCTGACCTAAAATGGTTTTGTGGGTTTTGAGATGGGAAATTGAGATTTGGTTTTTACTGTCCCACACTTTTGATAAGGGCAGCTCTAATACAAAGGTTTGTATCGGCGGAACCACTTGCTGGTCCTAGTTTAATTGGGGGTCATGGAATTTTGTTTGCCCCCCAAAATTTTCAGGGGTGTAAATATTGCAATATGAATATACTATTTTACCCTTCACTAATTGAAAATCAGTTTCACTAATTAACTATCCTAATTAAGGCCCCTAATCTATATACCCTAATTAAATCAAAGAGAAAATCAGTTTCTGTTTTATCTTCATCTTCCTCTCCTCCCTTTCTCTTCTCCACCTCCACCATTAACGACTCCACCTCCACCGAGGAAAATTCTTCGAACCGATTCATCGCGTAATCGTCGATGATAAAACTTTAATCGACGATTAACTTCTTCTACAAATATGACTAAAACAAAGCAAACCGCTCGCAAAGCACTTCAAATTCCTAACCTTGTAGATACGGTGAATGCAAAGGTGTACGTGCGAAGAGCTCCTGAAGCAAGCAAATCGAAACCCAAAAAGGGAATGGATCCAATTAGAGGGTACGTGAACTTAAACCCACCTCTTATTCGATGTTTCGGTTGTTTTTTGATTGTGTAATCGAGATTGGTAACTGAAAAATAGAAGTTACAGAGTTAGAGTCGTTAGCATCGAAGAAATAATACCCTAACGACTCTTACATTGCATGCTTTTTCTATGAAAAATCGTTAACCTGTTAGTGTAAATATGACGACCCTTGTTCCTTGGAAGTTTACTAAGACGCTCGTCTTCCTCCTTGGAACGTTGATTACCCTTTGCAGGTTTGATCTATTGGATTTGATTCTTGCAATTATTAAAAAGATTCTTTTGGATGTGCCACGTACAAAGAAAATGTTGAGCAAGGGGAAAAACTTGACGAACGACACTCATGACTGCATAATCCCTATCCGTAAATATAACCTGCGGTGTCTCTTCGCCACGGTAAATCAACCTAACTTGTTCCAAAGCCCAAACATAGTCTTCTATTTCTTCCTTTTCCATAAAGCACCATGCCACGGTGAATGATTGCTTATCCGAAGTATGACTAGTCACGTTCAACAAGGGCATGTTATACTTGTTGGTTTTATAGGTGCAATCTATGAACAAGACCTGGTAAAAGCACTGTGCCAAATCCATCATCCTAGGATGGGCAAGAAAAATATGAGTCACTTTGTCGCCCAGACCAACCCTTGTTTGCATGGCATAGTTATGTTTTTCTGCCAACCACTCTGATTTTTGCATAATTAATCTACCATCACATTCAGTTCTCTTGATCGTTGCTTTGGCAGCGTAGATTGTGGAAAGAATAGACAAGTTTGACTTATCTTCCACCTTTATTGCATTTAGAATCTTAAGGGGCCTACATCGCTTCATCTGCCGAACCTTTTCCATTTGATGTAGTTTCAATCGGGCATATGCTGGGTGCCCTAAAAGAGTACTAGGTGGAGGATGGTTGTGACGACCATCCGGAATAACATACATCCACCATACTAGAGTCTCGGGATGCCTTTTGAAAACAATCCTGAAGGGGCATTTTATCTTCTTCGACGAAGTTTTGTAGACCCTCGTCGTCTTCTTCACATACTTGTAGTTCTTCCATTTGTGACTTTCTTCCTTATCCCCCGCTCTCTCACATACCATCTTCATTTGCTTACAATCAACGTGTTTGCTTTGAACAATTACGCACATATTCTCTTTTGCCTTGGAAATAATCCATTCCTTGACCTCAGCCTTTGTTTTCCACGTCTACATTAAACAAATAACATGTTCATTATAAAAAACTAATTAAACAATTTCTGTATGGATATACATTGACTCAAACAATAAAAACGTACCAAATCGGTCATATATGCTTGGGAGGTATCCGGGCCGACAGTGCCGAGGGGTTCAGGTTGAGAGCTCACCCGTACAACCAACTACAAAAAAAGAACAACAAAATCAGTATAGGGTCGTCACTCTGTAAGATGTTAATATGACGACCCAGACAGTCGTCAGCATATACAGGTGAACGACTCTTTAAGTCGTCACCCAGATTTTCTGTAGACCAACGACCCTTTTCTCGATGTATGACGACTCTTTTTTATAAAGTGACGACTCTACATTGATAGATATAACCAACTCTGCCCAGTTTTCACCTTGAATCGTCACTTTGTATACATATAAAATAACGACTCTACGAGTCGTTCTCTGGTACATGTGAAGAGTCGTTTGGTTTTAATCTTTACGGATTAACGATTCATGTTAGTGGTTGCATTTGTTTTTGAATTTAACTCAACCAAATGTGGTTGAGGCAGTTTGGTCGCTCCATTCTATATATAGAGGCCCATATCTCACTTATTCCATATCAAAACCCTAATTATCAACATCCTCTTCTCCTTTTCATTTAATTACCATTTAAGAGCAGAAAAAGAGAAACATCATGACTCCATTCACTAATGAAGAGAATTGTGCCATTACAAGAGCTTGGAAAACAGTCACTAACCACTTTGAAAGTCTAGACAAAGACATTTATGAAACATCGAATGCTTGGTGGAACCGCGTATTCATCGTTTTTGTGGCTTTGGACGGAAATTGCAACTTAAGATCTTTGAAACAAGTCAAGGAACGCTTCCAGAAGATATAATTCGAGTGTGATGTTTTGAAAAGAGAACTTAAGGATGTTAGGGAAGCCTTTCCGGATATGTTGAGTGTTGTAAGAGTTAGTATTTGAACAAGAGGTAAAACTTATAAAAATCTTTGATCGATACTAACTAAGTATATTTGCATTTTCAGTTGGGGAATGCGTATCGCTATTATGAGGAGCTTCGTGGGGAAAAGTTTGAGATCCACGATTGCTACTTTATCTTGGAAGGCACTAGATATAACAACCCATATATGATTAAGTGTATAAGTGCACCTTTATTATCTATTGTATTTCATTTCCTTCAATGCAACGCTATGCGAGATGTATGCCTTTTACGATTCAATGAAATGGTTCTATGAAATCAAAAATTATGAGAATCTAGTGCAAGGGTCGTTGTTTTATATAACTAATCAAACTAACGACTCTAAAAGAAATAGTAATTGATAGCTAGAATCGTCATTTCATATGACTACATGTATGACGACCCTAAGTGTTACTTTTTATAGAGAGTTTTGGTTTTAGAGTCGTTAATGTGTAAACAAAACAACAAAACGACTCTAAGTGACCTAGTTAAAAAGGGTCGTCAACGTTTAGCACACTATCCTAACGATTTTTCATAACCTGGAAAAGTTGCAGGTTTGAGTCGTTATTTGTAGTGTCAATATACTGGCGTCCTTAGAGAGTCGTTTGGGTATACAACCCCCGACTATGACGACCCTTTCTCTGAGTTGTTCCATAGTGTGGATGATTCGACTACTTGGAGCACTATTCCGACAATTTGAAGAGTATAGGAAGTTTACCTGATTGTTTTGTCCTTGGGGTTCCTCATTATGAGTGTTGGTTCCTTCATCTTGAGCAACGGGATCTTCATTCCAACCATTGTTCATGCCTTCCTCTGTCAACATCTCCTCATCAAACATCCAATCCATATCATTAGTCGAGACAATCTTACCATCAACACAATCATTGTTGTTATTTGAAGCTTCACCAATCTTATTCCCTCCACTTGAATCACCCATTTGTAAAAACCCTAGGTTTTCCTCTCAAAACTCCTCCTCTTTTCTCAACACATAAAACACATAAAAACACATTTTCCATAATTTTTTTCCTAAAATCAGATTTTAATCTAAATACACTTACCACACTAATCAAACTAATTAATTCCTAATACTAATCAGATTTCCATATAAGGGCAGTTTTGCCATTTAGAAAATATTTTTTTAAAGGGTGACCCAAATTAGGATTGGGTGACCTTTTTTGTCCCGTAGTGCATGGCCCCTAATTGGAAGTTATGGCCCCCAATTAAGCTAGGTTGCTGGTGTGCCGTGACATGTAAGTGTATTTTTCATTTCCGAGTGATGATCATTTTATTCGCATTTAAAGTTTCAAGTATCAACTCAATGGATTGTTTTTCACTTCCTAGTTTTTTTTTTAGATAAAATGAACTTAAATTACACTAAGCAAAGAGAGTTGCAGCATTATGATTACAAAGTATATCTAACCATATACTCCCTCTGTTACTTTTTAATATGCTGGTTTGGTTTTTAGAGAAAAATTAAGGAAATGAAGAGAACCAATCATTGAAAGTGGTCCTCATGACACTTGTCAATAAAAAAAAGTGAAGTGAAATGATCCCCATGACACTTGTCAGCAAAAGAAGTAAAGTGAGATGGTCCACATGACACTTGTCATAAAAAGAAGTTAAGAAAACAGTGGTCCCACAAAACCAAAGTAACATTTGACTTTCCCAATTAGGAAACCAGCCTATATTTTTGAAGCTTTCATTAATAGAAACCAGCCTATTAAAAAGTAACGGAGGGAGTAGCTTTTCTCTGGTTATCCCAGTTTCTAGAGTCAACTAGAATATTAGTAAACTTGTTAAGATAACTAATTTATTCGTTATATTGTTTAAATATCTCCTTTTATTAAATTAGTTATATTGTTATAATCCCTTCTAATATAATAAAAGGAAGAATTGGGAAAATAGTTCTTATAAACCAAAGCATTCATCAAGATAGATTTACATCTCCGGATCAGAGCAAAGTGATTCTTCTTCATTCCACTTATGACATTCATATTATCATTGAGAAATACTAGTTTGCGATGTCTATAACTTTGGACCCATCTTGTTGCTTCTCTATGACCTCTTGATTCAGCTTCATCTGAGCTAGAACACCAGCATGTCCCTCTTGCAAATTCACAGACTTGTCTAGCATTATTCATCATAACAATGCCATAAGCGTATCTCTTCGTACTTTTTTGGAAAGAAGCATCGAAAAATATATAAGCAGCATTTCCATAAGAATCCGACGACCCAAATTTACACCATGAATGCTGGCAGTCACAAGTAGTAACTTGTTTCTTATTTTTCTAGTTGTTGTCTTGCTTATTTACCAGCTGGGGAAGCTTTTTCTGCAAAACAGTAATTAACTCTTTAGGATTAGGAGCAATTTCATCAAAGACGACCCTACATATGACCCTACATTTGTATTTCCAAATGTGCAAAACAATATGAGCATAAGCATCTCTATTATCCTTATCATTTAACCATTGCAAACAGCATTCTATGAAACTCAAATTCTCGGCATCATAGAAATTAAAAGATAAAGACAGACCTCTCCAAATAGCTTCAGAGAAAACGCATCTAGTAAAAATATGATCAACATTTTCACTCACCAGGATATTACATAAAGGACATTGAATTTCAATAGGTATAAATCTACCTAATCTTTTCCTAACATGCAAACAATCTCTAACAGCTTTCCGTAGAAAAACTTGGAATCTAGGCATCACACAGAGATTTCCATATCGAAAACCACTCAACTTTGTTACTCCTATGATATCTATTACAAAGAAAATTGTAAGAAAATTTAACCGATGCTGAACCATCTTGAGTACCTAACCATTTTATGTGATCTTTTTCATCTATACTGTTAAATGGCTCAACTAACTTGATTTCTGGAATAGTGTTATCATCAAACAGATTATGAACAAGGTCAATATTCCATTTACCATGAAGAGTAATTACATCTGAGACTTTTGGGAGTAGGGAAAAAAATCTATCTTTTGGTTTCGGACAATCCCCATTTGGAAGCCATCTATCATTCCAGAGATCTATATTCTCTCACCATTTCCTATATCTCAACCATGATTTTCTTTAATAATATAAATACCCTTACAAATACTAGTCTACACCCAAGATAACCGATTTTTTCTTATAGTTTAAAGGGTCGCAATTAGGGAAATATTTATATTTCAGAATTATACACCATAATTTATCTGGATTTTCAGTAAGTCTCCAAGCAAGCGAGAAGAGCTAAATTGAATTTATGAGGGTTTTTAATACCCAGGCCTCCGCTAGCTTTACTGGTACAAACCGTATCCCAAGACATAAGCTTAATACCTTTGTTACTTTTTTTCTTTTGCCACCAAAATTCTCTTTGTAACGTGGTGAGCCTGTCTAGAGTTTTCTTAGGAAGCGAAAAGCACATCATTTGGTACATAGGCATAACACTAGTGACATAACAAATGAGAGTGGTTCTCCCATCCTAAGAAAGTAACTTAGCCTTCTAATCTTGCACTCTGCTATACACCTTATCCAACATATATATTCTAGCAATTGAAACTCTTAGTTCTATTAAAGAAATGTGGGTACCAAGATAAGTGTCAATCTTTGTTATTTCATTAACCTTTAGGGTTCTAGCTAGAAGTCTACAAATCTACCTTTTTACCAAAGTAGATGACCGACTTTTGATCATTTATACCAGAAAAATCACTGAATTTTTGAAGAACATCAATCAAATTACTAGCTTGTACTATACTGGCAGAAGTAAAGACAAAAGAATCATCAGCGAAAAATAGGTGAGAAGCAGAGGGACTATTTCTATTTACTTTCACTCCGGATATTTTGCATGTCGTTTCAGCATGCATAAGAAGTTTAGAAAGAGATTACATACAAATAATGAAAATATAAGGTGACAAAGGGTCACCTTGTCTAATTCCCCTAGTCGGGAAGAAAGATTCACCTGGAGTACCATTAACTAAGACCGCATATGACACGGAGGAAATACAAGCATAAATAAGACTACATAAATCATCAGAAAAGCCAAAATATTTAAATATATCAATTATAAAATCCCACTATAATCTATCAAAAGTCTTAGACAAGTCGAGTTTTAGGGACATATATCAATTTTCTTTTACTGGTTTTCATAGTATGCAAAGTTTCATGAGCAACTATATTGTTATCAGTTATCTGTCGTTTAGGAAAAAAGCTAACTGATTCTGAGAAATAAGATTATCTAACAAAGGCTGCAAGTAATGTTTCAACTCCTTATCAAAGTGGGTGATCAACATCGCTATGAAATCCTCATACTCTATCATCCCCTATGACATTTCCATCACTTCAACTTGCTTGTGATGCAGTCATGGATCTTGATTTTTTTTCTTTTTTGATGATCCCTTCTCTGCCTCACGGTGGACGCCAAAAGAAGTTGTAGCAAAACAAATTCCACAAAAATCCTCAAGATTTGAATATGTATATGAAATTGTAGTTGTTGGATGACTCAATGGTTTTCCTCGTGATATGTTCTAGGTAGGTGTGTGTGTGTGTGGGGGGGGGGGGGGGGAGTTGTACCTGCAAAGGCACTCTGATGCCTCAATGAGTAAGCGCTCTAAGCAGGTTCGTATGGAGAGAAAATGATTAGAAATATATACCTTTCTGGTTGAAATTCCACCTCTGTTTATAAGTTTTGGAGGAATTGTATCCAGTTCAATATTTGTCCGGATATATTTTGACCATGTATCTGGACCAAATGCTCTGTAGGTTCAGCCTGGTACAAAACCTCCAGAATTTGAAATATGTGGTTTCATCCCCCCCCCCCCCCCCCCCCCCGGTGTTGCAACTTCCAATTTTGAATATGTACCTGGTCTTGTTAGTAACTAATTCTCCCTCTTTTTAGGAATCTCTGACCTCCAGGCTTGATTATGTATCTGGTGTTTTGTTGTAGAAGGGAAATTGCTGATTGGGCTAGCTGTAATCATCCTTCCATATATTTTTTCCCAAGGGCCTGGTTAGAACTATTTCGCTAGGGCTCTTGAGCCCATATACAAACTATATGGTACAAACACTCTAGAATTAGAAAATAATTCTCCCTAAAGGCAACAATTAAGTTTCAAAGAGTATATGACTCTCATCCTTGCATAAGTGTTCTAAAAACCAAGTTTGACTTCCTTCTCCCCTGACCCTATCTCTTCTAATTTATACTTGCACCGAGAACATATTCGGCACATTCAAAGATATAATATAAATGATGTTTCAATATTATACGAGACATCCACAATACATCACTTCGTCACCGAGTCATGGGCAACAACGCGACCCTATAAAATAAATATCTGAAAAATGAAAAATGAAAAAAACGGTTCAGTACAAAACCGCCCCCAAATATACGGATTAGAGCACCCCGATTCGACTAGGAATAGATTACTCCAAAGTTAATTTTAAAATGTGTAAAGACGCTTCTATCCTTCGCACGCTTTTAATAAAGCACACGTGCAATGAAAAAGAATCAGTTTTGTAACTGACACAATGAACGTGGCTGCGACACGTTGGCTTGAATAAAAAAATGATTAAAAACTGCGGCGTAACGGAGAAAACATTAAATCCAACATTTTTCTTTTTCAGACTAAAATCAGAAGAAAAAAATCAAAAAACTTGAGAAGAAATTTTGTAGAAAAACCTTAGAAAAATCTTCAAACTATTGAAAACATTTAATCAAAACCCTAAAATCTTACTAATCAAAACACCTAGATGAATGCAGTATCAGTAACATCATGGTGATATGAAAAAAACCAGTTTCAAAGACAAACGTACCACCAACAACGGAATATTCAACATCAACTGAAGAAGAAAATTCATCAGTTGCGGTAGAAGAAATTCAAAAATCAACATCACCAAGAACGAGATCAAAGTTAGCATTAAAATATTCAACATCAATTTCATCCCCAACTCCATCAGTTGCAGTAGAAGAAATTCGAAAATCAACATCAATTTCAGTACCAAGGACTAGATCGAAGAGAGCATTGCAAGATTCAACATCAATTTCAGTACCAGAAACTTCAAAAACATCACCACCTAAGAAAAAATAAAAGACTTCAAATCCTTCAAAGCCTTTAAAAACTTCAAAGCCTTCAACATCTGTTAAAAAAAAAAAAGGTAACAATTCAAGTCCAGTTTTATCTGTTTTTGAGCAATTTTTTTGAGATTTCTTGTATATGTGTACAGATTTGTACACCGCCATGTTGTTGCAGTCCATTTCATGTTCTGTCTGTTTTTGTGCAATTCTTGTGAGATTTCTTGTATATGTGTACATACTAGTACACCACCATGTTGTTGCAGTTCATTTCAAGTTATGTCTGTTTTATAGCAATTTTTGTGAGATTTCTTGTATATGTGTACAGATCTGTACACCGCCATGTTGTTGCAGTCCATTTCATGTTCTGTCTGTTTTTGAGAAATTCTTGTGAGATTTCTTGTATATGTGTTCATACTAGTACACCACCATGTTATTGCAGTCCATTTCATGTTCTGTCTGTTTTTTAGCAATTTTTGTGGGAATTGTTGCTAGTGTGTTCATACCAGTACACCGCCATGCTGTTGCAGTGCTTCATGTCCTGTTATGTCTGTTTTTGAGAAATTTTTGTGGGAATTGTTGGTGGTGTGTAAATACTAGCAATTTTTGTGGGAATTGTGAGTGGTTTTATGGTTAATGGCATGTTATATGTGATTCATGGCATGTTATATGTGTTATGGAGTTGTTTCATTTCAGTTGTGTGTACAGATTTGTACACAAGGATTCTATTGCAGTGATTCATGGCATGTTGTGTGTGTTTTAAAAATGTTTCTGTAGGAGTGTACATATTTTTACACCATCATGGTGTTATAGTGATGTATGGTGTGTTGTATGGGAATTATTGTTGCTCTTGTTATATTTCTGAGTAGTGTACTAGTTTGCACACCAGCATTTTTGTATGAGTATTATGTGTTGTGCTTCTCTTTTCTTATTCTCGTTTGTCTATTTTCGTAGATACGAACAAACCTTATAGATCAGGTTTTCATGCAATCAATGATTTTGTGAACAAGAACCTTGAGAAGGATGGAAAAGTAAGGAAAAAGGATCCTGAAAAAGTCTGGTTCACTGACTTTCAGTTAGAGAAGCAAAAGGAGTTCCCTTTTTGGAATATGTTAGACGTCTTTGTTCACAAGAAAGCTGAAAAGAAAGAGGAGAAAAACTCAGAAAAGAAAAAGGAGAACAAGAGAGATGTGTGGTTCAAGAATCCATAATCAATCTTGAAGGTTGTGAACCAGTTCCGCCATGATAATTCAGGGGGAAATGTTTTCGTTTTCGATACTGTCGAGGAGAAAAAGTTTGTGGAGGTAGAAAGTATGCCAGAAGATTTGTTTTTAATTTTTGGATTACATATGGTGGCATCAGAACCTGTGAAAGGAGAATGTACCAAAACTAGAGCTGAGACGAGATATGGTTCATTGATAACCCGAATGAAACTGAAGGATCCAACTAAGTTGGGGAAACTAGATGTGGAGAATGAAATCTTGAATATAATGAAGTTAAAACCAAAGTGAGATAGAGAGATTGAAAGAAATGTTGAGGACTTGGTAGTGTTGTTTGGGATGTACCTGTGCATCACTGTTTTTTTTTACCACAACAAATTGAAGCGCGTTTACCAAGAGCCAATTTGTTCACTACTTTGAATCATTGAATAGAATAAAAAATACCAACTGGCCAGTTCATATATACATAAATATCTAATGGATGACATTAGGAACATATCGACTCACCACTTAGAGTTAATGGTTGTATGGTATACCTGTTGGTGATTTTACATGTGTACATTGTTTTACACCAGTTTTACGTTGTACCAATTTACATGCTTTGGTTCATTGTATTTGTTGGGTCCTAACATTTAAAACTCTTTACTTGTTTGTTAATGCAATACTGGTTTCCTGAACAGAACAACAGCATGACGCCAAGCAATGAACAAGGTTTCCCAAGTTTCTAAGGTGGGTAATAAGTGACATCAGTATAACTCGATAACTTTCTTATGATAGTGATTTCTTCCTACATGTGTACATCAATATTCACCTTGATAAGGTGTACAAAATGGTGACAAAAATTTGAATTTTGTCATGTGTACAACAATATACACCTGTAAAACAGGTGTAAAAAGATGTACACATGTGATCCATATTGATACTTTGGCATGTTTTCAAATGCAACCAGGAAGCGTAAAAGCTTGTAGTGATGAACAACAACAGATTATGGATGAGTACATAAGGAATAAGAAAGAAAATAATACAGATGCACTGAAAGGAAAGTTGTAAAAAGCACTACAACTAAGAGATGAAGTATTGGAAGAGCTTTCTGACTTGCAGTTTAAACATGAAAAGCTTGTTAGCTTCATTGAAGAAAAAAAAAATTCATGCAGCTGATCTGAGTAATGTGCAAAATGATAAGGATATTGTTGATTTAGTTGTTGACACCTTGCAAGAAATCATTTCATTTAAAAAAGCATTAAAAAGTGAGGATTAACGTGATGATGATGAGCAGGAGGAGGAAAGTGAGAAAGGTGAGAAAAGTGGAAAAGGTGGTGATGTGGATGACAATGATGATGATGATGAGGAGGAGGAGGAGGAGGAAGGTGAGAAAGGTAAGAAAGGTGGTGATCTACATGATGATAGAGATGATGATGATGAGGAGAAGGAGGATGAGGAGGAGGAGGGTGGCAAAGGTGGTGATCTACATGATGATGAAAATGGCAAAGTGTGTAACAAAGGTGGTGAAGAGGAGGATAGAACTGAATCCCAACAGAATGAAGTTCCATCTGAAACTCCTAAAAAGCTGAGGTATAACACCACTTTTATTAAAATATGGCAGTCATTTCTTTTTATATACTTTATGTGTGTACATAGTTGTACACAAGTGTGCTAAAACTCATACCTTTTCTCAAAACCTACATCTTTTAGCTCTCCTTCATCAAAGACCAATGAGGGAAATGATGAAAAGGATACGGAGGATGGAAGTGAACATGACAAATGAGTTGAGTTTGAAACTGCTAACAAGCCGAGGTATGATGATCTAAAATCACATTTCTTTTCATTTTTTTGTAACTGTAGATACTTGTACACCACTGATAAAAATCAAATAAAATTGTATTTCTCAACAGGCCCCTGTCAAAGTCAAATGAAGAAGAGGATGGCAAGGATGGACCAAGCCTAAGAGTTGAGTCTGAAACTGCTAACAAGCAGAGGTATAAAGAAAATAATCTCAGCTCGCATTTCATTTCATTTTCTGTATATGTGTATCAAGATGTAAACCTTAGTGATTTCTTGTGTGTGTGTGTGTACAATTTTGTACAAACTAAAAAATTTGCATTTTTTTCAGCACTTCTCTGCCAAAGACAAATGAATATCAACAAGACCAGATGGACCTTGATAACCATGATGTGAGGAATACCACTCAAACTGCTGAAATTGATGAAGCTACGGTAATCACAGTTCAAGCTATATCTCAGTTGTATCCTAAAGGCATGTTGTCGGTTGAAGAAGATGTTCTTTTACTCACACAAGGAGAAGAGACAGAGAAGGAGACTTATACATAAATTGAGGACCTTCTGGATAACTTGTATGAATTTGTATTCGTAAATCTTGAAAAAGGTTGTTACAGAACGACACGATCTGAAGTGAAGGAAAAGATGGCAACCCTGATCCGACACGATTGTCCAAGATTTTCATTGTTGAGCCAAGAAGATATAAAAGAAGAGTCGTCGCAAAAATCATTATCCAATGAAGATGTGCGAGGAATAATCGTTGCTGAAGCAGTGCAGTTCATCCAACAAAATCATACTGAATTTTTTAGCAGCCAAGAGGTAGAATAAGAGAAGAAGACACCAGTGAGGACAAGAGCAGGGAGGATGAAGGAAGCAGAGATGTTGAAGACATGATATGTGAAATAATGAGTCCTACTGCAGGTGTAAGTTTCTCAAAAACAAATCAAAAATGTCATATATACATACTTTAATGATGTGTACATACTAGTACACCTGATCGACATGGCATGTTCTATGTGTTTGTAGATTTCCTTAGGAGTGGACATGGATATACACCAGTATGATATATTATTGACACATTCTTTGTTAAGTGTTTGCATGGATGCTTGATTGTTAGATTTACTTAGGTGTGTACATAGTTGTACACCTGTATCATACATCATGGATACATCTATATCATACATATGTTTGATATGTAGTAGTGTACATGCTTGTTAGTTTTCTGGTGTACCTAATTCATTTTATTTTCCAACAAATTATTTATTGCAGTATTATGTGAAGAACAATATCATCAGCGAGGTACAAAATCTTGTGGTTGATTTCATGCGGGACATGCCTGGCAATCTGGAAGTTCTTGTAATACTCGTCAATCACTCTACATTACAAATAGCAGTAGGAGTTCACTGGTCTCTTTTGAAGTTTGATTTTGAAGATGAATAGTGGAAGTGGTACAACTCGTTGCACTCAAATGAGGACTATAAATATTATGCACAACAAATGGAAAATGTGGTGCAATTGGAACTCAACAAGAAGAGAGCGTTAAAGGGTGATGCACCTATAGAACCGCATGAAATAAACATCATGAAATGCGCTACTTAAGAAATCAATCCATACTGCCTCCTATACACTTGTTACTTTATGAAACGAAGTGTGAAGAAGACAAAGAGTATCGAAAGAGATCAGCAGAGGGCCGAAGAAATTTTTCAGGAAATGAGAGCAAAATTGGTAGCCAAGATGCTAAAAAAAGTCAGAGTGTATGAAAAGGTGTGGGATATGGCAAAGGATGAACCGCACAAGGAGCGACGCCTGAGTATGGAAATGAAACCATTGAAGAGGAAAAAGAGTTTTTAAGCTTCATCATACAAGATCACTTTCGGAACTGCTTCTAAACATTTTCTATCTTTCAGATAACTTTTCAAATTTCAGTTTTTATCACTTTGTTTATGACTTATCACTACTATAAAGACCTTGAATTAATATTTTTATTAGTTTCAGTGTTGATGTTATTGATGTTACAAGTTTATGACTTATCACTACCATTCAAGTGTATATTACATGTTTTGAAATATTAAGGTGTACTTGATTGTGCACAGTTACTGACAGAGCATAAAATGTTTAGAAGGTGTACATAATGGTACACATGTACTGACAGATTTATATTTTATCAAAAGTATAAAAATTGAAAAAATAAAAATATTACTCAAATTTTTGTAGCATGCAGAACTGAAAACATAAAAATTGAACATAGCAAAAGTAATTACTAATTATACAAATCTGAAAACATAGAATATTACCAAACAAAATAGACTAGTAGCATCCATTGTACACCAAGGTGTACATAGTGGTACACATGTAAAAAGACAAGTAAGAAAAACTGAAGTTCAAAGGAAGGTGTACATAATGGTACACATGGCTTGGCACTAATTATCCAATCCAAAGAAAATTGAAAAAACATTACCAAAAGTAAAAGCCAAAAACAAAGAATCTTTTGAACAAATCAAACGTAGAAAAAAGCATCAAATCATGGGGCAGGTAGATATGTTGTGGTGACCAAGGGTAAATCACTTTGTTCACATTATAGGACTCTTTTGCTTCTCCCAAGAATTCTTTATATGTTGTGTTCTTCGTCTACCAGGTGGAGAAAAAGGAATAGGAACAATAACCCTATCATTGGGATCATAAGCCTGCGGCTTGTCATGATTGGGGATTGGCAAGATGTTCTCCTGGTATGTTCTGTTGTACCATTCAGTGGTGAAGTATGTCTCAACAAATGAATAAATGTCCTCTCTCGTAGGTTGAATGACATCACAACCATGTGCACATGTGACATGTACAAGTTTTCTGCAATAGATTTACAGTATGAGACCGGGGAGACATGACTTCATACAATATTTCCATGGACTGAGTAACATTCCAAGTACGACTAATGTCGATGTTTTCCTTTGGTAAAGCCTCATATATGGGAGTGAGCCTAGTGTTGAAATTTTCTAGACCTTCTATTCTTCTCTTAGTATTCTTCTTCATAACCTTCAAACTAACATAATAAAAACACAAAGAATAAAATCAAAACATGATCTAGAAGGAATACAAATAAAACATGTATACAACAATCACTACAAGAAAATCTAGCTCTTGCTACACCATATATTTCCACACCTTCAATATAGGTGTTGCAAAAGAAAATTTCTAGCCACAGTAATTTTCAGCTGCAGCTAAAAGCTATAATTTACTGCTGCAAAATGAAAAAAATTCCACACAACTGTAGCAACAATATGAAAAGAGTATGGCAAAAAAGTATAATCTCTTGTTGCAGCAATAAAGATTGGGTGCAGCAATAGACTTCTTGATACATAGGTTATAGCGACAGTAGTAGGAGTTTATGCCATAACCATTAGGTGCTGCAATATATTAAGTTTCTTGTAGTGAATGTACACATTAATTAAGGAAATCCATGTGTACAACAATGTACACACAGTTGCAGAATCACAGATAAAACATGTGTACAAGTATCTACAGATCAAGCAAATCCATGTGTGCAGCAATGTAAATAGACAAACATGTGTACAAGGGAAGATGTACACATCAAACAAAAATATATGAATGAAACAATAAACATAAAACTCACCGTGTCGCATCGAGAAGAGCAAAAGCAGCCAACTTTTTGAAATCAAGAATCTAGTTTTTGAACGATTCTGAAAGAGTTGACGAGTGACCACTATATCTGCATACAAGGAAAAATGCATTTTCCCATTTATCCTTTGGAATAGTCCTGATATAGTTAGCAACATGTCCACATCCAATTGCATGCATCCCCCGCAAAGCTTCTTCAAAGTTCGCAGCTTTGTAAGAGTAAACAGCTTTGTAAAACAAATCAATAACGGGCTCCGAATTCGCATCACCAGATCCAATGGGGAGATGACACTTGATGTGGTAAAAGCAATATATGTGATAAATTAGGAAAATTTTTGTAATGCCCTGCAAAAGTCCTTCTCCACGATCACTAAGGAAAACAATCTGACGACCATCGACAACTTGTTTAAGATTCTCTAGAAACCAAAACCAGTTTTCCTTGTTTTCAGAAGAAACAAGAGCAAAATCGAATGGGTAAAATTCATTGTTCCGATTGATACATGTTGCAGCCATCAAAGCACCCTTGAATCTACCAGTAAGGAAAGTAGCATCCAAGTAAATCATCGGCCTGAGATACCTATAGCTATGCTTGCAAGCACCGAACAAATGAAGATCGTCTAAAATATTTGGGTTGCATGATCAACTTCAAAATTCACATAGCTATCATGATTAGTTTTCTCAATGGCTTTGATATACCAAGTTAAATCGCTATACGACTTCTCGTCATCGCCAAACTGTTCTTCAAATACTGCTTCTTTCCCTCTACGGGCATGGTGATACTTGATATTGGACCCATAAGTCTTCTTAAAAAGTGACATGATCTGTTTGGGTTTTAGACTAGGATCCCCTTGTATATTGTCAGCGATCAAATGCTTGACTAACTTGGTTTTCACCGCAGGACTCTTTAACCTCAAACCAACACCACAGTTACAAAAAAAAAAAAAAAAAAAAGACTGGAATAAGTAATGTGCACCACAATGTACACCTAATAAATCTCAAAACCAACACCACATAGATGCAAAAAAAAAAAAACACAGACCAAGCAAGAGTATGTAATTTCCATAAAAAGCATACAACAAGTAATGTGCCACCTAAAAAGCCTACAACAAGTAATGTGCACCACAATGTACACCTAAATACAAGTCTACATATAAAAGCCTAAAAACAAGAATCCGTAATGTGGAAAAATATGAACACCACTAACCTGTGAATAACATTAGAATCTTTCAGCACGAACCAAGAAATGTCACCATTCACAGGCACAAAGTGAATCCTCCAACCACAATCATTTTCTTCGCACATTGCAATAAAACGAGTCTTGTCATTTTTAAGAATAATAATTTTATGACCAGTAGTCATCTTGTATTTATCGACAGCAAGTCTAACAGCTTTAACACCACCCACAAATTCTCCACCAACTTTTTCAAAAACATAAATCTATTCATCAATAATCAGAGGCTTGTTCTTGTCTGCGTCATGATCTAACACCCTTACCATATTAGGACTTTCAGTTACACAAGAATATGCAGTACTAGAACCAGAACTAGTGTTACAACCAGACTTAGAAGAAGAAGCATGATTCCGAATCACGTCAACATTCAAATAAAAATCTTCATTCTTAATAAGAATAACAAGAGCAATCAAACCTTGCAGTTGTATATCACCTTGTACAAAAATTAATTGACCAGTATCCATATAGCTGAAACGTATACTCCCAGGATTCAAAGACCTCCAATGCTTGCATGCAAAATGCTTCAATTCATCTACAATTGTCGAAGTATTAACAAGAAAAAGTAGCAGAATGCATACCATGATTCAAAACAGCATGAATAACTTTCTCAGACATATTTGATACCCCTACACATTAGAAAAGAAATGATAATAAAGATTTGAAGCTTCAAATCACAATTTCATATTTGAATAACCTAAAACTTAAACAGTTTACAAGAAAGTACACATTTAATCGAAACCAAAAACATCAAATAACAGTAAACCTAAATCAAATACTCCACCAATTAAGCTTCAGAATCTTACTGGAACACATAATTGAATAAATCAGAAGCCTACGATCTAATATCAGTTCGATTTCATATCATGCATCATAAAACTATAAATTACCATCAAACAACAGTAAATAAAAATCGTTTCACGAGAATCAAAAGCTAGTGTATAACAAATATCAAATCAAGATCATACAAACAATAAGATGTAACAGATCGAATTGATATCATCAACTCATAAACTCAGAACTAAAAATTAGAAACAAAACCTGAAAATTAGATGTAACAGATCGTACAACCAAAAGAAAACTAACCTGAGGTTGAATTCTTCTCCATTGACAATAAAATCCAACCTAACCTCTATGAATCTGTTAAATCACCTCCAAATTCAAATCTGGATCGATTTATCTCTCAATCTCTCGTGAATTCAAATCTGAGATTAAGAAAATCGATTTCAAAACACTTTCGAATGTAACCTGAGTTGAAATATGATGATGAAACGATTAAATCCTCTCTGAAACTGTTAAATCGCCTCCCAAAATTAATCTCTGACCTGCTCCCTGTTTTGAATTCATGTTTGAGATCCAAAAAATTCGATTTCAAAACACGCTTTATATATACGGAATCGTTTCAAGGGTAATTATGATATATCGAAAACTCGCAAAATTGGGACTCGACTTGATTTTGGACTAACTCGTCCATGTTTGAACTAAACCATAACAAGCGGGGTTTATTTGGACTAGAGTGTACTGGGCTTCAGATGAGTGGACCAAAACGTCCAAAACCCACAAATTTTGGGACTAAATATCAATTTCTACTTCTGAAAATGGCACCTATCAACATGCAATAGACCCCCATAATTGGTTCCACCATGTTCATAGTTTCGCACGCTACTCAGTTCTATTAAGAAAATTAATAACCCCGAAATACCTTCATCCAAATGGGTTTAGATATTGGGAAAATTGGGAATATGTCCCATTTTCACTAATTCGTTTGGAAATCTATCCCATAACGGAAAAAAATTTAAGAAATCTATCCTAGAGAGAGAAAAAAACAGTTAAGTGCTTAGTATCCCACATGTGTGGACTTGCACATGTGATCGACTGACATTTTAGCCCTTATGTTTTGGATGAGCGACAGTCTACAAGCATAAACGTGTTTGGCTTCGGGTGGTTTGAGTGAGAGCTAAGTATCTTCTCTGTAAATCAGAGAAATCGAGAGAAACATTAAGTTTTGAGAGTGAAAAAATTTCGGCAGAGATAAACCGAGAACCGTCAAATCCTCCTGTAATATTTGGAGCATCTCCGGCGTATATCATAGGGTACATTTTATCCTTGATATCAAATGTATTCACGGAAACTCCCTATGTTTCAAGAAGCTTGCTTATTAGGTGGGGATCAACAATTGAAATTCATACTTGAAAATAGAACCAAACTTGCTAGATATTAATGGCTTTGAGCAAATGCTGGAATCGTTAAGCTTGATTAACTTACCTCATAAACCTCAACATTAATTAGCTGGATTTTCGTCACAAATTTCCTATTAATGGTTCTAGCAGCAACAATTAGAGTCTGCAGGAGTTCCAGTTGCAGTAGATGCAGTATGAGTTCCATGCCTATTGAATCCGTAGGAGTTTCAATATCTTCCGGAGGTACTTGTCCATCAGCGTGGTAAAATCCGGATCCAATGATTTTGCTGTATTTGCAATCAAATATCGTATATTTAAAACCACATTTTGATCATACAGAATTTTGAAAAATGAACCACTAGACCATCACAAATAGAAAGTAACACTAGTTGAGATCGATATCCTTGTTGCAAGTAAAATTTGATGGAGTTTGGCAAATGCCCTTCCACTTTTTTATCACTGAAGCTTTCAGATTCAGGCCAAATTCCAATGTCGAGCATCCCAACAACATCGTTGCTCCCCATGCCTGCCCGCTTTACATGCTGGGTGAAGCCCATGATCTTGTTGTATTCATTCTGCCAGGGAATACAAATACCACTCCTTCCATGTCTGTTGGTCATCGTTTATCATTTTCTTAATTAAGTTGGATCAAGTAATATAACAGTTTAGTTTGGACTTGACCAGTCATTTTCTCCACCTCTTCCTATGTGAGCCTGGCGGCAAACCCATGTTGAATCAGTTTGAAAGGTAACTTAAAATTTCAAATTTCTTAGAAGTCTATGAGGTGCTAAGGTCTCCCTCCAAAATAGAGACCACAGCTCAGATTCTTTGGTACTTGGTTTTCGGTTTCTCTCTGCCGAAATTTTTCACTTTCAAAACGAAATCTTCCTCCCGATTTCTCTGATTCACAGAGAAGATACTTCGCTCTCACTCGACCCATAACGAGTGTTTTTTTTTCTTTTCTTCTTATAATACCCCAAAATTCAGCTACTTAGACATTTGAAAGAACAATTTATCGAACATTTGGAATCGGACTTATTTAGTTGGGAAAATTGGGGTTACTTTTTATTGAAGTCAGCATGATTTTTTAGTACCGAATGTAACAATCAGTATTGAAATAATATACCAATTGCAATAAAAAGTATCTTCCAATTTACGTGGGTATCTCCTAAATGTGGTCAGGGACCCAATTTAGTTGCCTTCGTAAATCTAAGATTGAGCTTTCGTTTTAAATAAAAGAAGGGACAGTGCCCGACTATAGGGACCTGCCATGGGTTATTACATTTTATATGTCCAACAGTATCTTCACTCATCTTAAACTTTAATTTTGACTGGAGATTCTAGACACACCGATAAAATTACTGAGAAAAAAATCCCGAGAACGGATCGTGTGGTCTTTTGGAACGTCTCTGTACATTGGGATTATGAAGGGTTAAGATGGGATCAGCTCCATATCTCAGTCGGGAATTTTTATCGGGATAAACTCCAGATAGTTTTAACATTTAAGCAACGAACAAGCAAAACAATAAATAAGCATGAATAACTTTCGAATTTTATTATCATAAAAATGGAAAAACAAATGTGAATTATGTATATCATAATGTCAAAAGAGTGTACACAGAAAGGCCATGATCATGAGGCCTCAAAAACCGATAAACAAATCTCAAATATATCTCTGTAGCTCCCTATAACTACACGCTGTTATCTGTATCACTGAGAAATTTACAAATACGTAAACTATCTCAAATTACAACAAATTAAATGATCTTTTTTTGTTTAAATCTATATTACAATGTCTCACATTGTGTAAATAAAGTATACGGCTTTCAGAATAGCAATGACTCGAGAAACATATCGTCTCTTGGTTCATCTTTCGTCTTGGAAAAAACCCCTTGTTGTTGTTGATTATTCATGAAAGAGTTGTTGTTGTTGGTATTCATGGAGAAACCAGAGAATCCAAAACTCCCAGGACTGGTTTGTAACATCTCGAGGGTAAAAGGTGCTTGACCCCCTTGATTATCATTTCGGTAACTATGATTATTATTAGTATTAACATTATTCACCAAAGATGTAGTATAAGGCCTTACAACTGATGATCCATTGTTATGGGACGAGCCCATTGTTGTAGTGGCAGCAGCGGATTGTTGCTGCCTATGCATACCACTACCACGAGCTGCAGGGACATCGTGGTTGTGCTTGCCTTCGTAAGTAGTTATCACTGCTCGAAGATCATGTGATGCTCTCTCAACATGCTTTCGCACCGGACATCCATTACTCGTGCACTTGTAGTAACTCCTGCACATTTCATCAAACAAAAAAAAACTCAATCAGTACTAACGATTAAACTACAAATGCAGGAACCATAATTAAATAAGCCGAATGACCAGAGGCATTGGGGGTGGACGCCCTTGATGCATTTGCAAACTTTAAATTGTACCTTGGATTAGGGTTTCCCTTGACAACTTTCTGTCCATACTTCCTCCACCTATATCCATCATCCAGAATATCAATATCACTTGTTGTTTGGACTACAACTCTGGGTTCTCTCACTGTTCTACTCCCTGCAGGCGGAGCTGAGATTCCTTCACCTTCATATTCATTCTCCCTTTTCCTGCAATCAACAATGAAGCCAAATCAAAACCAGTACTAGATCAAAGACCATAATAAATTTACACGAGAGTTGCAGTTCCATTTCGATTCGAACACGTCAGGAGTTCAAATCTTACAGAGCCATAGGGGATGAATAAACATAGACAAACTAGCTAACTATATATGCATAAATTTGATTGTATTAGTACACCACTACTAACCATCTTTTGGCTTCAGGTTCTTGGTCATGGTGATCATCGAACTCATCTCCATTTGATTTACTCTTATGATC
The DNA here is from genome assembly GCF_003573695.1 of Papaver somniferum. Classification (NCBI taxonomy): domain Eukaryota; kingdom Viridiplantae; phylum Streptophyta; class Magnoliopsida; order Ranunculales; family Papaveraceae; genus Papaver; species Papaver somniferum. Next base: position 180,150,538 of record NC_039362.1, on the reverse strand, counting down.
AGACGAGTGATCGAAATCGACTTCCTCTCCAATTGAAATATTAGAAGAGTTCTCCGGTGTTGTAACAAGCTCCATTTGTGAACTAGAATTACCACCATGATGGTTGTCTGATGAAATAGGAAGTGCAGAAACAACAATTGAAGAAGATGATGATAACGGAGGTTGTTGTTGATGAGATGAAGGTAATGAGGTTGATGATTGTAATGATGACGATGATGATCTACGAGTCGAAGTAGGTTTAGGATGATTATGACTACCTTTATAAACAATCTCAGTAATCTGTCCTTCTAATGATCTTTCAACTTTCTTCTTAGTTGGACAATTTGGAAATGTACACTTATAATAACTCCTTGGATTTTCACTTCCTTTAACTTGTTTCTGACCATATTTTCTCCAGTTATATCCATCTTCTGATCTTCTCTTCTCTCTTAGTGTTTGATGATGAATTGGTGGTTGTATCTGTTGAGTTGTTGTTGATGATGATGATGAGAATTGATGATCGGGTGGTAATGATGAGAAGCCTTGTAATAATGGTGGTGGAAATTCTGATTTCACAATGTTTCTCTGATTATGATTATCAGATGATATTGAATTTGAATTCCATGATTGTGTTTGAAATGAGAAATCATTTGATGATGGTAATGAAAATGATGATGATGTTACTATTGAGTAGTTATTTGTATTTCTTCTCTCTGTTTCTTGCTTGATTGTGTTGTTATTATTACTCTGTTGAGAATTACTTCTCCAATTGAATGAAGGATTATGTGCAGGAAATGACCCTGTAGTTGGAGATGGAAGAATCTGCAAACACACAAAAAATCAATCAATAAAATCGATTAGAATCAAAACCCATTTCAATTCATTCATCAATCAACATAATCATCAAGAAATCAAACTAAATTCACAATCAGAGAACCCATGAACTGAATTAGAATTGAGAAACAAAGTATAAACATAGACTTACATTAGAGGAAGAGAGAAGACCAGGGGAATCAAGAAGCTCAGCAGGACTAAGACCAGGAGGAATAGAAAAGTAAGAAGAAGGAGAAACAGCTAATGAAGGTGGTGATATTGGCAAACTAGGTGGTGGTGTTGACTTGAATTTTGGTATTGCACCACCACCACTACCAATTCTATCAGCATAGCCACCACTCCCTCTATTACTAAAAGTACTGTCAGTGGTGTAGTTATTAGTAGCAAGAAGATCAGAAAAGGAGGAAGAATTCATGAATTGATGATTTGTTGAATTTGAATTTGAAGTTGAAAATGAGAAATTTGGATATTCAATTGTAGAAGTTGTATCTAAACCACTACTCCCTCCCCCACCTGAAGAAGTCATCAAATTTGGAGTTTAATTATAAGAACTCTTATGATTATTAATAACTTTGAAGATGAGAATAGTTTGTTACATATAAGAGAGAAGAGAAGAAAAAACAGAGGAAGGAGGATTACTCTGTTTCTTAAACTCTGTTTTCTAATGGTGACTTTAAGAGTGTATTTTCTTGGAAAGAGGGGTGAAGGAAATTTGACCGTGGAAAGTCAAACACCTTGTGTTTTTGACTAGTTCAAAGAGGCGGCTGAAATGAAGACCAAAGAAGTCCTTTGCCACCTGTTTCGTGGAAGTCATTCTTGATCGTTGGATTTTGTACGTGAGTGTTACTCTTTAGGTTTCTGACCATTGGATGTTGAAAAATGTTGGTTGTCTCATGAATGGCTATGGATTTACTAGCCATGACTAGTGAGAGCTTTAAGAAAAGTTGTCACTTTTTGGGTTTTTTGTTCGACATTGTTAAGAGGGGCACCAAATTACCGAAATTATAATAAGAAAAAACAAATTTTTATATAAGACAAAATAGTTTTTGTTTTGGTTTTGTACAATCCACTAAAAATGACACCTCATTAACAATCTTATTTTTCTTGGGTACATTGCATTATGTAAAGAAATATTTAGATTTTCAAGATTCTGACCATACAAGATGTGTACAAGTGCCACTTGATGATGCATGGTTTCAATATCAATCAATACGTAATGGTGTCTGACTCGAGCTGAATAAGATGTTAGATTGGTTATATTTCGGTTTTCTGATGTCTGGCTTGATTTATACAATTGATTCGGAGGTAATGGAGTCTATCTGACCGAACTGAACTTACTCAAAAAATTTCAACAATCTTACTACTAATAATCTTTAGTTAGTTACGATAAATGAGTGAAATTCAGACGATTCAGACGAGTCAATTGATCTAACGAAACACGATTACTTTAATGTGAATTTTGGCAAAAGTTTTTGGTATCATTTTTCTAGAAGGCTATTTGTTAGTCGTGATCCTATCTAATTAACTAGTCATTAAAAGGACTCAAAACATTATTAACAGCAGTAGATTAGTGTAGACTAGAGTCCAAATGAACTGTGTACCTAAGAATATTTTGACTATAGCCTTGCATACTTTCTAAGTTATGGTACTACTACAAAGTTGAACCAAAGAAATTCTGTCTCATTATTTGAATCTTAAAATATTTTACCCCGAAAAAAGGTTCATTTGACTAATTCATCTGTGATGGGAGATCTCATTTGCACGTGATTGACGATGCCGTGGACCAATGGATATCACGTTTACCATCGTAGTCAAGTCTAGTGCCTAGTCAGTAAGTTCGCGAATTATACAAGTATAATTCGCGAATCCGTCTATATCGACCGAATCCGTACCTATGAGCCGTATAACTGAAACCCGACTTAGATTCGCGAATTTCCAGCTCAAAATGAATTATATGCGTGTTTACGAATTACCGAATCATACAGTCCGTATAATACTTTGCCACATCATCACTAAATTATCATTTTTTATTTTTGAAATTTTACATATACCAATCTGATTCCAATACCACCAACATACATGTTATTTGCTAATTGTAATTCATATATCATATATATAGTTTATGTCAACTATTAAATTACTGTATCTAAGGAGGGATTATATTAAAAATGATTTTTACCAGGTTAATATATGCCGAATTTTGTACGCCGGATTCATATCTCTAAAACGAATTATACACGTAGTATGTCGTTTCGTATTATTGCCGAATTACGAACCGTTGACCGGATTTTTGACCGAATTTGAGTTTTACAAATCCGTATAATACTCGTACATATCCCGTTCTGAATGTTTCCCGTATCCCGAATTGCTAACTAGGATCTAGTGATTGTTATCTTATTAATTAATCTTGCAGGTTTCTGATAAAATCGTAAAATTGTAGGATGCTGATATTTTCACTGTCAATGCAATTAAAATTATGACAAATGATGTACAAATCAACGACTCTACATATACCGTGAGAATTTCCCTGTAAAAATCTCTGAAAATATAACTCCGGGGGCTGCAAGGGGCTTCTATTAGGACTTTGTCTCCCGGAATTTTTCTCAGAAAATTCTCACGGTTTACAAGGAATTATTACGTACAAATCCAATAAGGGGCGGTGTTTCCTGCTGCTGATTCATCTATGGGTGGGAACAATAAATATGGTCGGGTAGATACAGAATGTATGCACTTTTTAGGGAAATAATAGGATTAGTTCATGGATGAAGAAGAGGATAAGTGAGATATTATTCAGTTGGGATCTGTCTTGAGCTTCATGTGATTTATAGTTGTGAACCCCATATTTGGTACACCAAATGGATTAGTATATAAATAAGGGTAGGTAGGTGGAAATTGTTTTCTACTAATATTCGCCTGTGACTTCACTAAGGACGTCACCCTTCAAAAAGAAAGAGTGAAGGACAATAGATTCTCTTTTTGGCTTTTGTTCTATGTGGCTGTGGACACTGGAAAAGAGTTTTCATGGCCATTAGAGCAGCTCTTATAAAAAATATTATCCATTTTGCTCCCATTATGGACTCAACAAACTTGAAAAATGGATGAACAAATCGATAAGATTTAGAGTTCGTCGATTGCAGCCATAAATTAGGCGCGCGCTTGAAGGAAAACCGCGCGGCGGAACAAGAAACACTGGCGATTTCCTACACGCGGCTCTAGTGAATCCTCCAGCTTGTGATCTAAAACCGCCAGCGGCTACTTCCCAATCTCGTCGTCCAACGGGTCTTATTCCTTTCCCTATAAATTCAGCTCATCTTCGAACTTAAAACCCACACGTTCTTCAATTTTGACTCAAAATTTCACACCATCCCAATACTCACTTTTCCTTCATTTCAAGCACAACTATTCATATCAACTCAATCTATCAGGAAAAAAATCTATAAATTCCATTTCTAACAATAATGGCATCATAATCGCAACAATCACAGCAACAAACACAACAGCAGACACAGAATCACAACGATGAAACGCTAGAATTCGTGGTGCCAAGTATTCGATGGATGAAGACGAATCAATTTGCAGAAATGACGTATTATTTATATTAGATCAAATCAATTGTTGTTATCAATAAAAGAATACTTTTTACGGAATGATTTTAGCAAAATTTTGTGAAGAAACTGGTGACATCCATGGTCGTGATGCCGACAGGTTGTCTCACCGTTTTCACGCAATTTTAGCAGCTGTTAGTGAATACGCTTCTTTGATCATGCAAGTGTGGAGTGACAAAAAAAGTGGTGAAGGTGAATCAGATGTGGAATGAAGATGCCTGAAAGAGTGGCAAAGATCCCTCAAAACTGGTTTCCAACATGAAACTTGTTTCACCATTCTGAGGGTGCTTAACAAGTTTAATCTATAATTGCTGAATCAAGTCACTAGTCCAGAAGGCCCTATAAATAACGAATGAAGTCTGTTATAAAACATGATTTATCATGATTTTTGGCTGTTATTCGAACCGTTATTTATTTGATGTGACTCTTTATAAATAACGAATTGAGAATGTCACCAACTACAACGAATAAAATGTGCGACTTTAAATCACGATCATAATCTGTTTTTTAAGTACCACGGTTATCGAATGTTATACGTAATAACAATTGATGTCTGTCCTAACAGAGACATTTTCATCAAATGAAAATGCTCCGTCAGCATTCAGGCTGCTGATTCAGATCTGGCGTATTTGAAACTAATTGAATCTAAATCAAATCTTTCAACTAAATATTAAATGAAACGGTTTAAATTGAACAAAACTAATTGGAAGTTAAGGATAAATTTAACATTATATTGATACTCAAAATAACATACAAAACATAGAATCTCTGACTACAAACTGAAAGATAAATTATATCAAGTATCAACCTAAAATTGCACGCTAAACATTAAAACTAAATTTCTGACTTCTAATCTTGCCACTCTAATTTGGTAGCTCTCCTACAAGATTTACATAAGTTTTTGGCCACTTAATCATGTCGCCTCTTGCAACATCTCCAAGTACTTCTTCTTTATCGCATAACATAGCACCTGCATCCATAATTTTATCAAACATAGGAGCCTTTAAGATCATGACCTTCCTAATGAACACATTCTACAATGGGTAAATGCTTGATGTAGCCTTCTCAATATCCTTTCCGATCATCACTAGGATAAATTTTGCCACTAATTATTTATGATCACATGAAGAGGCCTGGTTTACCATTATCTGACAAAACAATACAGATGCTACAATCATCAAATAATAAGAAAATGTTGAAATCCAAAGACATAACTTCACCTGTAGAATCTGGCTAGATTGAGCATAACAGGTTCTCTTGACCTGTTTGTCTCGCTTCATGGTGAATCTAATGCAGAACATCCTAAAGGTGAAGTTGTCTGTTGTCTTCAATCAATGTCTGCCACTTTCTTACAAGAGATATCAACTTATCTGTGGTAAAGTCCATTCCCTGAATACCAAACAATTATAAATATATGTATCAGATTCCATTCACTCAATTTTGTATCAATAAAAATCACACAAACTTGTGAACATCAAAAACACATCTAAGACTGTTGATCCAAGTACACTGACCCAGCTCAATCACTAATGCTCAGTGAAAAAAACCCAAAAAATGGAGTAAAAAAGGCTTACAATGAGTTTCCAATTTCTTCTCCATGGTGATCTAGTTTGGTTCTGCAGAAAAAAATCCAATCAGTGATACGAAGCTCGGAGAAAAAATCAAAGGATAATTCATAGTCATATTTGAGATTGTACAAAATTCACCCAGCACAACTTAGTACGACATGAAAGATGAACAGCAAAAGAGTACCTATTTTCAAGACCCCTTGTACTTAACCAATACACAACTCATCGAGTCAAAAGAACCAAATCCTGCATCCATTAACAAACAGTTAGGGCAGCGCAGTAAGAGATGCTCCACAATAGCAGGACTAGAAAACCAGAAAATTAGAAGATACTATTGAAATGAATTCACACATATACCTGATGCATGGACTTTCTTGCTCTCCTCAGCTGTACATGCAGTTTTACTACCCCGAACACAAGGAACAAGCATGCAACGATAACCTTCTGCTGAGAAATACTACAAACAACACCAAATGATATTTAAAATCTCCAACTCTAAATAAACCTAAAAGAAATTCATAATCACAACAAAATATCAACAACCAATTACTAATGGATAACTATATATAGAGAACTAAGAGATAATTACATTTAAGAGCTCCTGGAAGTCCTAAGGTGCATTTCCCAATTTTCATCATAACAACAAATCTGCTATCAAGGCTCCCTGTTTTTCGCTGCAAAAATCTACGAAAAATCAAAACAAGAATATCAGTACATCACATTACTCCACTAGTACTGAATCTACTGATACATACTTATTAAGTACTAAACTATGGATACATACTAGAACGCTTAATGCCTACTTCGAAACTTCTCCATGGTAACATCAAACACGTTTCCAAAACACTATTCCCCATCGTAAAACCACTTGAAATTACTACTACAATAAACCCTCTTGACTCCCTCTATCAAGGACTGAATTAGGATCCCTAACCACACACATAAAACCAAACCTAACACAGCAAGAACAACTTACAAGGAAAATAGTAGAAAAAACTCACTCATGCACAACTTTCATCCACCCAAGAAACCTCATAATTAAGAAGAATAATGGGAAACCTATACCAAAATTGAAACACTACTGTAAACAATTGAAATCAGTAAGTACCCAGATCCACATTTCTAAACCTTAAATAAGCAAAATCAGATAAATTACGGAAACCCTAAATTGAGAAATTGAAATCAGAAGATGCAATCATATTTGTATACCTAAGAAGCAGTAACATCAAAATCATTCTCATCATTACCCAACCCATTGAAATAAGTTATTCACTGCAAAATCATCAAAATTCAAGATATTAGAAATATGACAATCATAAACACAGTAAATAATAGAAGAAGAAACTACCTAGAATATAGATTTGTTATGAGAGCATATTAATTTCGTTTACTGGGTTCTAGGGTTTATCTTCTCAAATCACGGATGAAGAATTAAGATCGATTTTTATTTTTTGATTGGACCTTATCTCGTTCGGCTTGTGAAATTTGTTGTCCGAGAAACAACAACGAGAGAAGAGAACGAGACACAGATGAGTTTGTTAGGGTTTGTTAAGAGATGAGTCTCTTAGGATTTTTGAGGCAGAGAGAAGGAGGAGAAACAGCGAAAAGAGCGAGGAGAAATAGAGATGGGACCATATTCGAGTCGGACTTGGGCCTTCCTTTTTTTTTCTTTTAACAGCACAGGTTGAAATCACCACATCGCAATGGTGAAGGGTTCATGGCATACAAGCCAGTAGCTAACCGGTATAAAACTTGGAGACGCGTCATTTTATAATATGCCTAGCCATTTTTGGGCGCGTAACAGAAAAATGCTGCTGGGTATATATAAACATAAGAAATTTGATGCACATATTTTGTGATTTAAAGGGTCATTATTAAATCACGCACTTAGAAAATTACCACGTTTGAAAAGGACGTTTTTATTATGTAAAATGGTGGGTCCAGTTATTTTCATGTTATATCACAGATTTTGTTTGTAAAATCATATCAACGTAATTAATGCATCATTTAAAAGCGTGATTTACAACTCACTTTGGACTAGTGAGTGCCTGCAAGATCTTTAGATGGTCCAATCTCGCAGAATTTTCAGAATGGTGGGCCTGCTTCCTCACCTGAAGAACTAGATCTCCATATACCGGGTCTCCAAGTAGTCGGGAACAACACAACTCCAATCTAAACGTTAATACCGACGTCAAGAGAAAAAGAGGAGCAGTTCCAAAAGATGGAAAAGCAGCGAGAAACACAGCATACCGAGCATTATTAGAAGGAGGTTCAAACTATACTGAGCACAATGAATTCAAATGTAGATAGAACCAGGGACCGTCGCATTGCTAGCAACTTCGAAAAAGTCTTTTTCGAGAACAACAGTACATGGATTTTAAGATAAACAAGCTACTCTCCCTGGACACTTAAAATATGAATGCACGACAACTTGTTGTATGGACTAAGCAAATGGATATGGCGGAACAACAAGTCCCTCAACAAACTGGCCAGTATGAGAATGTGGAAGAAGATGAAGATGCATGCCTCAGAAGAAGACGAAGATGAATATCGTCTTGATAACTGATTTTAATTCTTGTTTAGCATTTAAGTTTAATTTAAATGTAATCATTTAGTTAAAATTACTTTAAATATAATTTCCTTAATTTAAATTTTAAGTTTAGTCTTACTGCATGAAAATAAAAATCATTAAATTGAAAAACAAACAACTTTATTAATTAAAATAAACAACACTAAATTGAAAAAATAACATCTATCTACCTCTGCCTCGCCCCTGCGCATCGTCTCTTAGTTGCTCCTTTTAAATATCAAAGGTTCTTAGTTATATCTTCTGTTAGTTGTCCATAGAGTCCCGGGCTTTGGATTCTGTTGGTGGCAAGTCTATATTCTCTTGTCGGATGCCCATGCTGCACCTCATGCATCAGCCTCAAATCTTCATCTAGAAAACTAGTCCAGGTTGGGTCACATCTGGTTACTTCGATGATGTTATGCAGAATGATGCAAGTCAGCATAATTTTGTTCATTTCTTGAAGATAAAAAAAGCGTGTCGTCCCAGCTATGATGGTGAACTTTCTTTTTAGTATGCCAAAAATGCGTTCAACATCCTTTCTGCATTTCATTTTTTGGGTGTTAAAATACTTCTTATCCTTCGAAGTCGTCGGTACAAAACCTGTCTGACTATAAGCTTGAACCATAGTTGACCATTATGAATAGATTTCATCTGCTACATAATAACCCTAAGTTTAGTCATGACAATTGATGGTGAAATTACAGTACGACGTGATCCCATTCTTTAGATCTTCAAACAATGGTGACTTATACAAATTGTTTGGATCGTTATTTGAACCCGACAGTCCAAGAAAAGAATGCCAAAACCAATAATCATAAGTAATTGAAGCTTCCAAAATTACAGTTGTTTTTGGATAATGACCCTTATATTGGCCTGCTCATTCAACCGGACACGCATGCCACGTCCAGTGCATGTAGTCAAGACTACCTAAAATTCCTTGAAATCCCCATCCCCTCATGGTGTTTTCTACAGTTATTCTTTGAACCTCTTCCCGAGTAGGCTTTCTTAAAAAGTTTGGACCAAAATGCTCGACTATTATTTCGCAAAACAATTTGAGATAACTAAAGGTAGTTGTTGTTGGAGAAAAAAATGAGTCTTAATAAATTGTTTTGGTCTTGGTGTAGTTTGATCTTAGGACCTAAGGGTTTTATGAATGCTCACTCATTACTTTGAGTGGATGAATCTCTCTTTAGTCCAACATTGGGTATAATACAGAAGGAGCTCCACTATATAACCATGTGCTCATGGATATGTTGTAAAACAATGTGGGTGGAGCGGGTGGGTCGAAAAATACATGTTTCGACCCATACATGTGCGCGTAAACTATGCACCAAGTCACATATTTAATAGAATTTATTTTTGCAAGTTTTCTTAAGAGTTTTATTTATGGAAAAATTCCTTTTAAGTGTTTAACTTGCTTTGAAGAAAACAAATACCTAACTTGATTTGCAAGTATCTTCTCCTTTAAATACAACTCGAAAATCTGTTTTCAAACTACCCGAAAAAATTCTTCTTTCATTATAGGGTTTCTCCATACGTTTTAATTTCGATCCCCGTTGCTGAGTTTGAAGAGAGGGTAACTTGTGTTGTGCTAACTCAAGTTATATCGGGCAGTCTTATCCTGGACACAACTTCGTTGTGAGGGGTTTAGCATTACTCATCTCGAGTATACCCACAAACTAATGTGTTAAGGACAACTTGTTGAACCTGTGATTCTTCCCTCATCAAGTTGTTTGTGATATAGTTATTTTTCGTCCAAGTCTTTTACATCTAATGAGCTGTTAAATGTTGCAAGATCCTAACAATCTTAACATATTATTATTCCTTGCAACGATGTCAACAATGGAAATAAAGATCAACGTTGAAAGATCACAAAAGTTTAACGGAAAGGATTTCAAGAGATGGAAATCTAAGATATCGTTTTTCCTGAGAAATCATGATTTGGACGCAGTACTGCAAGGTCCTCTTGATATTTTGATGAATAAAGAAGATAATACTGATGATGATAGAGCGTATTATACAAGGGGTGACTATATGGCTAAAAATCATATCATGAATGGTTTGGAAGATGCGATGTATGATTTTTACAATGCTAAAGATAACTTGATTGCTTATGATTTGTGGACTTCGTTAGCAGCAAAGTACCAAGATGAGACTGCAGGAAGCAAGAAATTTCTTGTGGCGAAGTTTATGGACTTCAAGATGACGAATGATAAGCCTGTAGTTGATCAATTCCTCGAATTTCAACAAATTATTAATGAGATTCTTGCTGAAGGTATGGTCATTAATTGAGAAGTTACCATCTTCTTGGTCAGAGTACAAAAAAAAACTAAGACATGAAACCTGCGATATCAACATGTTTGAATTGGGAAAGAAGATTCAAGTGGAAGAGATGTTGTGCACCAAAGACAAGAACGTTTCATCTTCAAGGGACATGGATAACAAGGATCATATGTCTGAGCACAAGCCTTCAAAAGCTAGAAAAGGTGATAATAGTTATCGCAACTCTAAGCATGGTCCTAACAAGAAAGGTATGTTTCGTAAACCCGAATCTAGCATTATTAAAATTAAAGGTCCTTGGCTGTGTGGAAATACTGGTCATATGGTAGTTCATTGTATACAATGCAAGGATAAGAAGAATAATTACAACTTGGTTGAGAAGAGCAAAGACGAGTTTTCTGCTGTGGTGTCTGAAGTTAATTTGGTGACCAATGTGATGGAACGGTTGGTAGACTTTGGAGCTACTAAGCATGTTTGTGGGAACATAGACTTGTTCATCTCCTACCATAGGGTAGGGGAGGCGAGAAACTCTATATGGGTAACTCATCTGCATCAGAGGTTACAGGAAAAGGAAAGGTCGGTCTGAAACTCACATCTGGAAAGACTCTCACATTGAATGAAGTTCTTCATGTTCCAGACATCTGCAAAAATCTTGTTTCTTGTTATGTTTTAGATGATAAGGGTTTTAAAGTTACAATTGAGTCTGGAAAACTTATAGTAAGTCCCGAATTGAAATTGAATGATTCTTCTCCTTACATGTGTGTATCATTGAACGTTTGGCATGGTAGACTTGGTCATGTAAATTATAAATCAATGCATAAACTGGCTATCGTAGGCTGCATACCCAAATTCACTTTAGATAAAAAAAACATAAGTGTGAGATTTGCATAGAATCTAAACATGCTAAGAAATCATTCAATAAGAATGTCCAGAGAAACTCTAAACCCCTAGACTTAATTCACTCAGACCTAATTGATATGAAGTCAGTTCAAACAAGAGGTGGTAAGAAATGGTTTATTACTTTTATAGATGACTGTACGAGGTACTTCCATGTTTACTTACTTAGAGGGAAGGACGATGCCTTAGAAGCCTTTAAGATATATAAACGTGAAGTCGAAAACCAATTGAATACTACCATTAAAACTATTAGGTCTGACCGTGGTGGTGAGTATGAAATTCCTGTAGCATATTTCTGCGAAGAACATGGCATAATACATGAGACTACAACCCCTTATTCACCTCAATCAAATGGTGTAGCTGAACGTAAGAACCGTACCCTGAAGGATATGATGAATGCCATGTTGATTAGTTCAGGATTACCTTCGAACTTGTGGGCGGAGGCTATTCTCTCACCCAATTACATCTTGAACAGAGTACCCTTTAAAGGATCAGATAAAACTCCATATGAGTTATGGAAAGGTAGACAACCATATTATGATTACTTCAAAGTGTGGGGGTTCTTGGAAAAGGTGGGTATCCCTCCTCCTAAGAAAAATAAGATAGGACCCAAAACCGTGGATTGTGTTTTTATAGGGTATCCTGAGCATAGTAGTGCTTATAGGTTTATGGTTGTGAGTTCTGAATTTTCTGACATAGGGTAGAATACAGTTATGGAGTCTAGGGATGCTGAGTTTTTTGAGAATGTTTTTCCTTTAAAACGTGACTCTCGTAAGAGATGTATTGATGATCCCCCTGGACGTGCCTTCAACTAGTCAGTCATTACCTTTAGAGGAAGATGAACCAGAAGTAGAACCTAGAAGAGGTAAAAGCGCTAAAATTAAGAAAACCTATCCTAGTTGCATTACATACCTAGCCGAGTCTGATCCGCAGACTTATAGAGAAGCCATGACTTTTCCAGAAGCTCCATGGTGGAAACAAGCTTCCATTAGTGAAATGGATTCCCTTCGAGAAAACGGTACTTTTGAACTTGTAGATTTACCTCCAGGGTGTAAGGCCATAGGTTATAAATGGATTTTCAAGAGAAACCGTAAGATAGATGGAACTATTGAAAAATACAAGGCTAGGCTGGTAGCTAAAGGCTACAAACAAATAGAAGGTATAGATTTCTTTGACACCTATTCACCAGTAAGTAGAATTAGCTCCATTAGGATGTTAATTGCTATAGCTTATGTTCATAATCTAGAGATACATCAAATGGATGTAAAGACAGTGTTTCTTAATGGTGAGTTATATGAAGAAATTTATATGGAACAACTCGAGGGATTTGTATTTAAAGATTGTGAAAAGAAAGTTTGTAAACTGGTTAAATCCTTGTATGGATTGAAAGAAGCACCTAAACAGTGTCATGAGAAATTTGATCATGTGATGATTTCTAGTGGTTTTAGAATTAATGAATCTGATAAGTGTGTTTATACTAAACTTGTCAAGGATGCCTGTGTGATTGTATGCTTGTATGTTGATGATATGCTTATACTAGGTACAAACATGGATGTTATGAATTCCACTAAGAAACTGTTGAATGAGAACTTTGACATGAAATACTTAGGCCCCGCTGATGTCATATTAGGGATGAAGATTAGAAAAAATTCTAATGGCTATATCCTGAGTCAGTCTCATTATGTTGAATCCATACTTAAGAAATATAACCAGTTTAACTGTAAACCTGTGTGTACTCCGTATGATTCTAAGTGTAATCTCATGAAGAATAAGGGTGTAGGAGTTAACCAACTTGAATACTCGAGAGTCATAGTCTGATGTATTTGATGAATTGTACGAGACCAGGCATTGCTTATGATGTGAGTAGGTTAAGAAGGTAAAATTGTAATCCAGGGAAGATACATTGGGATGCACTTATTAGAGTGCTGAAATATTTAAAGTTCACAATGACCTTTTGTTTGAATTATGAAGGGTATCCGGACGTCCTTGAGGGATTTTGCGATGCAAACTAGATAACAGGATCAAAGGAGTCTAAGTCTACGAGTGGATATGTATTCACTCTAGCAGGTGCGTCTGTATCTTGGAAGAGTTCCAAACAAACATGTATAGCTCGTTCCACTATGGAGTTGGAGTTTATTGCGTTAGATAAAGCAGGAGAGGAGGCCGAATGTCTAAGAAACTTTTTAGAAGATATTCCTCTCTGGCATAGGCCTGTGCTAGATATATCTATACATTGTGAGAGCAAATCTGCAATAGGTAGAGATAAGAATAGCTTCTACAATTTAAAGTCTATACATGTGCGTAGAAGACATGATTCTTTGAAAATACTAATCTCAACTGGTGTTATTTCCATAGATTGGACAAGGTCCAAGGAGAATATCGCAGACCCTTTGATGAAAGGTTTGTCCAAGGAGCTAGTTAGTAAAGCATCGAGGGGGATGGGTCTTAGGCTCAATAATTAAACTTGCCATGAAGGATACTCAACCTTGCTGATTGGAGATTCCAATATCAAGATTTCGAATGAGACAACTAATTTATGGTAGGTAAAGGTAAACACTATCAGAGAATTTCATTCTTTGTCCCTTCCCTATGGTGTTGATGTGATAGCGTGACTGCATGTGGAGGATGACTTTTAAATAAGTCTTAATGAGTTCCATAGTTTCAATTTAAGATTGAAGTGGGGTGTAGCAGTAAACACTCTTGATGGAACTCACCTATCTGAATGTGAAAGTGGGGTCGCTTCCTATGAGAATTGAGCGATTCTCTAGAGAATTCTGAGAAACTGATTGCGATTTTTGATGGGGTTGTAGTAAATAGGATCCGTTTCAGACTTGTGAAGGAAATGGAATTTTTAGATTTAAAAATTAAAATATATATATACAAAAAATATTAACAATGGGCGAGAGGTACTGGGACTAAGGATTTGGCCGAATTCACTACACAGGGTTCACTCATATATTCTTTGACAATTTAAAACTCAATAAAATTAACATGGACTCTGATTTTGCCAAGATAGATTCTCAAAACATCGATTGTAAGTCCTAAGCATGATGTATGAAAACACCTAAGCTAAGCATACATCATCAAATTAAATAACAACCAATTAATTCAAATCACATTTCAATTTTAAATTAATGCAAAAGTCATAAAAAAGAATATAATAAATTTACCCGTGTATGAAATTCACCCTCCTCCGTCGTCCCAGTGTTGGGTTTAGCTCATCATGATAAAAACACGCTCAAAATATTTAATTATTGATCAAATGGTGTTTACAATGAAGAGAAGAAGAGAAAATGGTGTAAACAGCTAATGCGCGACCCACATGAAGCGTCACAAAAGAACGATAAAAGAGAAGTGCTATTGTCGTTGTGGTTCTAAGACCCACACCTACGACCCACGCCTGTGAGTCTGTTTCACTGTTGATAAACGACTGTCCCTGCGAGTCTGTTCTTCGTGTTCTTGGTGTTCTTCATCATCAGCAGGAGCAGAAACAGTGTTTCATCAACTCTTGATTTCTCGCTCCTGAGCTCTCCTATCGACCCCAAACTCTCGAAACCACCTCTAGGACTCCCAGGGAACCTATTTAAACCAAAAACACGCGTTGAATCTCCTCCATTAATTCCAAGTAATCTTCTTTTACTCGGGATATTTTCTTTCCTTTTTCAAAGAAATACGGGATTTTCTTTCCTTTAATTCCTCTTCCGCGCTTCTGTTGATGTGGAACACACTCCAAACAAGTTTCTACAGCATCCCAACTCCATCCAAACACGTACAAGCACGCTGAATCCCATGAACAACTCTTCCCTGCACGTATTCCCCTTTTTCTAGCTCGTGGATTCCCTAGCCAATTCAAACCAATTATGGTCGAACCAAACACCCATACCATCTTTATTATGATATATCACATCTTTCCACAAAGTTTCAGCGATTGAATCGCACAAAATCACGTCCAAATGTAATCGAGCAAATCTGCCAGTGAAGAGCAAATATTTTCCCGCCAAAATATTTTTTTTGAATTTGTGAAGAAGTTCACCCCTTTTCCATTAGTCTCCCCCTTATCCGTTGCTGGAGTCCGAATAACACATGTCCCTTGTGGTGCCTTTAGTAATTTTTCTGGGTTCCTCCGGTGCATTTCTGGGATGTCTTTAGTACTCTATCCTAGGGTGTAAAACACCACTTTTCGAGCCAATTTCGCCGCAAGAGCTTATTTTTCCAAAAACATCTACAAAAACATAAAATAACACAATGAGTATTTAATCGAGTCTAACAATACATAACATTGAGAACAAAATAGACACATAAATGCGTCTATCAAATACCCCCAAACTTATTATTTGCTAGTCCTCGAGCAAAACTAATAAAAAATAAATAAAACCAAGTTAATATCGGGAGTGTTTACCAGAGGTGTGCCCACAAAACCATTACTCCAGACCCTAGCTATCTATGCAGAACCTTGGAAGGCACTAAAGAATCTCATTGGTTCGCATACGAATTGACTACAGGAGGAAGTACCCTGATGCGAAATTCCAATTGATGTACACGAGTTTGCACTCAAGCATACTAAAATTCATATAAAGTGATAGAGCTCTACTCAGATAGTTTCTGGACATCATAAATCGGAGTCAACCAATCACATGGATAGATTAAGAAGATGGATGTAGAGAAAAATGTGGATGATGTTGACTAAGGTGAACCTATCCTAATGGACTGAGATACTGGTCTGGACTAATATCAACACACAGGCAAATACAAGGGAACCAGTGGTCGATAATCCTAACTCTAGGTCAACTCAGCTGGCATATACAAGGGTACCAGTGGTCGACTTTATTGTATTTATTCTGGTTGGTCTGGTGGTCTGGTCTCAATTTTTTTTTTCATCTCAGTCACTCTATTTCACCCTAGTAATGGTAAAAAATAAGAAGAAGTGATCAGGATTCTTTCGATGTTTCCATCACGAGGATATGGCGAAACTACCATGTTTTCTTTTTCTAACACCTGAGCTCTGTGATTTTATGAATAGACTCTTTAGATGTTTCCATCTAATCAGATTGGTTCCTCAAATCCTACAACCAAAATGCTTCCATCCACTTAGATTAGTTAGTGCCAACCTTAATAAGCATAAATTTATAGTCTCTGGAGCTTATTTATTGCAACTAAGAACTTTCTCCCATACCCCCAAACTTAAATCTAACATTGTCCTCAATGTTCTAAAGATGAAATTAAAAGCATGAACAAGGAGAAACTGTTACCAATGAAGCAAAAGAGATAAGGAAAGATATTACCGTGTCGCATGAATATTGGGTTACCTCCCAACAAGTGCTAAGTTTAAAGTCTTCAGCCAGACTTAGGAAAGGATTAGTCAAATCGAACCATAAAGTAACAGTCGAAATAACTGTGGGTCTTCAAAACTAAATAGAGCTGACCAAAGGAAACTGCAATGAACCAAGAAAGTGAACAAGACTAGTATGCCCTTACTTAGTTTCCTGATTAAGAAATTTATATCTAATTGTGGTTCAGGTTCAGGTTCTATGAAAGGGTCTAAATAGAAAATTTTCATTGGCTGTGTTTCTTCATAGGTGGGATCCGACTCATTAGGTCCTAGAGTCTGGAAAAACTCAAATATGATCTTAGAAGCGCACAATAATAACCTAAATAACTGAGGATCCTCTAAGTCAATAAGATTTGACTTACATAATTGACCACAATGAGAGTAGTGGTCATTCTTAAGCAAATGTGTCGATTCTAATTTCCTAAAGCATTTAGGTTTAGTCTCACAACTTAATATTCGACACATTTGGAATATAAACGTTCCCACAGTTGGAAGAAAACTATTTGGTAGGAAAACAAAGTCAATTTGGGGATCATAGCCTGGGCAAACCACATCAACCAGAGGATGGGTTTCTAACGACTGAACTTCTTTCTGGACATCATTAGGTTCGGGAAAACGAGTATGAAGGTAGTCTTGTAAAATGGTCGAGGCAGAGATATAAAGTCCTAAGTTAGGGTACTTTCTGAGAGTTAAAGGTAAGGCACTAGGAAGGTGATAATCACCCCCAAACTTAGAGTTTTCAGTGTCTCTAGGAAGACTAGTCACAACTTCCCTACTTTCTTGGTCATCAGATTCCTGAAAATGGGAAATTGATTCTTCTAAGTCAGGTTCATCCTCACTCATCTCTACGAGTTCATCTTCTTCGTCTAAGACTATTGTTTCTAAATCGCTAGACTCTAAAACATTATTCTTAGAATAAACTCGTTCCTCTAAATCATTATCGGCTTTGTAAACAGGAAATACTACATCGTCTAAAACGAGGGTATCTCTAGTCAAATCCTCGTTCTTTTGAATAGGTGAATAATTATTAAAATTATTTGGATTTGAACTAGAAATAATATTATCATTGTAAAGCTCAATTGGAGTAACCATTTCCTGATCACTATTCCTACATAAGTATGATTCTCCATCAACACTATCCTCATCATAATAACATGAAAAAGATCGAACCTCATCAAAACAAGTAGTGCTACCAATTCTAACCTTGTTCTCTAAATTAGGAAAATATTCACTATTGATATCAAGGGTAGAATTAGAAACCCTATTTTGGAAATTTAGATTATTTCAAGCAGCATTAGCCAACTGTTCATTTTCTGCCTCTAGACGTGCCTGAATTTCACTGAGCATAACACTTATACGTTTACCACTGTCGTTTATCATCTCAGAATATTGTGCACACTCTTCTTTTGAACTATTCATTGCAACTAAACGTTTATACGTCCTTTCAATCCGTTGTTGGGTCTCTTCTAGAGATGGAACAGGTTCAGAAATATCATAATCAGGACTAGTTTCCAAAAACGAGTAACCAGTACTACAGTGTTCCTGATTTTCTTGCTCGTAAGACCAATTCGCGTGTGGATAGTAATTGGGCTCACCATGGTATGAACCATAACCTTGAAAAGGTTGGCGTTCCCAACTACTATTCCCACCATGGTCATAAAAATGATGATGTCCATATTCAAATTCAGATCGATACTCATTGTATTGGCTTCTGTCATACCAGTTCGACATTCTTAATTGCAAGGGAATTCTACACAATCACAAACAAGGCTGACTCGATCAAATCAAACCTACTGATTTCTAGCAAACAAAAAGCATGATGGCTCCACTTATATTGTTTCTAAACCAGCTTCTAATCCTTCGAAAGGGAATTCGTTACAATTTAAGCAAACCCCTCTAGAATCAATCCGAGTCAAAGTAAGTTGAATTGAGGCGAGAGAAGCTCAGTGGAGCTTTGATACCCAAAGCCTCACTGGTATTACAAGGCGGCACAGTCACGCATTCAACTTACAGAAACCATCAAGAACTTTGAAGTATGCTTAAAAGAGTAACCAATATTTTTCGAAAGATTTTCCTACCAAGCTCGTTACCCTATCGGTCTCGTTCTAATCAAATTTTAAGCTTGGGTTCGCGTTAGGTTTCGTTTTCCTAAGGCGGGCAAGAAGGGAACGGTGATGAAATCCGAACCCTTATCTTATATGGCCAGTTCTTTCCCTTTACTAGGAAATTAAAGCAGCCGGTTCAGTCCTCAACATATAATCACCTTAAGGCAGACAGTAAACCCGCGGACAGGAGATTCACGGGTGTTTAGAAGTTTACCTCCCGTACCAGACGGGAGAAGAACCGTTGTAGTCGACTCGGGCCACTGACTCCAGTGTCAGTGTGCGAACCTGAGGGGCCGAGACGATATTGTAATCGTTGTCCTTCCCTGCAAACAGTTTATATTTATTTTATTTTTTATTTTTTATTATTTTTTTTATATAACCCTTCCGTAGGGTTTAAAATTAATATAAATTGTCCAAAGTCCAGTCCAATGAAAAGAAATACAAAAAATAATAATAATAATTACAAAGAAAAAAATAAAATGGAAAGTCTCTTAAAAAAAGAAAAATAAATAAATCTCTTTCTTTTTGTTTTCTCTCTCTCTCTTTTTTTTTTTTTTTTTTTTTTTTTTTTTTTTTTTTTTTTTTTTTTTCCTTCTCTTTTAGCTTTAAGCTTTGATTCCAAGGTCTTTAGTATCCAACTTCAAACCTGTAATACAAAGACACAACCAAAGAGATGTAAAAAGAACAAATGGAATAATAAAAAAAAAATAAAATCCTAAAAATTCTACCTAAGCACAAATCCCGGCAGCGGCGCCAAAATGATTGCGATTTTTGATGGGGTTGTAGTAAATAGGATTCGTTTCAGACTTGTGAAGGAAATGGAATTTTTAGATTTAAAAATTAAAATATATATACAAAAAATATTAACAATGGGCGAGAGGTACTGGGACTAAGGATTTGGCCGAATTCACTACACAGTGTTCATTCATATATTCTTTGACAATTTAAAACTCAATAAAATTAACATGGACTCTTATTTTGCCAAGATAGATTCTCAAAACATCGATTGTAAGTCCTAAGCATGATATATCAAAACACCTAAGCTAAGCATACATCATCAAATTAAATAACAACCAATTAATTCAAATCATAATTCAATTTTAAATTAATGCAAAAGTCATAAAAAAGAATATAATAAATTTACCCGTGTATGAAATTCACCCTCCTCCGTCGTCCCAGTGTTGGGTTTAGCTCATCATGATAAAAACACGCTCAAAATATTTATTTATTGCTCAAATGGTGTTTACAATGAAGAGAAGAAGAGAAAATGGTGTAAACAGCTAATGTGCGACCCACATGAAGCGTCACAAAAGAACGATAAAAGAGAAGTGCTATTGTTGCTGTGGTTCTAAGACCCAAACCTACGACCCACGCCCGTGAGTCTGTTTCATTGTTGATAAACGACTGTCCCTGCGAGTCTGTTCTTCGTGTTCTTGGTGTTCTTCATCATCAGCAGGAGCAGAAACAGTGTTTCATCAACTCTTGATTTCTCGCTCCTGAGCTCTCCTATCGACCCCAAACTCTCGACACCACCTCTAGGACTCCCAGGGAACCTATTTAAACCAAAAACACGCGTTGAATCTCCTCAATTAATCCCAAATAATCTTCTTTTACTCGGGATATTTTCTTTCCTTTTTCAAATAAATACGGGATTTTCTTTCCTTTAATTCCTCTTCCGCGCTTCTGTTTATGTGGAACACACTCCAAACAAGTTTCTACAGCATCCCAACTCCATCCAAACACGTACAAACACACTGAATCCCGTGAACAACTCTTCCCTGCACGTATTCCCCTTTTTCCAGCTCGTGGATTGCTTAGCCAATTCAAGCCAATTATGGTCGAACCAAACACCCATACCATCTTTATTATGATATATCACATCTTTCCACAAAGTTTCAGCGATTGAATCGCACAAAATCACGTCCAAATGCATTCGAGAAAATCTTCCAGTGAAGAGCAAATATTTTTCCTCCAAAATATTTTTTTGAATTTGTGAAGATGGTCACCCCTTATCTAATGGTCGCCCCCTTATCCGTTGCTGGAGTCCGAATAACACATGTCCCTTGGGTGCCTTTAGTAATTTTTCTGGGTTCCTCCGGTGCATTTCTGGGGTGTCTTTAGTACTCTATCCTAGGGTGTAAAACACCACTTTTCGAGCCAATTTCGCCGAATGAGCTTATTTTTCCAAAAACATCTACAAAAACATAAAATAACACAATAAGTATTTAATCGAGTCTAACAATACAGAACATTGAGAACAAAATAGACATATAAGTTCAAGACTAGGTTCACTGTTTAGCAAGTAGTTCCGATAACTTCTCACTAAGTAAGTGTTCAAGACCTCATGGACACCTTTGCCTAAATGGTATTTTCCTTACTCTGATTTTTTCGTTTTCCGAGATTTCATTCATGTGGGGATTTTTGGAGAAAAAAATGAGTTTTAATAAATTGTTTTGGTCTTGGTGTGGTTTGACCTTAGGACCTAAGGGTTCTATGGATGCTCACTCATTTCTTTGAGTGAATGAATCTCTCTTTAGTCCCACATTGGGTATAATAGAGAAGGATCTCCACTATATAACCATGTGCTCATGGATATGTTGTAAAACAATGTGGGTGGAGCGGGTGGGTCGAAAAATACATGTTTCAACCCATACATGTGCGCATAAACCATGCACCAAGTCACGTATTTAATAGAATTTATTTTTGCAAGTTTTCTTAAAAGTTTTATTTATAGAAAAATTCTTTTTTAAGTGTTTAACTTGCTTTGAAGAAAATAAATACCTAACTTGATTTGCAAGTATCTTCTCCTTTAAATACAACTCGAAAATCTGTTTTCAAACTACCCGAAAAAAATTCTTCTTTCATTCTAGGGTTTCTCCATACGTTTTAATTTCCATCCCCGTTGCTGAGTTTGAAGAGAGGGTAACTTGTGTTGTGCTAACTCAAGTTATATCGGGCAATCTTATCCTGGACACTTCTTCGCTGTGAGGGGTTTAGCATTACTCATCTCGAGTATACCCGCGAACTAATGTGTTAAGGACAACTTGTTGAACTTGTGATTCTTCCCTCATCAAGTTGTTTGTGATATAGTTATTTTTCGTCCAAGTCTTTTACATCTAACGAGTTGTTAACTGTTGCAATATCCCAACAGTTGTTTTCCCAATAAGGATGTAATCATTTGTGGAATTCTCTAGTACCCCGTTACATAATATATCGAGGACCAAAGTGACTTTTTGATCGGGAGTGCCTCGTACATGTCGTGCATCATACTGATAATGAAATAAAGGTCGTACCTAACAAAGCTTGCAATAATCCTTTGCGTCAAGCTGCGGCCCATACGGAATCATCGCTGAAAATTCTCATCGGAATAGACACAATCATGATTAAAATAATCATGCTTCATCTTGTGGTGGTAAAATTATCGATCTCTCCACGTCCATCTTCTAGTCATAACTTCATGTGGCTCTAAAGGCTTTGATATGATCCCGGTTTGTAATTGCAACGTAAAATTTCGCCTCCTGCTATCTTGAATTGCATCTTCATCCATTTGACGCAAAATCTCCATATACATTTCTTCCTCTTCTTCATACAAGATTTCATCCATCTCCATATCTTCCTCAGAAGAACCAAAATCAGGATTCATGGTTGAAAATCGAAAGCGATTCAAATTAAGAAAAGATTGATCGGACAAAAGATTGTTGTAAATTTATGAGATGATTTTTGATGATGCACGGTTTCCGGAATAGTCAATATTACTGGTGTCTGACTCGAACTAAATCAGATGTCATATTGGTTATATTTCGCTTTTCTTATGTCCAACTTGATTTATACAATTATTAATTCAGAGGTAATTGAGTCTCTCTAACTGAACTGAAGTAAAAGAAAAAACTTCTATAATTCTACTACTAATAATTTTGAGCGGGATATGATAAATATGTTTCATATGTAATTAGTAAGATCTAGACGAATCAGATTCTTCGTACGAGTTATCTGATGTATGACAGTTCATTTGGAGCAACAAATGAGGTATCTAAATGATGTTGTGCCCTGTAAGAGTTTATCTGATGTATGACAGTTCGATGATTGGGTGTTATATTGCTGAAAACAGACCTACATCTATGTTTCCAAATGAAGTGCATTATACAGAGAGCTATGTGTACAACTAGAGGTGTGTGTTTGATCGTTATATTCGAACCCTTAAGCTGCCAAGTCTGAATCCAGGAGAGAACCGAGGGATGCTGCACAATGGAAACGAACTGATTAGGAAAAAAAGTCTTCCATATAGCTTGAGAGAAGGAGCAATGAAGTAGCAAATGGTCCAGATCTTCAGTTTGATTCATACTACACAGAACACATATTTTATCATCAGCATTCAGATGCCTAAATAGCATCATGTATTCCTTTCCACATAAAAATTTGAAACTTGTATGATACTTTCAATTTTCAGAATGCTAACCAAAATTACTGAGATAAACCCATTGAAATATCCATATTCAAATCCTTTTCACAAAGTATCTTGTACGCTGAAGCAGTTGTAAACATGCCAGTACTAGTAAAAGGCCAGACCAACTTATCTTCCCGATCTAATTGTAAAGGAATAGTGAGAATAGAGTTCACCTGGTCTGCAGAAAATAAAAGGCGAAGAAGCGGAATATTCCATTGCTGAGTGAGAGGATCAAATAGTTCCGAAACCCATTGAATATTACTTGTATTCAGATCACTCCAATCTTGAATTGCAGTCTGCATGGAAGGAACCCAATTGGCAGTCCAGATATTGATGCGAGTACCATTACCTACTTGCCATTTTGCATTTCTAAGAACAATTTCAATCCCAACACATATACTCTGCCATACCCAACTTGAATTTTTAGTTTCCGGTGGAGGGAAGAATTGCAGATCATTATGAGGAAAATATTTACCTTTCAACAATTTTTCCCAAATAGCATCTTGATTATGTAATAATTGCCAGGCCAATTTCGCAAGAAGAGCTAAATTGTAATTGGTTAAATTTTTAAGACCTAGACCTCCAAATATTTTAGGTACACATACCTTTTTCCATCCAATAAGTTGTCGTGGATGATCGCTGGTAAAATTATTCCACCAGTAACGCCTTTGGATGCTGTCCATTTGATAAATTGTTGTTTCTGGCGATTTAAGGATCTGCATTTGATACATACCCATTGTACTCAGCACTGCATTCACTTGAGTTGTTCTTCCTGCTTGGTTAACCATTTTACTATGCCATCCCTGTAACCGGTTAGTCATGTTATCAAGAATACCTTTACCATTTTTTTGTCTTGATCTATGCATCAAAAGAGGAACGCCCAAATATTTTTCACCCAACCCCTTAACTTTCATATTAAGAATGCTAGAAATACTAGACTTGTGAGAAATTGAAGTGTGCTTACCAAAAAACAAAGTTGACTTCTGCATGTTAATAACCTGACCTGAGTCTTGTCCAAAAGATTGAATCAGATGTCTAAGATGATTCATTTGAGCAGAATGAGCTTGAAAGAATAACAAACAATCATTTGCAAAAAACAGATGATTGATAGGAAGACAATGATGATTAATTTTAATATCATTGAGAAGACCAGAATCAACATTATGTTGTAAAAGTCTAGAAAAACGATTCCATGATGAACAAAAATAAATAAGGAGACAAAGGGTCTCCTTGGCATAAGCCGCAGGTTGGACAAAATGAAGAACTAGGAATACCATTGATAAGTATAGAAATATTTGTTGTGGATATGCACTGATCAATCAAAGAAATCCAATCATCATGAAAACCCAGTTGGCGAAAATTTGATAATAAAAAAAACCATTCTACCCGGTCGAATGCTTTCGACATATCTAACTTTAAACCTACCAAAGCCTTATTTATCTTCTTAATTTTCATACTATGCAGAATCTCCTGTGCTATAATAACATTATCATGGATATGTCTGCCTGTAACAAAGGCAGTTTGAGTAGGAGAAATAATGTCAGGCAGTAAAGGTTTAAGACGGTTCGCCAAATTTTTTGAGATGATTTTGTAACTAACATTGCACAGACTAATTGGTCTGTAGTCAGCTGGTGTTTGAGGGTTATAAGTTTTGGGTATCAGAACTTGATATGTATGATTTATAGCCTTGAGCATATGCTTGAAGGTAAAGAAGTGATGAACCATGGAGATTACCTCAGATCCAACTGTCTCCCAGCATTGTTGATAGAAAGCAGCTTGGAATCGTCATTACCTGGAGAATACCAAGGTCTAATATGAAAGACAACATCCTTAATTTCTTGAGCATCAGGAACTCGGATAAGCTGAAAGTTTTGGTCTTCTGTGATACAAGGAGAAAACAGCTGCAAAATATCTTGATTAATTTGCAGCTTAGAAGTACTTGAAATATTCACAAAATGGTTAAGAAAAATAGACTCAATGTTACTCCGATCATCATACCATATACCCAAAGGCCCTTGAATAGCCTGAATGTTGGATCTCTTTTTATTGAAATTAGCCATTGAGTGAAAATATGATGTATTCCTATCTGCTTCAAGAAACTTGTCACCTGCCTTTTGCATAAAGAATTCTTTATGGACTGTTATCCACTGTTGAAGAGAAGAACTTAACTGTCGAATCAAAGGATGAGAAGCTGGAAAATTATCATCATAACAACGTTGCAGTTGATTCTGAATATTATGAAGATTGCACTCAATATTCCCAAAAGAGAATTTTTTTCCACAATTGCAGCTGAAATCGAGTGAATTTTAACTTACTTGATAACTGAAAAGAAGGATAGCCATTAAATTGTTGTTGCCAACTTTGATGGATAGTGTCTTTACAAGAGGACACTTGGAACCAACACTTGTATAGCTTAAAAGGAGTGTGTTTTCTAGCACTAGGAACAATATGTAACAAAATAGGACTGTGGTCTGAAGCAATGGGAACTAAATGTTGCATATGAGCATTAGTATAATTATTAATCCAACAACAGTTCACTAAGGCTCTATCTAATCTAACAGAGACATGAGCATCTCCATCTCTATGATTCGACCAAGTAGTGTCAGCTCCTGAATAACCCAAATCAATGAGACCCATTTGCTGAATAAAATTCCTAACATGTCTAGCATGATGAGGATGAGATGCATTAATACCATAGGTTTCAGAGTCATTCATAGTGAAGTTCAAGTCGCCTAAAAAAACCCACGGGAGATCAACAGAAGAATACATATCAATCAAATATTTCCACTGATTGTTATTGCCTACAACATCACGCACTCCATACATAAAGGTGACCAAAAAATCCAAGTTATTATCATGAGTGTGTACAATAACATGTATTGTATCAGAGGTAGTGTGCATTATTTCAACATCAATTCCTTGTTTCCAGGCAAGAGAAATACCACCAGAAAGGCCCAAAGAAGGATCAAACCAATAATTAGGGTATTTAGTTCTAGAAAGATATAGTCGCATATTATTGGACTGAGCTTTGGTTTCGCACAAGAAAAAAATATCTGGATCATTACTGGTTAAACAGAAACTAAGATAGTCTCTAGTATGAGGGTTTCCTATACCTTGACAGTTCCAAGACAGAATTTTCATGATGTAAATAATGAAAAAGATAGATAAAAAGGTAGGGAAAAACAACACAGATTAAGGAAAGAGTGAAATCTCAATAAAGAAAAACGAGTTGAGAAAACCACCTGTTGCCATGCATCAGTTTTGTTCTGTGCATTAAGGGCATGTGCTGCAGCAATGTCCCAAACATTATTCTCTTCAACGGTAGCAGTATCATCTTGAACAGAAGATGTTTCTCTAACAATAACAACATCTCTATCAAACTCAGCATCTTCAAGTTGATTCTCAGGAGTTATAACCAAGGTTGGGGGTCGACGATATCGCTTCTTCGTACCACTCGTACTAGCAACATCACTTGTCAGTGTAGAATATGGCCTTACGGAAGATAAAAGATGAGACTGATCATGATAGGATGATGAAGTTGCAGCATCAGAATCAGTAGCCGAGAAGATGGATAGACGCATTCCATCAAAAGGCCTCGGCTGTTCTAGAGCAATTGGTTGACGCAGTCTGTTTCTCCGTTGAGTACCATGTTGTAAAAATAGTTGAGCTTCTTGCTGAGGATTTCTTTGAGGAGGTAAAACCGGCTCAACAAAACCAAATCCTATTACAGTCTCTTCCATTTCACGTCTTCGATTAGTTATATAAGCACAATCATTTTCTTCATGATTAGGTACCTTACACTCAGAGCAAAGTCTGTAAGGCTGTTTTTCATAAAAGAAACCAATCCACCTAGTGACACCAGCAGCATTAGCAGCAGTAATACCAGTTATAAGAGGAGTGTTGACATTAATAAGAATTAAAGCTCTATATTTTTAGGAAGTAAAAGGACTAACACCATCAGGCTCAACCAATCTAACTTCTCCAACGATATTACCAAGCATTCTCAAAATATCAGCATACGTGAATTCAGGTAAGAGGTACTTATATTCTAGCCAGTATGGAGAAACCGAGAAATCTAAGAGACGATAGTCCATTGTTAAATTCCAATCTTTTAAGACTATCAAATAACCATCAAAATTCCAAGCCCCACCAAACAAAATAGCTTCTTTATCATCATTAACTTGAAATTTGATAACAAAAACATTAGGTTCCAAACTACGCACCTGAACCAACCATTGATTGTGCCTCCTCAGATGAGGCCAAATGAATCTGGCAGCTCGTTCAACATCTTGCCATATCATAACACCGGGGGAATAAAGTTTACCAGCAAGACAATATCTCCAATCTCGAATTCCAGTTAGGATTGAGTATTCGAGTGCATAACAACCCTTCTTCTAATAGGTTCTTCACTGATTGAAACTTCCTCCATCTGTTCAGAAATGTTATTCACCGATGATCTAGCCATAAGGGTGAAAAAAAGTAAGATGTTGTAATAACAGAGAAGGATATAAAGAAACTGAAAATGTTTGAGGTAGTATTTATAAGGAAAACTTGTAGGATGTGTCAAATTCTTAGTTGGATAAGTATGATTGAAAGGTTTAAAAAAATCAGAACACAAATACATTTTTGTAGACACCAAAGCTCCTGACCAAGTAAAGATAACAGCAAGAACTCTTTTCCCTAAAAGTGAAGCAGGAGAATCATTATAATAACCCCAGATTAGATAAGATTGAGAGAAACCGATAAGGATGAAAATTAGATGCACTACTGCAATAAAAATCCAACTTTGATTATGCCAACTTGGAAACTGTCAACTATGATTATACCTCAAGATGTGATGTGACATTACTGCAACACCAGTGCGTGGCAACAAGCAGGGAGGAGATTAAGCTGCCATTAAAAGGAAAACAAGCCAATTAGAACCAGAGATTGACAAAGATAAAGGGGAAAATGAAAAATTGAAAAGTAGGGCAAAATAAAAAAAGAAGAGACGTATAAAAACATCAGAGTTGGACCAAAAATCAATCTACAAAGGATAAAGCCAGAGGATTAAAACAAAGGGTTGAAAGAAAAAGATCAGATCGAATCAAAAAAGGGATTCAAAATCAAGGGTTGACTATGGTTGACTTAGGGTTGACAATCTTGACCATATCGTGTTTAAATCGTCAATAACGAAGAGAAAAACTTTTTCCGCCCTTAGACATGTCAATGGAGAAAAAGAAGATGAAGAAGGTCTTCTTGTGGTGATGGAAGTAGTGGATGGTGGTGGTAGATCTGTGGAGAGAGCGTGATTGAAACTGCAAATAGATATGTTTGAAGGTTGAATTCGTGGAATTTGCAAAATTCATGAGAACTGCATTTTTGGAATTTTCACAAAAATATATTTAGGATTAGTTCATGGATGAAGAAGAGGATAAGTGAGATATTATTCAGTTGGGATCTGTCTTGAGCTTCATGTGATTTATAGTTGTGAACCCCATATTTGGTACACCAAATGGATTAGTATATAAATAAGGGTAGGTAGGTGGAAATTGTTTTCTACTAATATTCGCCTGTGACTTCACTAAGGACGTCACCCTTCAAAAAGAAAGAGAAGGACAATAGATTCTCTTTTTGGCTTTGAAGGTACCAGGAAATACTCAAATGTGAAAGGCAGTAAAGAGACACTAGGAAACGCCAAGTATCTGAGATTCAGGTTAGAATCGATGAAACATATACAGCCTTTTAGATCAAGGAAAAAGGGATTTCATTAAGAGAGAGATATACAAGTTAAGGCGGCGACAAAGAGGAGGTTCCAGGAGAAGAGCCGCCGGTTGAGGGGAACTGCACTTTTCTTCAAAAATTCTGGAATTGCGCAGTAACCAAAGAGACCAGATTATAGCATGAAGAATCAGATGCCAAATTGTTTTGCCGGGACCATCAATTCCATTAGAAGACCAGGAACAGGACAAGGGATTAATTTTAGCATCAGCAGGGATCATATGCCAAACTGCGGTTGGGAGGGGGCACTTCAAAAATAAGTGTGCGGCTAATTCAACACAGCAATTGCAAAGATAGCATCTACCAGCCAGACAAATGCCCCGTCCTTGAATGTTCAAATGCTTCAGTATTTTCTCCCAGGCCGCTCACCAGAAGAAGAAGCGTATCTTAGGAGGGCTAGCATGCTTCCAGAACATACACAATTTTACAAGCCTCAAAACAACAGGAATACAAATACAGAAATCTAGGTGTTTCCAATTTCTTCGAAGGCTTACAGAGACAGGGATTAAACTTCGTTTTTTGGCACAAAAATAAGCATGCCTGGTATCTATCTTAGTGAATAATCCAATAATCAAGGGTTAAATTTTCATCCACCACCCAAATTTATATGACCCGTAAGTTACTAGCATGTTCTCTTTATTACCTTCCATCCATAATAGTTGCATGTTCTCAGGCTTGGTGATTGCCTGATATACATTGCTCCTGTGGTACATCTACAAGGTGGCTTCTAATTGTTGTTTCCAACTCCTTGCATCAACTGCGGCCTGCAATTAACACCACATCAAGCATACACTTTAGTATACAAGGTTGACCGTAGATTATAAGGACAATGTGTGGTTGGAAAATCAGAAACAAAGAAGCATAAACAGATCCATATCTAAGATGTACCTGGAATGGTTTATCCCTCCACTGGAACGAGCAACCACGAGACTCAATATGCTCAATAAAAGGTTGAGAGAGTGAGGATTTAAAGGATGTGTGGAGTTTCACTTTTCTGAGTCCCCTACATGACACCAAGGCAGCTATCAAGCCATTCGCAGTCAAGCCGTCCACGTGTAATATAGTCACAACCTGTAAGCAACTGATACTAGCGAGTGCTAAGAGGCCGACATCAGTTACAGAACAATATGACAAATTTATCTGCACCAGATAAAGTTGATCATTAGCTACAGAACTAAAGGACAGTTCTCAACACATAAAAATCAAAAAGAGACGCTAGGCAATAGTTACCTCACTTACCTGTTTCAGGCTTTGGGAAAAATGAGCAAGTAGAGCCATTCCGGAATCGTTAATATTGAAGCAGCTTTTTATGTCCAGTTTGGTAAGTCGCTTACAACCCTGAGCAATGGCTGAGAAACCCGTAGACGAAATATTAGGACATCCTCGCATTTCTAGAGTATTTATCTTTGTGCATTTTGACAAAGATAATAGGGAATTATCAGTAATATCCGTAGAATATGCCAAATTAATTATCTCCAGATTGGGGCACCCACTAGCAATTGCTGCAATCCCCAAATCAGTTATCGACGGTGACCTATACCAAAACAGAACAAGAAGAATAGTAAGGTCAAAATGTTATTTTCCTACTCCCAAATAACAAGAACTGCTTCACACCCCTGTTGGATCTACTCCCATCAATTTATATAGTATCGCAAGAAAAAGGAAATGACATGAGATTCATACAGTGAGACATCACAAACCTGTACAGGTCGAGCTCAATCAATTTCGGACAATGCGTACCTACATGGATAAGCCCCTCATCGGTTATGTTTAAGCAAATACCTATTCTCAGAACAGAAAGCCTGGAACCTCTAGATATAGACTTCAACCCTGCAGAGCAAATAAAAATGAGTAAAAACAATAAAATTGTGCTGTCACAGAGAAGGAACTGTTTGGAGCAAGTTTAAAACCTTCATCATCGACTTCAGTATCTGTAAAATCCAGCTCCTCCAAGAAATGGCATTTCTTCCCAATGGAGATGAAGGCTTCCCTTGAGACCAAGCTACAAGATTCCATCCTGAGGGAAGTAAGTGAGGTGCATGAATTTGTGATGCTATCCATAGAAAGACGAGTTATCTCACGACAGCATGAAATGTCTAGCTTTTTCAACTGTTTGTGCTTCGCCACAAGTAAAGACAGACCATCATCCATCACTCCTACACACTTGCTTAAGCTTAGGTCCCTCAGTGATATGCACCAATCTCCAATAGCCTTCAGGGCTGAAGATGTAAGCTGACAACCATCTAATTTGACGGACTGCAACATTGGGAGCCTTTGCATGCAATCAGTCAGAGAAACTGTGACCTACACCACCACCAGTGTTGAAAATATTAGCAGGGAGATAATCTTCCCAACTTATCAAGGAAAATTCGATACAAGTGCTGTTAATTTACCGGAGATCCATATGCTATGATAAGCTGACGTAAAGATACAACCCCATTTGTCACGGCAGAGAGACCGACGTGACTCACATTTGGACAGTACGACATATTTAGTGTCTGCAATGAACAATGTATCACCAATTCTGCCAATAGAATGATTTAAATAACACCTACACATAATTGCTTGAATCTCTAAAGACTAGATGTCAAAAACCAATCATACTCTCAATTGACTCAAAACCAAAACATAATGTGATATAAGTTTCAACACCTTATGTAATATTGTAGTACCTCTAGTGACAAGCTTCCCTGTCTGATATTAGCAAGACCTTCATCATCAATAAAGCAACATCCCACAAGAGCCAAGCTTTTGAGATACGGTAGTTGAAATATTTCTGGAAGGCATTTGTTTGTTATCTGCAAAGTGATAACATAAACAGTTCAGTGAACATAACAACAACATTGTCATGACCTATGCAAATAGATAGAGCTGATATTAAGTCCTTTAATATAGTAATTTATTTGCCTCATTGACACATAAATAGCACATCCATTCACAAGTGCGCACAACCTAGTATCATTTTGCACATACCATAGAACAACAAACCAGAAAGCCTAGTTGTTCATCATAGCCAACTGACCTGTGCATATCACCCCAACATAAATATTATGTGCATCATGAATGCCCACAACCTAGTAAGAAAGCCTAGTTGGAAATGGCAATGCTGTTGGCCTAGGCACTTCACCCCAATATGATGAAACCTACCAATTCAACCTTTAACATGATAACTTTATTGCCTAAAAACAATATAGCATGCACATTGCCCGCGCAACAACCTAGAATCATTCAGCACCTAACTTAGAATAACTTATCAGGAAGCCTAGTTGTTCAACATAATCAATAAGGGAATTCCCAGACCAGCAATTCCCATGAAAATTAACCAATTCAAATCCTTCAGTGCGACAACGTTACTGCCTCATTGACACATTGATAGGCATTGCAGTTGCACACAACCTAGTCATGATACATCAAACAAACCATAAACCAAGGGTGAAAGAAGATGTTCTTACCGGAATATATGAAAGATCCAAAATTTGCAGCTGTTTACATTTGACAGCAACCAAACCAACCCCCAAATCACTCAAACTAAAGCACCCTTTCAAATCAAGTAATTTCAGCTTCTTGCAACCAACAGCAATACAACCAATACCCATATCTGAAATAAAAACACATCTAGATAACCATAATTTCTCCAAATTCTTAGCTTCACTAATCACAGAAGCAGTAGAATCATTGAGACTAATCCCATTTGATAAGTCAATCTCAGTCAAGGTCAAGCAATTATTACTCACTAAACTTGAAACCCCCAGATGTGTAAAAAACTTAGACCTTGACAAATTGATTGATTTCAAACCAATTGATGATGAAATCAAACAAAGGGTTTTGTCTGCAACTCTCGGGCATAATGAAAAATCAAGACTTGATACAAAAGGGTAACGGTTAAGGATTTTGTTCACCAGCTCTGTTGAATATGGTTTTAAGGTTTTTCTGTGTTTTGATTCGAGGGAGTGGAATGATTTACAGACTAGTGAAAATGATTTGAGATCTAATGGAGACGATGAAAGGGAATCGAGGATTGTGAAGATGATTTCATCACTGAGGAATTCAAATGGTTTGAATCTACCCATTTCTTGAAGAAAAAACAGAGTACTGGATGAAGAAATTTGAGAGATTTTGTTGGATTGTTAGCTTTGGATGAGATTTGGGGGTTTTAAGGAAGATGAAGTTGTAGTGGAGATATGTCTGTCTGTTGATAACCAGGAGTGATTATACAGTACAAGCTCTTCCTGGGGGAGAGGTAGATGCTGGTTATTTGCTATATGAAATTACCATTTTGCCCTTTGTTGTTCTTTGGAAAATGACTTAGCCTACCCTTAAGGTCACTTGGCCTTTTGAAAAATAATAGTCCTACGCCTCTCGGTTAATTGTGCTGCTTGTGCGGTTGGATAATTTTAGTAACAAAAGTTATAGAGTACTTAAGAATTTTAAAAATTATCGGATTGTCTGACAAGTAAATTGATGCACTTGAAAACTATAAAAAATAAAATTTCTTGTCAAGTATAGTAGTAAACAACAAGATCAAATATTTTCTGGATCGATAAAATCTCTGATAAAAGGAGTCATGGGTGAAAACAGTTCCACAGAATTGCTAAGAACTAGTATCAATATTGTTACCAATTGGTACTAATTATATAAAACAAAATATTCCTGACCATCATGCGGAGCCAGAAAATCTCTCGCGGAGAAGCAGAAATCTTTGATGACAGATTAAAAAAAAAGGAGAAGCAAAAATAACTCACTCAGAATGGATAAGAATGAGCTTGAGACCTAGTCTTTACCATGGGATAGCTCCGCCTAGTTTGGTACCAGCCCGAACTGGGTTGCACAAACGCGGACACGACATAATGCGGACGCGGACACTACAAAATTCTCAAGAAAATTAGGACGCGGACACGTATATACATATTTTATTTATATATACAATCATGTATTTATATAGTAAAGTGAAGTGTTTCGATCCTAAAAATAAGAAAATGATGCTACATGTGTATAAATTTCAAAAGAAAAGAAGAGATTGTTTGTTTATAAACACTGAAGGTCAAGAAATCAATCTCTATTAAACATATGGCACAATCAAAATGCATTCTTAGAACAACACATGCCCAACCAAGAATATAAGTGATGTCATTTCCAATTACAAAACCTTAATAAAGACCTAAACGATTGATCTAAATGTTTGCATTTCTTCATTTAGTTAATAATAATAAAAATAATGGAAGAGTTTAAATGAAAATGAAAAGAAAAATGCTTCAAACTCGAGTCATCAGCGTGTCCAAACAGACGCGCGCAGGACGCGCATATTGGTGTGTCGGACACGCGTCCAACACGCGGCTCAAAAAATGCAGCGTCCGAGCAACCCAGAACCCGAGCAATACGGTGTCACCTTCGGCAATAGTCAAGAATCCATTCTAATAGGCACTTTGTGATGTTTTCAAGAAGGATTGGAAGATAAATAAGGGTACTTATGTCATTGTCAATATAGAAGACAAAAAAAGGAAGTCTTGGGAAAGACTTATTTGAGGAAGGACAGATCTAACGTTCTTTGGCTTGTACGAACGTTAGGATTACAGCGTCATCATCGATGTTTATCACTTATCATCCGCTCCTCCTAAATCCGGGACAACAGGGGCTTGTCCAACCTTGGGACACGAAGTGACACAATCCGAATGGTTGAGAAAGGAATGAATTTAGCGTTGGGATTGTTAGTGGGATGAAGAGGGTAGTGATCAAGGTCAGGATCCATCGTCCCATATCTGGACAATAACATTTGTCCGGGATATAGAGTTTTCCCTTATCATCACCATGATTAATTCGATAAATATTCCAAATTTTTTTTTGAAATGGCTCTTTCTCTCACTTGGTGAAGGTGTTTATTCGGGGAAGGTCATATCCGAGACCAGACGAACAAAGAAAAAAATCTCATTTGGAGCAGCGTCATTTGTGGGTTGCAGTTGCACCTTCACCAGATAACAAATTCCCATAGTTTTCTCTGCATTATCTATCTGATAAGGTACTATATGGCCCGTATAGACACGCATTCCATGGACCAAGACGAAGAGAAGAATATACTCTTTTTACCTTAATAAACAATCATGCAACTTGTAACTATATTTCCTTGGTTTGTTGATAATCGGTAAGTTGATGAGGATTAATCTAATAAGTTCATAGTCAAATTCTACTGGCCAAGTTGATGATTTTAATGGTGAAGAAGATCTGAGCAATGACTTACTTGAGGAAGGACAGAACTTGTACGAACACTTTTTCTTGTTAATATAATGCCGGCACAATAAGTGGCCAGAAAAGTCTATGGTTATCACGTTATCATATCATCCATCGTCCACAGATAAACACCATTTTAGTCCACAGATAAAACCATTGTTAATTGGATTAGCACTTGATCCCTGTTATGATTAGGTAAAGTACTATTATTGATGCAACAACTATGAATCTAAGCACATGGCGCCTACTGTCAACTCATCTTACAATTTTCATAAACAAAGGAAAAAGAACGAGTTGGAGATGGTTGTCCACAGTGCCACCCACTGGACAGGGTGTAACAGGTACAAATATCAAAGTAAAGTTGGAAGCCCACTCTAGGAAGTAGTACGTGATAAACCACAAGTTAGTTTTGAGTCTCTTAGTTGAGAGAGATCCCTATTTATAGACATTTCTTGAAATGAGAATGTCAAACATGTATCCTTTCCTGTCTTTTCTTATCTTACATCTGTCCCTACATCATTACAAGTGTACCTTAGATTCTTCTTTATGAACCCACGTGACTTGGACTGTGCACCTGCCTGTCAACAGGGAAGGAGCGCTACGTAGCGCTTTCTCTAGGATATGGGGAGACTTCCGCAGTCTTGGAGGGAATACTATCTAGCATCTCTTCTTGGATATGGGGAGGCTGACATTCTACTTTGGCATTTTTTCGGTATCTACATTAAGTCCCTGGCTATTTGGGCAAGGCGTTATTCTTCTCAACAGTCTACCATCTGCTTCCTCGGCTCTTCTGTCGTTGCGCGCTTCTTCTGGCGCCTTCACATTGAGACTTGCATATTCCCGCAAGTCCTCTTGTGTTTCAAGCTCGGATGGTTTCGACTTGCACGCTTGGTGCAAGTCCCCTTGCCTATTGGTGATTTCTGACTTGTGCGCTCGCTACAAGTGCCGTAGTCTTGATTCAGAACCGCTTGGACTTGCTCAATTCTGGCAAGTCCCCTAGCGCGGGTGTCTCTTCGACTTGCTATATTCTCGGCGTCTCTTTGGACTTGCACTCTTTCTGCGAGTCCCCTAGTGCGGTGTCTCTTCGACTGACTCTCTTCTCAGCGTCTCATCGGCTTGCTCTCTTCCTGCAAGTCCCCTTGTATGACGTATCTTCGACTCGTCCTCTTCTCGGCGTCTCTCGGGCTTGCTCTCTTCCTGCAAGTCCCCTTGTATGGTGTATCTTCGAAAAGAGGGCCCTCTTTTCGGCGTCCTCTTAGGGTGTCTCTCTTCCTGCACTTTTATGTTGTCAAAGGCTTGGGAACCGCTTTGGAGACGAAGGGTTACCCTTTCTCTTTTTATGTCAAAGGCTTAAGGGACGCTTTTTTTTTTTTATCAAAGGCTTGAGAGTCACTTTCTTTTTCTTTATTTTTTTGTCAAAGGATTAAGAGGCACTTTTGGAGTTGAAGGGTTTCTACCCTTTCTCTTTTTAGACTTGGCTTTAGAGCCAATGGCGTATGAGGCACTTCTTATAGGAAATAGTATCCTCTTCCCTCCTTTTTTTTTTGTAATCAAAGACTTAAGATCCATTTTTTCTCTCTCAAAGGATTAAGAGGCGATTTTGGAGTCGGAGGGTTTGTACCCTTTATCTTTCTTTTATACTTGTCTTTAGAGCCGATGGCGTAAGAGCCGCTTCTTATAGGCGATAGTATCCTCTTTTCTCCTTTTTTATTAAAGACTTAAGAGCCTCTTTTTTTAATTTTCTTTTAAGGGCTAAAGAGTTGTTTCTTCTCTCAGCTTAAGAGCCGCTTCTAAGGGATTAGGAGCCGCTTTCTTCTTGATTTGATGGGTATCTACCCTTCCTATCTAGGGCGCAAGAGCCGCTTTTGGAGGGTTTCTAGCCTCATTCATCATTCCATTTCATTTTATTTGTATCAAAAGCTTGAGAGTTGTTTCTCCCCCCCTCCTTTTTTTTATCATCAAGGGCTTAAGAGCCGCTTTTTATCTCTTTCATTTTTATCAAAGGCTTAAAAGCCGCTTTGAAGGGATTTAAGAGTCCTTCTTCTTTCCTTTCTTTTTATCAAAGGCTTAAGAGCCGTTTTTAAATGCTTAAGATCGCTCTTTTTTTATATATAATTTGACAGGAGAGGTCAAGGAGATGGCGCTATAGGCGCATTTATGGAAGCAAAAGTGTTCCTCCCTTTTCTTTTTTTTTTTGTATGACTTGCCTTGAAAGGCTGAGGGAATGGCGCTAGAGGCGCTTCTATGGGAGCAATAGTGTTCCCTTTTTTTCTTTTCTTTAAATGATAATTACTTGTATGGAGAGGCTTAACTACCCGAGTCTCAAAGAGTGAGTGCAAAGGGATTTACACACTCCAGGCTCAAAGAGTGAGCACGTGAGGAGTCATGGGCACTCCACCTTTTAATAAGGACCGGAGGATTTGGACACCCGAGTTTCAGAGAGTGAGCGCGAGGGTTTTAGACACTCCACCTTTCATTCATCATTTTTCATTTATTTTTATTTTTACTTTATTTTTATCAAGGGCGTAAGAGACGTTTTTGGAGTTCGAGGGTTTCTACCCTCATTCATCATTTATAAGGGCTTAAGAGCCAATTCTTTCATTCATCCATTTCTTTCTTATCAAGGGCTTAAGATCCACTATTTCTTTTTTCTTTTTATCAAAGGCTTAAGAACCTCTTTTTAGAGGCGAAGGGTTTCTACCCTTTCTCTCTTTTTTATTTTCATCAAAGGCTTGAAGGGCTTCAAGAGCCGCTTCTTCCCTTTCATTTTCATAGAGAGAAGAGCTTCCTTTAAGAGCTTAAGAGTCGCTTCTTAGAGGGAAAAGTACTCTCTCTTCCCCTTTTTTATTTTTTATTTTTATACTTGGCCTTAGAGCCGGTGTCATGGCATAGGAGCCGCTTCTTAGTGTTTTCTCCCCTTCATCAAGGGTGGCAGAATTTAGACACTCGAGTCTCAAAGAGTGAGAACAAGAGGATTTTTAGACACTCCCCTTCTCGTCGAGGGTGGGACGATTTAGACACTCGAGCCTCTTGGTTGTTGAGGGCAGGAGGATTAGACACTCAAGTCTCAAAGAGTGAGGACAAGAGGATTTTAGACACTCCACCTCTTATCGAGGGTGAGGGGATTTAGACACTCGAGCCTCTTGGTTGTCGAGGGCAGGAGGATTTAGACAGTCAAGTCTCAAAGAGTGAGGACAAGAGGATTTTAGACATTCCTCCTCTTATCGAGGGTGGGAGGATTTAGACACTCGAGCCTCTTGGTTGTCGAGGGAAGGAGGACTCAAGTCTCAAAGAGTGAGGACAAGAGGATTTTAGACACTCCCCCTCTTATCGAGGGTGGGAGTATTTAGACACTCGAGCCTCTTGATTGTCGAGGACATGAGGATTTCTTAGACACTCAAGCCTCTTGGTTGTCGAGGCTAGAGGATTTATTTTAGATTGATAGCACCTCTTGTCGAGGGAGGCTTTTATTTTTTCACATATATATTTCTTCCAATTTCTTCCAAAAATGCTTGGATTTCTTTTCTATTAGCTTCATACAACAATACATACAAGAATGGCGATAGTAATTAAATGCTTATCAAGTGCAACATGTGGGCATACTTGAAGTATATGTGCAGCAGATACATATTGGCGCCGAGATGACTTATATACTAAATACTTGTATGGGATGTATTAGTACAGATAGGTGGCTTAGCTATTTCCCAACGGCTATGTTAGCTATGAGTTCATATGCATGCATGCACATTAAGAAAAGAAACAAATAAAATTGAAACGGGTGAGAGCAGCACAAAAGTTATGATGTATTAAATTAAAGTATTTGTGTTTCACCTTTGAGCCGCTATCTGGTGACTGCAATCTGTATCTAAGACATTCTTGACCAGAAATGTAAATATTCATTACTGAAGTCATATGTAAACATGCTATATTACTTCATCATCAAATCTTAAATCTTTGAGAGTGAGCAAATGTGCCAAACCCAAATTGCTATGTCATGGTATGATATTTACCAAGTAAACTACTTTATATGATTATAA
This sequence comes from Papaver somniferum, assembly GCF_003573695.1. Lineage (NCBI taxonomy): Eukaryota > Viridiplantae > Streptophyta > Magnoliopsida > Ranunculales > Papaveraceae > Papaver > Papaver somniferum. The sequence continues at coordinate 180,110,909 of NC_039362.1, read as the reverse complement.
GAGATATGTGGACATGCATCAGCGTGTACACAGGCGGCGTATATATTTCCTAGTGTTTAACTACATGACTTGTATACTAATTTCATTGCATGGGTGCATCGGAACAGCGTGCATGGACAGACACTCAATGTTATACGGGGCCGTAAACAGGTGGATATGCTTTGAAATAAGATCAGGATTTCAGAAGTTGTAGGAATGAGTAAATAATTACCGCCGAGGTGTTTCGGGTTTAGAGCTCATATCCATTCTGCATCAGCGGCTGTGTATATTGCCTTACAACTTGGTGCGCCCTGTGGTGCGGTTTATTTACCTAGTTTTCTTAGGCTCTCATTTGATTTGAAGTCAGCTGATTCCGCTTGTGGTGCTTGCATCTAGGGTCCCCATGGAGCTTTTACTCAATAATGCTTTGTGGAGGAACCGGCTTGCCTTATAGCAGGGCTCGTTGATGCTTTCTCCTACCAAGCTGGTGTCGCCAGTTCCACTTCTCTCTGCGTGATGTCAAGTTAAAAATGACAGTAGTTTGTTGCCGCGGCTTGTGAAGACGAATTTGCTGATTGTGAATCGTCCAGTTCGAGGAACATCAGGAATTAATTCACTTCTTATTGCACTCTGGCGTAATTTTGAATGAGATCGTGCTGAGGGATGCTGACTTTCTCTCAACAATGGGTTGCTGGTCTCGTCCTTGGCATGAGGAGCATTAGTGGCATTTTCAAGAGAGCTGAACTGGTAGCAGCTGGAACCGATGCTCTCTCCCCATCTCTCTTTCAATTGTTCTTCCATCCTTGACTTGTGAAGAATTTCTCACATGCGTTTCCATTACTTGCCTCTTCCGCTGATACAAGCATACACTTTAAGAAGATTAGCGCTGATGTATCTTAAGACGCCAAGGTGATAACATCATGAAGCAAACAAATTATTAAAATGAACTTGGTATGCCAAGGACTGCCATCAAACAGTTAATGTATACACTGGCCTAAAGTACTTCTTAGCTTTGACAATACAAGTTTGTTAAAGCGTATAGCAACATCGAAAACTACTGGGTGATTACTAAATGATACTGAACGACGAAAAGATAGGAAGGGAAAAGGAGAGTTGGGTATCAATATTTTAACAACTCATCTATCTTTAACAATTAGAATTACGCAAATGAAAATTCCCAAGTAGACATGGTGTCATTCAATAAATGCCATGGGCAGAGCTTCAGTTTTAACGGATTTCTATTTCACGTCTCGAAAATCGTTAGGTTACCAGAACGGACATGCTGTGAAATACTATTAAGGTAAGGCATCGAATACGCATCTTTGTGAGAGGGTGAATTCCGCCTACGAGCTCCTCTTTGTGGAGTTTGTATAAACACTTGATGTGCATTCAACGCCCCTTTCCACGAAAGCCGACAGGCTTAGCTCCTTGTTTACCACTTCAATTTTTTTTTTATACAAGCGACAATGGAAGCTCGAATTGAAAGCCGCTGATATGGGAACGTCGATATACAGCCACTGCAATCGATAATCCATGACTCAGGTAATAGCCACTGAACAGGGACGATAGGAGATAGCCGCTGGAAGTAGGGGGTGCTGAGGATACAAGCGTCGATGACAACGGAGGCGACGCTGTCTTGATTCGTTCAAAGGGCGCTGGGAAGACTAAACAGGCGCTGGTAAGAGAGAGATGGAGGCACTCGAGAGAAGCAGGCGCTTCTCGAACATGGAGGCGCTGATGAGAAGTTGGGTTATTGAGGCGCTACTTGGAGGAAGATGGAGGCGCTGAAGAGAAGTTGGAGGAAGATGAAGGCGCTGACGGTATGAGGAGATGACCGCTGGATGTAGGTGGTGGATGAAGAAAGTTGGATTATGAGCCGACGCTGGATGGTCTGATGGGGAGTAATAGCGGACAGTGGGTGTTGTTTTTGGAAGAGTGTCATGTGTTCGTTGAGATAGGAAAAGTGGGATAAAGATGGCGCTGGCTGGTTGTTAAGACGCTGTATGGAGAGAATGAGTCATATGATGTCGCTGTTGTGAAGAGCCGCTTTGCCCACTGGTTCAGGCGTGTGTCGCTAAACACGCGCGGGTTGGGTGTAGAAAAGTTGGGCGCTGCTTATTTTTATGGTCTCGCTGTCATTAAGTGGATGTAGAAAAGAAAGTGAGTGAGGGGCTACTTAGATTTCATGGCGCCGCTGTGATTGAGCTTTCAGTGGCTGAACCGTTGTCCTAATCCTATGAGTAGACTCCCACTGTGGTTGCCAAAATGTAACAGGTACAAATATCATAATAGAGCTGGAAGCCTACTCTAGGAAGTAGTACATGATAAACCACAAGAAATTAGCTATGAGTCTCTTAGTTGAGAGAGGATCCCTATTTATAGACATTTCTTGAAATGAGAATGTCAAACATGTATCCTTTCCTATCTTTTTTTATCTTACATCTGTCCCTACAGCATTACAAGTGTACCTTAGATTCTTTTTTATGAACCCACGTGACTTGGACTGTGCACGTGCCTGTCAATAGGGAAGGGGCGCTATGTAGCGCTTTCTCTAGGATATGGGGAGACTTTCGCAGTCTTGGAGAGAATTCTCTCTAGCATCTCTTCTTAGATATGGGGAGGCTGACATTCTATTTTGGCATTTTCCTGGTATCTACACAGGGCCAGGCTCACCATTACAAAAACTTTTCAAATGTCCTCTTGCCATTTCTTTTGAAGAAAATCAATCATGCCTGGAATGTCGCATATCGTTAGACATATCTTGTATGTTAGGGTCTGTTAAGTCACGTATGTTATGGTGTGTAAGTTATATCTTGTATTTATAGGAAATATCTTGTAACCAAACTTAATATTATGTTGTATCTCTTATATTTCTTGTATCAAAAGGAATATTTCTATTCTAATCTTTGAGAAATACATGTATTCTCTTTTGTTTCTCTTCCACTGAGAACACATTAAATCTCTGTCGCAACTTGGTATCATCTTGGTTTTCAAGGGTCTGTTTTTTTTTCTTCTTTTCATCCAAATCTTTGATTTTATTTTATTTTTACATCGGAATGACTGGTGGTGAAAAATCATCTCTCGAGTCTTCTTATTCTTCATGGATAGATATCCCTTTTGCCAGACTTCATGGAGCTATTTCAGACAAGCTCACATGTCACAATTTTCTTCTTTGGAAGGCTCAATTTTTACCCTATTTACAAGGTTATGATCTTGAAGGTTTTATTAATGGTTCTAACTGTCCACCGGTTAAGCACAAGGATGGTTCTTCAAATCGCACCGACAAGCTATTACTTGGATGGATCTTATCATCACTCCCATCACCAATTTTAGAAAATGTGAAATCATGTCAATCTTCAGAGGTATGGATAAAACTTACCGAAGTTATGCATCTAAAACTGATGCTACTTCGATTCACCTGAAGTCTTGTTACAAACGATCACTAAGGGAAGTTTATCATTGGATGACTATATTCAATCTGTCTACAACATCGTTGATTCTCTTGCTGCTAGTGGTCATGAAATTTCTAGTAGTGAATTTTGTCATTATGTTCTCAAAGGTTTAGATTCGACATATCAAAGCATTGTTATTTTTCTGTTACAACTGTGAGTCTAATTACCACTGATCAGTTTGAATACATGCTTTTATCTTATAATCTTCGTGTTGCTCAAATCAAATTGCTTGTTACTCCTCCTCAAGCAAATATTGTGCGTAGTACCCGTGATACACCTCTCACAAAAAATGGAACCCCAGCTACTACCTGTCAAAAATGCATACAACCCTATCACGGTGCTAGAAATTGTTGGAAGAGTTACGATAAGAACTATTATCCCCACGTCGTCCACAACCAAAGAGTGGTCCAAAGAGAGGTGGTAAAAGTTATTCTTCTTTGTTAGGACCTCGTGGTGCATATACCGCTATCCATAAACCTATCAATATCTATGATTGGCTTCTTGACAATAGTGCAACAAATCACATGGAAATATAATATGGGTAATATTTAGACTCATTATGAGTATACCGGTCCGGATCATGTCAAAAATGCTAGTGGTGCCAATCTCTCTATACCCATACTGATAATGCTATTTTACAAACTCCCTCCCTAAGTTTGTACTTTCTAATGTTCTTCATGTTTGACACCTGTCTCACAATATCCTATCAATTTCTCAATTTTTTCGTGACAATGATGTAGTTTTTGAACTTTATGATGATTTTTCCTTGTTAAGGATCGACCTATGGGGGAGGTAGTACTTCAGGGACAACTCCGTGATGGCTTATACACTCTTCAGTATGTCACTCCTAAAGCTCTTGTCGGTAAACGTGATTCTATTGAAACCTGGCATCAACATTTAGGTCATCCGATGCTTCGTACTGTTCAATCGATTGTCCGTCGTCATTGTTTCCCAATTCCTATTTCCACTTTTTCGTTTTGTTTCTCGTGTTTAGAGAATAGGAGTCATAAATTGCCTTTTCAATGAAGGTTATCGTTATTATATCTTGTTTGTTGATTGTTTTAGTCGATTCACATGGATTTTTCCTATGCATGCTAAATCTGATATGTTGCAAATTTTTATTACATTCTCTAAACATGTTGAAAATATTTTTAACACCAAAATCAAGGTATTTCAGTCTGATAACGGCGATGAATATCGAAATTTCACTAAAATTTTGCAATCTAATGGCACTCTTCATCTTTTCCCTTGCCCCCATACTTCCGCATAAAATGGCTTAGTAGAACGTAGATATCGTCATATTGTCCAAAGTAATCTTACTTTAATTTCTTTAGCATTTGTTCCCTTATCTTGTTTAATCGTTGCCGGATTATTTATCATTACACATATTTGGTTGTCTAATTTGTTTTCCTCTTCTTCGACCTTATGGTCGCAAAAAATTGGATTCCCGCTCTTCTCTTTGTGGTTTTCTTTGCTATAGTGATCATCACAAAGGTTACAAATGCCTTCACTTACACATTGGTCGAGTTTATTAGTCTCGTGATGTTGTCTCTGTTGAAGATAAATTCCCGTTTGCTGCTGTCCCTCCTAAGCTACCCTCTTCTCCGTCGTCCTTACAGGTATTTTCTTGGCCATCCTCTTCCAATATCTTCCCTACTGTGTTGTCTTATCTGGATTCTATTGTTACTACCGGTTCCAACCCACGTGAGTGGTTAAATTTGAGAACTGCAGACGCAGTACGTTCCACTATACAACACACTTCTAGTGATGCTCGATTACCAGGAATAGACCCACCTGCTTCCGCTACTGTACTTCCACCCGGCGCATCATCCACTGCTCCAACAGACACCAGCAGCTTCAATCGGTCCATTACAGCACCGACATTTTCTGACAGCAGCACACATCAGACCACTCCCGTACTTCCTAATACTACTGCCAGTGCTATTATACAGGATAAAATCACTCATACAACACCTGACCTACCTAATACTACTGTTGGTGCAATTATATATCCAACAGAAGACAACTTCCCCCGATGCTCATCTGACAGCACTACAGCCAAACGAGATGCTGTCTACAGCTCCACTTGTGTCTGTTGACACCTCACCACCTTATGATTGTACGCCTATAGAACCGATTGACTACAACAGTCAAGATTCTCTCTCTTTGCCGCCACCTGAAGATGTCCTTTCTAGTGAATAACCAGTGCATTCAGTTTCGCAACTAAAAGTTTCTCATGACCATCCAATGATAACACGGGGAAAGGATGCACTACAAGAAAAACTGGATTAAGCAACCCGGCAGTTTTGGTTGTCAAAGCCCATATTGAGTCGCTCTAACCGTTATAGCGACTTAATTTGGTTCTCGCTCTTGAATTGCAAAAGGTGGGATTTCTATAGGTCTAGAGCAGCTAGGCACTCGCTCTAAATATGTTTCAACTACCATCAGCGATTAACTAATATGATTGCTTTAAATTTATTCCAACTATCCTAAAGTGAGACACTCTAAATATGCTCCAACTACATCAGCGGCTAACTAATATCACTGCTTTAAGTTTATTCCAATTATCCTAATCGAGTCGCTCAAAATATGCTTCAACTGCCGCAGCGGCTAACCAATATGATAGCTTTAACTTTATCTCAACCATCCTAGTGACTAATATGTTAAGTTGATAAAGGTTTAGAGCGACTTAACTGACCAATAATCGGTTGCTCAGGGTTTCTGAAGTACGAGATATCAGAGGGCCCTAATTTGAGCTTGTCTAACATTAGTTGCTCTAGTTAGTCTAACATTAGTTGCTCTAGTTATTCATCAGTAGGGAATGTTCCGGTTGGTTAAAAAGCTTTCAGGCAAGTTTTGACTCGGATGAATAAAAAATGAAATTAAAATTAATATAGAAAGCAAATAATTAAATGCAAATAAATGTATTTTCTTAATCAATGAATTTACAATATCATTTATTAATCAAAAAATTTACAATCTGCTTGACAAAAATTAAATAAAATAAAAGCTCGTTTCTTTGGAAAAAGAAATTAGAAGACGAACAACATTGATGCAACCATTTCAACTTTGAGAAGATTAGAGTTCTTTGAAATATCACCGGACAAGCTTAAATACACAGATCGAATCTGCAACTTAATATCATTCAATCTCTGATTTTGAGAGCAATAGAGTTCTCATTTCAGATCTAATTCCTTCCTCCAAAAATTGGTCCTGCATATATACAAACAAGCAAATCCAAAGTAGAAGTATACACATTAAGGAAATCGAACTTAAGCAAAAACAGGATCAAGAACTACTCAACAAACGAATCAATAATACCTGATACTTTTGTACCTTTTTCAAAGCTTAGATTAGTGGAGCAAACTAAATCAGATTTTTTCATTCTAAACAAACAAAAGCCCAGACCCATTAAAAAAATCAAAAACTATGACAACCATAACAACATAAAGAACCAATCAATAAAACCCATAAATTTGGTACCTAATTTAAAGGTACCCTTCAAACACTCTTGTCTGTGAAATAAATTTGTTCATTACAACAAATTGCTGAACACCACTATTACTACAATCATTGCAGACTACTAATTTCTGAAAAATTGATTAAGGCTCTTTGCCAATTTCAGATGAACAAACAAAACTAATTTCTGAAAATCATCAAACAACAAATAAAATCACTTGGATCTAAATAAATAAAACCCCCAAAATGAAATAAAAATGAAGAACAATATGAAGCAAACCCAAAAGGAAACTCACATGCAAAATGAAACCCACTACTCAATTCTTAATTGAAGGAAAACTCAGCTATTAATTCAACATACGACGAAAATTCAACATGAAAAAAAACATAAACTCAGTTGAATAACTATAAATCTCAACTCTTCAATAATCATTAGAGTTGAAATCAGTAAAGATTCAACATTTTAAAACAAATCCCTAACTGAACAAGGAGGAAAAAAACAATCTTCAATAAAGTAATATTCCAAACTCCTCAAATCATCATTAGAGTCAGAATCTGTTACAAGTTTAATCATCTAAACTAATTTAGCAGAAATTAAAGATAGATCACATTAAACCATCTAAATCAAAGTAAAAAGTCAACCAAAAATTGAGAAAATTGGACGGGAAAAGAAGTTTAAAGAGCGATTCAAAAAATTAATCAGGTGTTAGTGGTGTTTGTTCAAACTTCAAAGAGAGAGACGTGAAGGCGGTGGATTTTTTACTGTGAGATCTAGTTTAGAAGGAGAAGAGGAAATGGAGATGAAGATAAGGCAGAGAAAGGAGGCGGAGAGAAAGAAGTAGGGGTAGGTTTTTTTTCTTTCTTTAGGATTAATTTATAGGGTAAACAAGATGCTCCATCTCGAGAAATATCTAACGAGATCCAGGGCCCAGATTATTGCACGTATATTTTGCACGTGCACTTGAGTTCTAAATTTTGGAAACCCAACCACTAATACAGTGAGATATGTACAAAGCCCATAATTAATTATATTATTATTAATCTAGTAATAATATCCGGATTAGTTATTATATTCCCGATTTTTAGTTTGCAAAATTTAAAGTTTTCTAAAGTCAAAGCTTCCAAAAATTGTGAGTGAATCCTAAATATTCCATAAATTAAGAAATAAACGATTCTTTAAAATAAAAAAACGCGAAATATCTTTTCTAAAAGACTTAACTAATGGGATAATAAATGATAATCCGAAAAAAAATCTCCCCAAAAATTACTTTTCATTTAGCTTTTCTTACTTCTCGTTAAAAAGTGAATATTCTTTTCTTTTCCCATCGCAATTATCAAATCGAATTTTTTAATTTCACGTTTTGAAAAATCAGAATTATCACCACCATTGAAAACTCCAATTTCTATAATTGAGTGATAATCGCAATTACCAGCCTACTGAAAAATTCGATGAAAAATATTTTATGATGAAAAATAAAAGTTACACAAAAAATTGCTATTGTCAAATTGAAAATTTCAATTTTCACGTTGTAATTTTCACATTTTGCAACCACTTACATTTTGAAAATATTGCAACTATCACCATTATTAAAAACTCCAATTTTTACATTTATGTGATAATCACCCTACTAAAAATTCCAATTTTCACAACTTTGTGATAATTGTAGTTTTCAAATGAATCTTGAATGCAAAAAATTTTTATCAACTCTTTTGTTTAAAACTAGGAACTAAAATTTCATTCAATTTGAAATCAAATTATTTAAACCCTAACTTTAAAAAGAAAAAAGAAACTGAAAAAAATTTATTTCCATTTTAAAAAAAAATAAAAAGTGATAGTATTTATGTTCCAAATAATTTCTTGAATTTCATCTTTTTATCCAGTTATCATCACTTTAACCGAATAACCATCGACCCAAGTCAACGATGTATGTTATTCATCAATCTTACCTGAAATCACTCGACTCCACTCAATTTCTCCTAAATTTCATCGGTTTCTCCGACATCCATTAATTTAAAAGGAAGGTTCATTGACCTTAATCTTATCCTATGTCTATCGAACTGAATTTCCATAGGATTCCATCGATTTCTCTTAAAGGGTATGCATACCGGGTATCCGTATCGTCAGGAAGTCACGAACTCATATCAAAAGGGTGTGCATATTGATGGTAAACAGTTGGTTGTTTTCATTGGTGTAACTGTGTTTGCTAAAGATCTATGAATATCCATTGCTCGAATATATTTCCATAGTTCAAACAAGACAAGCTTGAACTTGAAATTTGTCTTATAAGTATGTATGAGAAATATAGCAAAAATGAACTATAGCCATGGTCAAGGTATGCACAGCGAGTATGCTTAACCTTAGGCGCTTCATGTGCTTTTTCCTTTGCACTTAAGATTCCGAACTAGGTTAGGTCAACCAGGTATGCATGTCGAGTATGGGTACCTTTGGAAGTTGTGAAATCAGATCCAAAAAGTGTGCACACCTGTATGCGTACGTGCTGTTGGAAGTTCGCGAAGACATATCATAAGGGTATGCATACTGGGTATCTGTATTGTCAGGAAGTCCCAAACTCATATCAAAAGGGTATGCATACGGAGGTCAATATATAGCAGTATGAACCAAAATATGCATTGATAATATTTATACCGGAAGTTACTACATAGGACAATTAGATATGATTAGTATTGTTGATTTCATCCCGGCCAAACTCTTACAAAGTTTCCGACTTATGGTAGTCCACTCCTGGCCAGGTTTCAAGCTCAGAGCCACGAGTTATTTCGGAATCCAAGTAGAACCGGTTAAAAGTTGAATTGTGAAGTTAGTTGTAATCATTCACAAGCTACCTTTGGGAAGCAAGCTGTAACCGGTCACAAGCTACTTCGGGAAACAAGGTGTAATCGATTACAAGCTTTTTCGGTTAAGCTGAACCAATCTTAACTTTTGTTGAGATTTGTGGTATAACCGGCCATGTTTTGAACTCGGAGCCACTTGGTTCATAGTTTGTATGACGTTATACCGGATTTGAAGTTCGAAACGACACTGAGCTTCATATTTATCGATTTCGATGATGTATCATGCTAAGTTTGAAGTCAGAACCCTCCCGGAGCTTCTTGGTTCATAATTAGTATGCTCTTATTCCACATTTGAAGTTCGAATCAACACTGAGCTTCATATTTATCGATTTCGATGATATAGCATGCTAAGTTTGAAGTCAGAACCCTCTCAGAGCTTCGAGGTTCATAGTTTGTATTATGTTATACTAAATTTGAAGCTCAAATCAACACATGAGTTTCATATTTATCGATTTCGATGATGTATTATGTTAAGTCTGAAGTCAGAACCCATCCATAATTTCGTGGTCCATCTCTAGTAATCTTATAACCTGAGTTTACCAGTATGAATTAAAGCTACTTCATGACCTGCATGACTAGTCGAAATTACTTCATGACCTATGCGAGTAGTAGAAATTCAAACCGGAAGCACAAAAACACAAAGAGAAAGCACAAAGAAAACACACTTGCCTTGATTTTTCAATCAAATCGAATTTTCGTCGACTTCAATTAATTTCACTTGTCATCCGTTATCTTACTCGAAAATTTCCTAAATTCTATCGGTTTCTCCGGTATCCATCAGTTTAAACTGAATGTCCGTTGACTTCATATAATGCTCCAGAAAAAAGAAAAAAAAAACCATGAATTTACATTGACCAACAAAAAAGTCAAAGCCTTTTGAAATCACTTCACGGATCCGCGTGGTTTTATTTTGGCTTATAGAAATCCAAAGTATCTAAATCCACCAATCGATGCATGAAACAAAAGTCATACGGATTGCCAATTTGCCATCTTGACTAGTGGAAGGAAAATTCCCGCAAAACTTTGTTGTTGCCTCAAGAAAGAAATCCGGACCCTAGATCGTCAAAAAATACCCCCACCTTTGTTCGATGGCTATCATTTTGATGATCCGTATGATATCCATTTGGCCAATAGAAAACCACGGATGTTTATCCCACGAATATATGCAAACACAAAATGTCACACGGATTGCCACCTTGTTTTCCCTCTAAGTGAAAATGTCTTCTAAATTGATTAGCGGGAAAATCCAAGTTTTGGCGCAAAGTTCCCTCCAAAAATTTCATTTTTCCCTCCACTCGCATAAACTGGTTTCTCTACGCTCAAACCCTTACTGTCTATTCCCCATCTCCAACTCTCTGAAACTTAACCCAAATGGCCGAATTAAAGCTAGGTCTTGTACAAATCTGTCAAAATTAGAGATTTTAGAGTGGGTTTCTACATTTCTTCCTCCCCTGTTTTCGACATATCTTCGTGGGTTTGTATACTTTGTTGCTGATGGTATCGGCATATCTTATTTCTGATTTTGATTCATGTCATTCTGTTTCTCTTGCAAAAGCATTTGGGGTTTCAAGATCCAACACTATGATTAATTGAAAAGCTTCAATTACTAACCAATTTATAAAGGTAATATTTTTCACTCGATTTTGATTCAATAGTAAAGATCCAAAAAAGAGAAATTAGGGCTTCTTAATTTCTCTCTTATAACCTGTTTGATAAAATGACTCTAAGAAGTTTCTGACAGATTTTGTTAAAATGATTTTGACGAACTCGATTTTTGACTGTATTTGCATATGGAGGTTGGATTTTTGGTGAGATTGTTCGAAAGGGTTAGTAGATGAACTTACAAAAAAGAGGATTAGTAGACTGTTTCATCTTTTTTGAACACCTAGATTGGCTATTTGGCCTTATAACCACAGCTACCTCCCTCCCTCCCTGTCAATTTCTGTGATATATTGAACATTGTCTCATTCTTGACATTTTCCCAAACTTGACACTGTCTCATACTTAAAAATTCAGCTGATAAGTCCAGTTTTGCGAAAGAGTCAGCAATGAAAATAGGTGCTCTGTTTTCTATGATTATCCTCTCCTTCCTATCAATCTCAAGTGAATTTCTTCTTTTATCAGTAAAGTAAGATATGGGTTATGTTAATCATTGATTCATTTTCTAAATTTAACCCCTTTGTTCAATTTTATGTTTTTTCATCTACAGATGCACAACCTTCAAGTAGTCTTGGTCTTATGTTCAACTAAGAAGTAATCTTCCATCACCAACAAAATCAGTTCAATTTTTGAAATTTCTGAGAGTAAGTTAAGTACAACTCTATGACCCAAACCCGATTTTAACATCATTAGCAGGTACTAAAATCCATGTTAACTGTGCTACCAAATGATGATATCATTTCAAATGTGTCTAAAATCAATCACTTGTAGATGAATGAACTAGACTAAATATCGTTCCTTTTTATCCTAATACTAAATATCTTTCACTTGTAGATCAGCCCTGTTACTCATTTTTATTCACACTCCAAGCCTTATATAAAGATTTATACCTGATCTTGTAAGTTCCTGTAAAAGGCCTCAGTAAATGTCATTTAACTAAAGATACGTTTTGACAAATAGGACATAATCGTGATTCCTGATATCTAGTTTTCTAACAATGGAACAATTTTCATAATGAAATGTATAAGCTAGTCATCAATTTTTTGATAAGGGAAGCAGAACAATGCTTACCTTGTTATGGGCAGACACAGTCTTACAAATGTTGTGCCCTGCACCAATTCAGAGCGATTTTTCTGAGAAAGCAAGCTTTTGTGTGAAAATTATTTTGCAGCTTTACTCGATCCATTGCTGGATACTAAGCTCATCCCAGATTATTAAAGTTATTCAAGTTTTTTGTCTTTAGGAATTGAAGGTGTTGGTGTTGTTCTGAAGTTCTGCTAGATACTTGTTATTGGAATGGAAGTACTTGGCCGATCGAAAATAAAATAAAATGGAAGTACTTGAAGTTGATGTACCTGATGTAATGTTGGAAATGCATGTTTGCATCTAGCAATCAATCTAAATCATAAATTATCTTATTGTAAATCTTATGTGTTCCCTCACTAGTTCAATTGCATTGAATAAGTTGTCTTAGATTGAATTTTAAATTTGTGAATATATGGAAGTGGAGGAGTACGTCAAGCACCCAGGGAAGTTTGCACTTGTTGGAGGAAAACGGCTCAAGGTATATTTAGATGCTTAAAGTTCTTTCAGTGTATACCTTTATATGCTGTTGTGACTTAAACTTGGATGCATTTGTGCTTTTTATTTATCATTCCTATTTCAATTAATAATTTATCTGCAATATTTGGAACCTGGTTTTAGGGAATGATCATGACAGGTGGGATTGGGACTGGTAAGACTCTGCTTTCCAAGACTATTGCAGCAGAAGCCAGAGTACCTTCATTTATTCAGAGCAGATTCAGAAAGGAATTGTAAGTTGGAAATTCTGCATAATTTGTTCAGGATGAAATTTATCCACTATCGTTGTGCGTGAGACTTATTCTTATCATAATGATCAGGTGTATGTATGGCCCTTCTTGGCATTTCTTAGTCTTTTGTAAGCACATTGATATCTTGGTTTCAATTTCATAGTTTGGAATCTTTATGCAAAGCATAATCTTAAGAATACTGGAACAGCTAACAAAACAAATACTTCAGGATATATATTCCTCATTGCTTTTGCACCAGTTACCGAATTACTATATTTCTACTTTTTTTTTGAGTATATTATGCTCTACAGAATGTACCAAGTTCTTCAATTGGTCAATTGTGTTTGCAGGAGGGTCTGCCAATGGTATTCTCTGTGTGCAACATTATAAAAGGGATACGGAGAAAATGTAGAAGCACAAGCACTAGATATCTTGGAGCCTGCAAAAGCTGTAGTAGTCACGCTTGCAGAGTGGCCTCGGTGAAACTCTGCATTTCTAATTTATTAACTGTTACTGGAAAATTATGCAGTGAAGGCCTCTCAGAGAGTCTCAAGCAATTTGAGATTATGGAAAGATTGTTTACTGAACAGCGTTTCAATGGGATGATCCTAGTATTTTGGAAAATTTACTCTTCAACAAACTAATTATTTTTATGACATAACTAATTTTGTACCTCTTGATGATGGTTTAAAAAATGAATGCTAAATTTTCAATGGGATGATATCCTTGTATCCTTGAAATAAATCTTATTCCCCAACATACTGATTCCTTTTTTCTTACATAACAAAATTTAGAACGGCTAAAACAAAAAGCTTAATAAACAAATCACAAATTTTAAAATCTGACTTTTCTTTTCAAGGCTGGTGTTGCTGAGATAGGATTGTACCAACCAAATGTTTTGAATTGCTGGCCCACTGTGCCTCAAAGTAAAAAGCTACTCAAGCACTTTTGTAGTTGCTGCGGATAACTTGAAAAAGTGATGTACCAACGTAACACCTTTATTGGTTGCTACGAAATAGCGGAAATAAATTTTAAGCAAGCAAACTATATCGTGGTTGCAAACTTGGTTGCTTGACCATTAGAGCGACTAAAGTTCTGGGAGCTTGCTAAGATTTTGGTCTCTTAATCCATCTTTTCTTGTAGTGATGATATTTTTAAACCGAAAGTTCTTGCTGCTTGGGAACATGCTAAAATTACGGATGATTTGTATGAGACTTCGTGTTATATATTCTCAAGATAATAATGATCCCAATGGCGTCCTCTTATGGATTTGGAAATTCATGCGCTTTTGAAAAATGGGACTTGGTTTAAAGTTCCACCTCCTCCTAATCAAAATATTATTGGTTGTAAATGGGTTTACTGTGTTAACAGACGAGTTGATGGTACTGTTGAGCGTCGCAAAGCTCATCCTAGTTGCCAAGGGATTCAATCAACAAGAAGGTATTGATTATGGTGAGACTTTTAGTCCGGTTATTAAGCTATGCACTATTCATATTATATTGACGCTATCCTTATCTTACCGTTGGCCCATTTGTTAACTTGATGTTCAAAATTCTTTCCTCAATGGCATTCTCACTGAGGAGGTATACATGAAACAACCCCCTGGTTATGTAGATCCCCAGTTTCCTGACTATGTTTGTAAATTGCATCGGTTTATTTATGGTCTTAAACAGGCTCCTCGTGCTTGGTATACTCGTCTTAGATTCTTTCTTCAAAAACTTGGCCTTGTTATCTCTGTTTGTGATACTTCTTTATTCATTCGACGATCATCTGAGGTTGTTACATTTATTTTGGTTTATGTGGATGACATAATTCAAACGGGATCTTCTATGGCATGTATACAATCACTTATGCATACTCTTCAAAGTCAGTTTGCTATCAAGGATCTTGGCTCTCTTTCATATTTTCTTGGCATAGAGGACACGCAAGCTTCTGGTAGGTTGTTTCTTTCACAACGTGGTTGTATCGAAGATCTTCTTGTTCGTGCTAACATGCAAGCAAAACCAGTTATCACTCTTTTTAGTACCTCCTCTGAGATCCACCCGGTTGACAGTTCATTACTGTTGGAATGCCACTTTGTACATGAGTTTAGTTGGTGGTCTTCAGTATCTCTCTATGACAAGACCGGATAATGCTTTTGTTGTTATTAAGGTATGTCCATTTATGCATAAACCTACATAAGCTCATCTGGTTCTTGTTAAGCGTATACTTCGCTATTTGCACCATACTTCTGCCTTTGGCATTCTTCTTCGTCCGGAACCAAATTTTCAGCTTAGTTTTTTGTATTAATTTTACTGATGCTGATTGGGCGGATGACCATCTTGATTGTCGTTCTACGAGTGGATATTGTGTTTATCTTGGTTCTAATCTTATTTCTTGGAGTTCTCATAAGAAACGTACAGTCTTTAGGTCCAGTACTGAATCCGAGTATGGTGGTTTGGCTATTGCGACTGCTGAATTAATGTGGATTGAATCTCTTCTTCGGAACTAAAGGCTTCTATTCAATTTCCTCCCACTCTTTGGTGTAATAACTTGGGAGCTACCTATCTCACAATGAATCAGTGTTTCATGGTCGCATAAAACACATAGAAAATGACTATCATTTTGTTCGTGCGAGAATTCAAAATGACCAGCTTGTTGTTCATTCTTTTTCGTCTAAGGATCAAGTTGCAGATATCTTTACGAAGTCTACTCCAAAGGATCACAGTTTTCGAATACTCTCTAAGCTCAATGTCATCGACAACCCCCTTATATCGAGGGGGAGTGTTAAACATAAAATAGACGTGACTAATTAAGTCACGTATGTTATGGTTTTGCTAATAAGTTATATCTTGTAACCAAACTTAATATATGTTGTATCTCTTATATTCATTGTATCAAAGGAATTTCTATTGTAATCTTTGGTATATAAATATACATGTATTCTCTTGTGTTCTCATCCATTGAGATCACATTAAATCTCTGGCTCAACTTATACAAACTTTTTTTCCCCAACATTGCCATCTCAAATGATCCAATTTTTTTAATGGGTTTGTTGGTTAGCAGAAATAGAGGAGCTTATATTTGGTATTGTAGGGGAGTTAATATGTAAAGACCCTCAAGCTCGTCAATGCTATTAGACCAGTTAAGAGGCGATTTAGCCACTATTAACTCGATTAACTGAATATAAATTTTAAATTAATAGGAATTAATATAACAATGATTTAGATACGAAACTAGTACCATTATATAGGTCTCAAAAATTTATGTGAAATGGACTACTCGAACTCGTCATTCGGATACCGAACGAAGAAGAAATCATCCAGTAGGCATAAAGGGTAAAATGGTCATTTGACATTGAATGCTATTAAGGAAACAAAGTTATATTCTCTGAGCATCGTGTGTCTACCCATATCCAATCGAGCGGGTATCTCATTAATTATTTTGGTCTTATCCCAAAATATGTCGAATAAAGTTTTTTTCTATTTTTTTCTTCATCTCGTTCTTCGGTCCTTCCTCTCCTTTTCTCCGTCGAATTCAGTTCCAAATATTTGAGTTTAAATTTGTCGAAAATGGTTCATAGGAAGCTTGTAGTTTTTTAATCGAAGGAGTAGCCGATGATGTTGTGATTGGTTAAGCCTGAAAGACGAAGAAATGATAAATTGGAGAGTACGTAACAAAGGTTAGGGTTCTGTTAAATTGATGAAGGTTTGCTTTGAGGTATCAATTGAGGTGGGTTTTAAGCATATGTTCTGAAGAAGAAGATTATTCTACTAGTTCGAAAATTAGGCTTCATAGAAGAAGATTAATTGGGAAACATAAGGAATTAGGGTTTCATGAAATTAATCTTCACTACACGAAATCAGGGATTTTGTAACGTTGAAAAAACTTTAGTATCTATTGTAATGTCAAAAAATCGTTGGAAATGTGCCGTTATTATTAGTGTTACAATATTTTGTCAACAGTTCATTTCGTTACAATAAATACTTACTAAATAACGGTTTCATTCACCAACGATTATCTAGTCAGCACAAGATTAATATGATGTCATTTTGTTGTAACGAATAGCAATTATTGCGCAGATCGTAACGGTTAGTCTGTAACAGTTCGGTGTAACAAATACTGTAACAGTGAGTTTGTGTGTAACAGTTGACTTATTGCCACCTTTCCTTCCTTGCAACAGCTACAACAACGATTTTAATCGTTGTTTAGTTGATTGTAACAGATTGGATTTAACGGTTATTGTAACGATCCGCAACCGTGATAGCTCAGTGTAACGGCTATCGTACGACACGTGTTAATCGGTTGTAACGTGTAAAGTAACGGCTTTAAACGTTGATGATTGATTGTAACGTTTTGGATATAACAGATTGTTGTAACGATTCGATTCGTAACAGCTGACTGTAATGTTTGCCGTTTCCCACGTGTCTATCATTTGTAACATATGAACTAACAGCTTTAGACGTTGACGATTGATTGTAACAGTAATGAATTGTCCAGGTGTGCTAATTACTAACATATTTTATAACGTTGATTCGACATTGGTAAAAAAAAACAGTTCTCAAAAAAAAAAAAATAGCATTTTTTACTGTTATAAATAAGCTCCCATAATTGGACCCTGCAATGCGATGCAATCCATTTCTGAAGTGGCAATACAGTTGCTTTCTGAAGTTGCATTGCAATTCATTTCTCATTCTACCATACATACATTATCATTCTAGCAGCACAAGGAATTCATTCATTCAAAAATCTATACAACAACCAATTGAACCAAGGTTTGTCTCCTCATTCATTCACATACGCACGTATATACGATTATCATTCTTACATTGAAAGAACTTCTTAAGCCTAAAAAAAATACATGGTTCCCCATATGGTTATAATCAAATGACAAGGGTTGTGTTTTTCAGTAGTTTCTAAATATAAAAATGTTGTTCTGCATTATACCTTGGCTGAAAAAAGTTGTTCATGATCAGCCAAAAGAAGTCGTCCCTTGACATCAAAGTAGACTTAAGAAGCTCATGGCATCAACTATTGCCATCTATTCCAGTATCCTGACAAAACAAGAAAATGAAACAGAAACTCAAATTAGAAACAACTCTCATAGGAGAGAAAGATTCATTCAGTAATTTCGGAAATTTATTTACATGTTCATTGTCATCCTGCAATACATACTTCTCATTATAGACCAACCAATTGAACCAAGATTTGTCTCATCATTCATTCAGATACCTAAGTATATGTGAGTGTGAAACAACTACTTGAAGCAAAAAAAAATACATGGTTCCCTATGTTAAGCTTGTGTGTTTCAGCAGTTTCTAATATAAGCAAGTTTCTAATGCATACATTCTCACTGTTTTTATATGAACATGACAACCTAAGCATCAAAAGTTTATATTTGACAGAATTGTCACTGGAAATTTATATACATGGTTTCATATGTTAAATTAAGATGACAACAAACAATGCACTGATATATCAGGACTTTACTCATCAATTAATTAAAGTATAGAAAAGAATGTCTCGCTTGGTACAAGTTCTTTCCATCGCTTGGTACAGCACTGCAAGGCCAACACTGTCTCGCTTGTTTATCTAGCTTCATGGTTGACCCCACACAGTGGGACTGATCCGCTTCAGGTATTCGTATCAAAGAATTCTCGAAAAACAAAGATAATGGTACCATCAGTGAACCAAATTTTCAGTAAGTAATGCAAGAAAGTCTAATGTGTCAAGAGTTTACCCACCAACTAGAATTACATTGGTAAGTTGTACCTTTTGGAAGGAATCATGTGAAACACATACTTGAAGGGATCACAATAGGTAAGGAAAACAAACCTGATATTACAATGACTTGTCAACTTTCTCTGCAGTAGGTATTCTCCATCTTCAGGTGTTAGCATCAGTGAAACCTCACAAAACAAAAAGAGAATTGTATCATGTAGGTGTATCAGCCGGAGGTAGTGAACGATAACAAGGAAACTAATAATTATAATAGTTCAGTCACCAGTTAAATTATAGAGGAGAATATTTTTCTCGTCGGGTTAGCTGCATTTATCACCTTCAATTACAGCAAACATAACGACCATAACTTCTCCACTCCGAAAACTAGATGGTAGTAAGTTGTACCTTTTGGCAGAAATCATGCAAAACACATACTTGAAAAGAATGAACATATGTGGTAAGAGCTTACTCAACAACATAATTAGATACGAGAATAAGATACTTCTAGCTTGTGATACTTCTGCGGCTTTGAGGACAAACAATGTCAAGTTATTTCACCATAACTCTGGCATTTCTCTTTCAAGGTCCTGCAACGCTATGCAAGATAATGGATAAACTTATTTCAATAAGATGATCTTGGTTACAAGTTTTTTCCATCTCTGTACAGCTTTGCAAAGCCAACACTGTCTCCTGTCATATACCAGCAAACGCATATAGGTGAACTGAATATTTTCAATTAAGTACACGAAAAAATTTGAAGAGATCATGATAGGTAATGAAACAAACCTGAGAGTAAAATAACTTGCCAACTTTGTCCATAATAGGTAATCTCCAGCTTCGGGTGTTAGAATCCATGAAACCTTGCAAAACTAATGATTATCGGTTAGATACATGGTAGCTGAATAAGCAAATGACATATTTGAAGAGATCATACGATGGAAACAACTCACTTCTCTGGTTTCTCTGCTCAAGTCTAAAGAAACTCAGTGTTTTGATTTTAATAATGAGATCGCGAAGATTTTGAGAGTTTCTTCTCGGGCTCGAATCTGAAGTGACAATCGACGGTCCCAAATTACTCTTTTTGACCCACATTCCCATCCCGTACCGATATTGAAATTTTCCTAGCCGTCCAAGTCAAACGAAATACGAACGATCCCGACCGCGAGATGGCCCTTTTCGGTGAATCCTGTCCACTTTTTGACTCTTTGATCAAGGAGACAAACACCACCTTTTTTTATAACAATGATGGTTCGGTTGGGTATGGTTTTTGTCATAACCGAAACGGAAGTACTCAGTTTTCACATATTAAGAACCAAATGAAAACATTAATTTTATCCGGTTTCACCCGGTTCGGTTAAAAACCTGAGATTAAAAAGGCGACCTGCGGTATCCTATGCTCATGGGAATTGCATATATGAAAGAAACATACTGATAAACTTCCGTATTCTAAATATTTTCCACCAAAGTTCCTGAAAACAGACAAAAAAACGATATGAAATATCAGATGAGGATACAAGGTTTCCCCTCTTCCCTCCTCCTTTACCCGGGATAGGGACCGACATTTAAAATGGCAGATTTAAAAAGGGGAGGGGGACAAATAAAAGCAAGTAAATAAAAGACATCCATATATAGATATACACAAAGGAGTACAACCCGATACACTGTCAGAAGTGTATTTTTAAGAAATGTTTAAAGTGACAGAAAACTGAAAGGAACTTTTCTAGGGTACACTCTAGCTAGAGAGTGAAAAAAGACTCCATAAAATATAAGCAGCAGTATGTATACTGTTAAATCATTTCTCGGTTGAACCCACTAGCGTTGGTATGTCAAGTTAGTTTTCAATTCTAGTTTCCAAAATGCATTCTTGATTTAGTATACTAGATTAGGTCTAAGAAGTAGAATCGAAGCTATCCTTGAAGAATGAAGACTGAATACTACAAGAAGACATCAACAAGGACTTCATCAACAAAGGTATGTAGTGGTTGATTTCATTTTGATTCTTGTTCAATTATACCTTTCTAATCTATCGAAACAAATCCTCACTCTATGGAACAATTCCTATGACTGTAAATGTACATTTATGTATATTTACTCGAGGTTATTTGAGCTACGACTTTTGTGACAATAATATTTATCCCTGGAAAGGTTCTCATGTTACAGTGAATGAGCTTACGAATTCAACGAGCCAAGAATCACTCAATTATGAGTTATAACGATGAAGTTATGAGTGAATTATTAAAGCAATAATTATAAGCGTTGCTGAAACTGTTGCAGTTCGTTAGTAAGAAACAATCCATGAACTGTTTGTAATGGTTCACAGACTTGAGCCCAATTACGTGACTAGAAGCCTTTTTTAGTCAAGTTTTTGATGTTTCCTTATTTAGGCTAGATGGCTACTAATCCAAACATAATTGATTACCATATTAAAGTGTTTGTGATATCTTTTAATTCCTGCCTAAGTTAAAATGTGATTTATTCACATAAATACAATATATGCTAATAATTATTTATTTAATTATTTACGCAAGATATTTGTAACTTAGGAAAGACTCCCATAATTAGGAGAGTCTTGAAAAAGGAAAATAGCCTAAACCCTAGCTTAGATTTCAAGCTAACTTATTCACTATAAATAAAGAGTTCGTGAATGCTAAACCTTTTCATCCCTTTGGAAAATTGGCGTAGGCTTCACATGTTGTTTTCCATGTCTTTTGTTCTTTGTGAACAAGAGTGAGATAAAAGTCTTTGTATTGGGGATCACAAATCCAAGTTGATAATAATCTTCGTGATTGTTTTTACAACTTATAATTGATCAAGGTTTTCATCTCTTGTCTATTCTAAGGTTTTCTCTTCTGATATATAACCATTCAAGAGTTGTTGATCATAAACCCTAGGTTTTGGTAGATTTCAGTTTCCGATCGTATACCAACACTTGTTAGTCGAAATCAGAAGCTAGAAAGAAACTTCGATTAAGGTATTTCGTAAAAATCCTTAAGAAGTTTTAAACAAGATATCTCTAGATTTATTCTAGTTGTTCTTGTTGTAGAATCATTAGGTTTCTCTTCCTATATTTGAAGAGTATAATAAACCCTAATCTACAATTTTGTTTTGATATTACACCTAGTAATTATTTTTATCAAAACAAACACAAGATCTCCAAAACCTTGATCAAATCAGTGTTTTGTGAAAACAAAAAGATCGAAAAGTATCAACGTGTTGTTGCTTCTTCTAAAGAGAACTAACATTCTGCTAGAAGATTTTTGAGAGTGCTTCTGAAGAGAACTCTGTTCTTCCAGAAGATTTTCGAGAATAAATTCTAAAGAGAATTTGTGTTATGCTAGAAAATTTACGAGAAGAATTCCTAAAGAGAATCGGTGTTCTTCTAGGAGTTCTACAAGTGCTTGAATACAACTGAAGAATTGGTATTATATCTAGTCCAAATAGGTAGTAGGAAATTGGTGTAACAACTTATAATCAGTGTGTGTTTATTCTGGGCTAGGTCCCGGGGCTTTTCTGCATTTGCGGTTTCCTCGTTAAAAAAAATTCTGGTGTCAGTGTTATTTCTTTTCCACATTGTATTGTTTATCTTTATAATTGAAATATCACAGATTGTGCGTAATTCAATAAATTGAGAAATCCGACCTTGTTTGTTGGATAGAAATTGATTGACACTTGGACATTGGTCTTTGGTACCGTTCAAGTGATTCTCATATCAGTCAGTTCATGGATTCCTTCCTGTTGATTTGTTGATTACTTTGTGTTTTTTCAAGTGTATGAAGAATTTTTTAATTAGTAATGACGCTAGTAGTGGTTTTGGTAGCTTTATTTTTCATAGACTAGGCATTGCTATTCAAAAGAGTGTTGGATCCCAGCTTGTTGCTAAGTTTCCAACCAAAATCTTTGTATAATTTTTTATTATTTTTACATTATTTCCATATTAAAAACTATTTTAAAAAAAATGAGATATAACTCTTTGATATATTTCCTTGATTGAGTCTGACTGTCTAGTTGATTCTCTCGGAATTATATTGGAGTTAGTCCATATAGATTGCCAAACTAATTATTGGGTGTGGTTGTTATACCCCCGCTTTTTCTTATATATTAGTGTAAGGAAAGTTGCACAAAAAACTATGTTTCAAAATGCTTAGTCTAGATCTTGCAGGACTCTAACTACGAACTCTAACTAAAGAGTGACTGAATGAAAAGAACACAACAAAATATAAGCAACAACATATGTATAAAAAGTAAGGAAAGCTGCACCAAAAGATAAGTTCCAAACTGCTTAATCTACTGGTTGCAAGACCAACCAGTTTGCAGGCTAGATTAAAATTCCACCTAAAACATAATCAGCCAATGTGAAACATTTGTCCGGGCCTTGAGGAGCATCGGGTACAGGATAGTGCACATCAAGAATACCCTCAATGCATACCTTCCTCTCGTCATGATCAACACTCACCCCGGTACAAATTTCTCCTTACAAGACGGTAACCACATAACTTGTTGTGACTGTCTCCCTTTTTCTGTTAACAAGACAAACTTGAGGCTCTCCTTCAACAGGTATAGACGTATAGTATTAGAAGCAGCACCAGGTTGAACGAGCGGAGTATGGATATCAGGGACTTGTGCTCTTCTTTGATAATTGACATTAAACTGTTAGCTTGCCATGAAACTGAAAACAACTTACAACCAAAACCAACCCATTCACTATTTGAAAAATTATAATCTCTTAGTTACAAAACTAACTATAAAAATTAAGGACGTAAATGAATTATAGATTGAAGCTCACCTTTGAGAGAACACTTAACTCCTCTTGGATCTTGTCCATCCCGCCTTCATTACCAGCTGGAGTAAATGAATTGGCTTTTATACTCGTGGCTATTGAAGAACCAAATTTTCCTTGTATTGCTTGATTCTTGGTAACAATGGATGAAAAACCCCGTAAATAACTTCTGAAAAGACGAGGGTATCCAAATATACCTCAATCTAAAACTTTTCCACCTATAAGTCCTTTCTCCGAAAGTGATTGTCTATGGACTGAGTCGAGACAATATAACTAATCGGCTCACACTTCGTGTGATCGTCTATGAATACGAGATCGAGATAATACGACAACAAGATAACTTGTGTGATTGACTATGGATACAATATCGAGACAATACAACAACGAAATATGTTTACTTGATAATAGGTTCAGACTTAACCAAACACAATAGGATTGCTATCAAGTAAATAGGAATTAACGTTTGTGTATTTTACTTTTAATTATAATAAAACAATTATAATTGTGGAAATAGAAAAGTAAAAGGCACAACAAGATTTTGTTGACGAGGAAACCGCAAATGCAGAAAAACCCCTGGACCTTATCCAGAATTGAATACTCTCAGGATTAAGCCGCTATACAAAATTTAAACCAACTTCGTATAGTTAAGACCAAGCAACTAAACCTATAGTTCACCTAGTTCCGTCTGTATCCCTGCGCCTCCAGCTTGTAATAAGTCACGCACTTGGAACAATTCCTTTGGTTCGTATTCCAAACAGTAAAGGAACAACAAATCTGTTCGTTAACAACTCTTTTCAAAAAACGTGATATGAGTTTGACAAAAGGCTCTTCCGTTTATCCCAATAAACTCCTTTGTCAGGTCCTTAGATCTATCCAATAACAACTACCAAAGTAATTGTATCTAGATTTTGCAATCAATACTTTGAATCACAAAGAATCGTATTGATGTCGATCTACTTAACTAATCAATCAAATCTATCACAAAGGTAAACCGATTATAGTTGGATCCTTTTCCATCCAAAACAAGTATTGTGCACACCAAAGATTATGAACCCAAATAAGAAGTCTTCTTCGTCATCAAATCTTCTTAGATCTTCAATAAACACCTGCACACAATCAACTTGAATCTCTTGTGATCAATCACACACAGAACATAGTCTGTTAACAATGGATTATCACAAGACGTCTTTAGATCTACAAACAATCTAAAGATCCCCGTCGAAACTTCTCTCTAGTTTGAGTGAATCTTATATCAGAAGAAAAGATTCTCAAGCATAAACAAACTAGGTGCAATCAAATTTCAACCACCGTTAGTCAATCTTATCAATTGAAAACTAATAATAAACTGCAATTATCTAGTTTCCCACCAACGGTACTAATAGAGCTTCTCAATCCCAAAGAAGTCTTGAAACGAGCGGCCGTAAGAGATTTCGCCTAATTAGGTTACTTTCCTCTCCGAATAGGCGGCTCCACCAGTAACAACACAACTAGGTAGTTTTGTTGGCTATGAGGATTAGTTTGCTTAAAATCCAAATTTCAATATTTATAGACCAAGGAAGTTTGGACACCAAGGAATATCCAAAACCGAATATTCTCAAAGATATGCAATAAATCCAAAATCGGTTTTCATAATTCCTGGAAATGCTCTGTCCAATGAATGACCGAAATCTCAGTAGAAAATCTCCAACTAGTAAATGCACATTATTAATTTTTATTTTCTAAAGATATGCATTTTAATTGCTGGAAATTAAAAGCACATAAAAACTAAAAACCTTAACTAAAAGATTCTCAATTTATTTCGATCCAGGTTCTCCTTTATCTATTAAGGAATATATTTGAACAATAAAAGATAAGAGTTAATGCACATGTTCAAAGTATGTCGATATCTTTACTTTGTAAATCTTTTTTCACATTTACAATCTTGGAACCTATTTGCCACACTTCCAAACAAGTTTAGAATTGGTTCATATGACTTCCAAGAACTATGTGATTCATTTCCTATCAAATCACCATTAATAGGTTTCACGGTTCTACCTCAACATAAAGTTTCGGTTCTACCTCCAAGTGGGTACTAGGATCGGTTATACTAGTTACCATAAAATGGCTAACTAAGTACTAGGATCGGTTACCACTTCTTATTGTAAAACTTGTGATCGGCTGACCAAGTTATAGGATCGGTTACACCAACTTACTAAAACTTGTTAAACCTCTTACAAGGATAGATTACACTCTCTCTTGTGATCGGTCACACCTCTTACTAGGATCGGTTACCAAATGGCTAGTATTTAGTCACACCAAATTCAAGATATCGATCTTACCATCTTAGATGGTTACTTAAGATCGGTTTCACTAATAAAAGTCATACCAATATAACAGTCAGGCCTTGTGAATAGTTTTACCAAGATACATAAACAAGTTATGAGCGGTTATACTAAACACACATATTGGTAATTCAAAAGATTTTCAATGAATAATAATACCAATAAGCCTAGTGATTTCCCTTTCGATTCAATAAACAAGTTTATGAATTTACTTCCTTTAAACGAATGTAAAACATTGTTCCTAGGACGAAATATTCTCCCATACCCATACATAATCACGATAGCATTCATACGATTATGTTGATGTCTTATATACGAAGTTCAAAATATAGACGTTATACTTCGTATTGTAATTCCTTAATTCTATGTCTAACTAGAGTATAATCAATCACATCTTCGCAGTTACGTTTTCAATATGCACGACTTGAAAGATACACTAGGGAATGAAACAGTTCAAGTCAAATATTACTAACCTCAAGTGGAAGGATGATAAACTGTCAAATATCAGATTGGATGGATCCAGAGTGGATTCTGCAACTTATAATGGAACTCAGGTTGCAAGATTACCATATACATACCCAATATTCTCTTCCAGGTGAGGCTTGAGATGTCAAATATCAGATTGGACGGATCCTGAGTGGATTATGCAACCTATTATATATGGAAATCAAGTTATAAGATTACCATATACAGACCCAATGTTCTCGTCCAGGTGAGGTTTGAGATTTCAAATATCATATTGGATTTTTCTGCAACCTATTATGGAACTCAGGTTGCAAGATTACCATATACTGACCCAATTTTTTCGTCCAGGTGAAGTTGAGATGTCAAATATCAGATTCGATGGATCTTGAGTGGATTCTGCAACCTATTATGGAGCTCAGGTTGCAAGATTACCATATACAGACCCAATGTTCTCGTCCAGGTGAGGTTTGAGATTTCAAATATCAGATTGGATGATTCTGCAACTGTAGTTGCAGGAAATCCTGCACTACACTCTTCATGTGATTTTATCATTAATCAACTCATTTTAGGTTTATATTCTTAATTTTATTGAGTAATCTTTGGATGTTCTTACAAGAAAATATAAAGCATTAAAGAATGATCTCTGCTCTAAACTTTCTCTCTCCTGTTTACTTGTTTCTTACACAAAAAAGATCTCTCCCCTCTTTTTACAACTTGAACGACTATTTATAGGGAAATACATAGTGGATGACAGCTAATCTATCCTTTATTTTCGGATATGGTTTGCGACATTCTCGCAACCTTACAAATGTTAATTTCGCAAGCTCTCTAATTTTCGCAGGACTATTACACTTTTCTCATGATCCTAGATGACGTCGTTTGTTATATTCTTCCTGAAATTATTCTGCGACGCTATTGTGCTGTGTCATTAATAATTTCGCTGAGACATTATTGTTGCGAGATTCTGATCCTACATCTTTCCTCTTATTATATCTTCTCTGCAAAGTAGAGAATGATGTGAGAAATGCCGCAGATACTTATCTTTTCATATCCCACATTTATCACACTTACTCCCTCTTCCATTTATTTCTTGACACGTCTTCTATAACCGCTACTTTTCAACCGCTCACGTCTCTTCGTCTTAATGGTGTTTATTTCTTCGAGTAAAAAATCTTCTTTATATACTCTTCTTAACCCCGTTTTCCACTTTTCTTTTTACTTTCTCTTCTACTTTTATTCTCTCATCTTTGCAACTCTGTTATTCTTCTGCAAATTCTGCTACTGTAATTTTTTCTTCCTTCAATCCTTTTACTTCCTATACATTCCCATATTCTATATTCAAACATGGCTCCAAGTGGTCATACATACGTGAAGAATTTACAACATGTCCAAAAACATCTTGCTGATAAAGGTTTCACACTCTCCACCATTCCTGGTGAGAATGCCAAATAAATTCTTTCTGTCAAGCTTTTCTTTGATCAATATTGTGATGATCAATCAATCATAATTTCGCTAGGTCAGATTCTCGCAGGTCTCCCTATTCCTCTTTATAACCCAGATCTTCCTTTATTTTATGAAATTCTCGCTCATTCGGGATTTTTGCGAGCAATCTTCTAACTAAGTGGGGACTGCATCCGCCTGATGCTAGAGTTCGCTAATCGCGGTGCTGGTAGAGGATCTCTTTACTCCAAAGAACTTAGGGATCCAAAATTCGCAAGCTTAGAAATAGTTGCTGAGAAGTATACAGTGGCGAATTCCTTTGAGAACTACGAACTTATCTCCATGAAGAAAGAGAATACTCGTTGGGGATTTCGATTAAAAAGGAAAGATAACATTGATGAAGCCAAAATTCTTATGAAAGATATTGACTGGCATTCTGGTAAAAACACAACTCCTCGCCAATCAAAAGATGATAAATGGTGTGTTTTTCCTTTAATGTTAAAGGGACCCTACATTGCTGGATCAAACGTTCTTCCTGCGAATCTCCCTGCATATCAACATTGGGTTTTCTCTTGGCCCGAGAAGGATAAAGAGGTATGTTTCTCCCTTTTAACTCACTTTATATTTCTTTATTGATTTTTACTATTCTGTTCGCTAACTCTTGCGACATTCCGCAGATCCAAAAATTGAAGGATAGTTATAACAGGACTGGAAAATCTAGTACTCTGTTAGCTCTTCGCTCATACACAGATGAGGTAAGAAATTTTCTCTTATGAATTTAAATAGTACTGTTACTTCCATCCTTCTGTTTCTTATTTCTTTCTGTGTGTGAAGATTATTGCTGAAGTAGAAGAATCTGTTGATGCTACGAAGATTTGTGATAAAGGTAAAGGTGCTCTTCGCAGAGAAAAATCAACTGGTCCTCCTCCAATGAAAAGAAAATTTCGTTATTCTTCTCCTTCAAATGTTCTTTCTAATGAAAATTTCGAAAGTGATAAGGGTGATGAGGATAACGATGATCTTGCTGCAACTGAAGATTCTCCACCTGAATCTTCTATGGCTAAGCTTTCTGGCCTCTTTTCTGATTCTCTACAAGGAATGGGAGATAGACAATTCGCAAATACTTGCAAAAATATCGCTACCCTTTGTGATGTCCCTTTACTAGATGGTGATAACTCTCTTCGTGGAGTTTCTAGATCAGTGACTCCCGACTTCTTGCATTCTCTCAATAGTCTGGTATACTTTTATCCTTTTACTTCTTCATTGTTATAACTCAAAATCTCTTTCTATATTAATATTTTTTATATCTTTTCGCAAGCTGGAAAAGCTTCTTTCGCTGTTGCCTCAGATCTAGAGAGAAGACGCGAAAATCTTGAAAAGAAGAATCTTCAATTTCGCAAGAAGAATGAAGAATTGGAAGCTGAAGTTAAAGGTCTTCGCGAGAAAAATAGGCAATTAGAATTTTATTCTTCCTCGTATAAGAACAAAATTTCTAGTCTTCAACAAGCTAATAATCAGCTTTACGGTATGTTACTTTTCTCTTTTTTTCTTTATTCATTCATCCTGCTGTTTTATCTTATTTAAATGATCCTTTTTGCAGACATTTATGGCCTTTCTGATGAAGCTACCCTTCTTCGCTCATTTCCTAATGCCTTGGATAATGATACCCTTCTTGAACGTCTTAACAATTCTTTAAATAGCTTCTCGAATGATAGAATTTCATCTCTTTCTCTAAATGAACTTAGATCGAAATTTCGCCTCTTAGAAATTGATCATAGATCCAGTTTAGGCTTAGCCAACAGATTTAAGCATCTCCTTATTGATTCCAAAGAAAAAACCAATGAGTTAAGAACCAAAATTAGCGGTCTCATAGATGATAAGGATCGTATCTCTGATCAAGGTGCCAAGGCTTTGGCGAAATTCCAAGAGACTCTCCTTGAAGTTCAACTTGAGCGAGATGAAGCTAACCGCAAGAATATTGAACTCTGCGAAAGGGAAAATCAAATTCGTTCTCGTCTTCTCATAAGTAATGAGGATGAATTTGTCTGGGCTGCGAAAATTTTAGATGATGCTAGAAAAGATTTAGGTGTAAATGTTAGTCTCCAAGTTGAACATACAACCTTGATTAGAGATATGATATCTGACAGAGAAGGTTGCTAATTGCTCTTCTTTTTTAATCTCTTGCTTCTTATGAATTTTCCTGAAGTTAATAATTTATTGTCTTTTGTTTGCAGATTCTGAAAATAAATATCGTCAAAAGATTGAAGAACTTGAAGCTGAAAAGGATGAACTCGCAAAGAATCTTTCTTCTCGCAACGACAAGTATTCTAGATTACAGAATCAAATCAAGAGCACCGTTGCGAATTTTAAGAATGACGCTATGCATTTTCACAATTAAACCATCCAAATGGTTTGTGATGATCATAATATCCCACATTCTGATTATCCTTGTGTTTTAGAAGAAATCCCACAGAATACTCCCAGTTTGATTATCTCTGATAACGAAGCTGACGATGAAGAATCTTATAGTGATGGAAGTTCTGATGGTGATGAAGATTCTGACGCAGATGAAGAAGGAAGCAAGTCTGATGAAGATAATAAAGGATTAACCAAGAAATAGTCTTTACTTCTTTCTTTGATTCTTTGTAACACTTGTACATTTATTTCTTCTTTCTGTATATTTGTGTTTCTTTCATTTTGACCTGCGTAAATTAAAACAATTCTTCTTTCAAATACAATTAATCAATATAATCATTAATAATTGAATTTTTGAGTAAATCTCTCATATGGAGACAAATAACATTTTCTAATTTCATACATTCCCATACTTGCCTCTGTTATTTGAATCCAAATGAGAGATTTCATAAAACTTTTCATATTGTATAATTTCGCATCCTTTTGCGAAGTAAATTTTGTTTCTTTTCAAAATCTCTTTCCTTTGTGGTCTTATTTTGCCTTCCTAATTAAAGGTCTTATTATGCCACCTCTTGTCATTGCGACAAAATCGCAGGACGTCCTTGCACTTTCATGCAAAAACCCATTGATCTTGCCTTAACTATTTCTTTTGTATTATGGACTCTTCAGTAATGTTGCGACAATTCGACAGGCCTAAATATTCTTGCAAAAATAAATCCCCATGACATTGCCGTCTTGCGACGAAATCGCAGGACGTCTTCGCACTTTCATGCGAAAACCCATTGATCTCGTCTTATCTTTTTCTTTTGTATTATTTCCTCTTCAGGATTGTTGCACAAATATGACAAGCCTTAATATCCTTGCGATTAAAAAGTCTCATGACATTTGCGTCTTAAGACACTTATCATCTCCCTAATGGAGGGTGCCGCCCTTATCTCCCCCCTGGTTTCCCCTTCAAGGAGGCGTACTTCTACCATACAAGGTTAGATCCTCCTATCTAGTCTTAACAACAACCAGTTGTTTTCGCAGCCTCTTATCCCTTTTACCTATAGGGCTTATGGTTACGAGACTGCACCCTAAGTGGGGTTTTCTTCGGGCCGAGTGCAGTATAAGCCAAGAGTTGTCAAGAATGGCAAGGACGCTTCAAACGCCCCCGACACTCTTGACTCAACCGTGTACCTCGGCGCCTTGATCAGATTCTGCACTCCTTGGGAGAATCCTTATTACCTTAGTCGCCCAACCTAAGTCATATGATTAAGCTGAGAATCCAAGGTGCCTCTCCCAGATGGGCTTCATTAACCCCAAATCTCCATGACTCAGGTTCCGGGGGTGGTGTAGCCTTTCCCTGAGCCATGCAACAGGTACCCCCTTATATGACGTACTTTAAGTCTTACATTTGCCTCTTGCGAAATTGTATTCGCGAACTAGGGTGTACGCCATAAAGGTTCGCCTCTTTCTCTTTTTTTCATTCTTCTCTGATTATTTTCTGTAAAATTCATTATCTCTGCGAGAGTCTCGCAAATCATTATATTATATCTGAATTTCGCAATCTGAACTTTGTTGTTCAATCAAATGTATTTTTGAGAATTTTACTTATTGCGAGAGTATCGCAACAACTTAATCATTCATACATTTCTTATTTTTATTACCTTTGCCATCATCTGCTTCTTTATTACTTTCTGCTACTGCTTCTTTGGTAGTAGTATTCTTATCATTTTTGTTCTGATCTAGCATTAATTTCGCAACATATCTTCTTCTTTCCTTTCGATTGTATCCACCATCAACCTCTCACTTCTTTGTACATCTTTGATTTTTTGTCGCCAATTGTCCTTCTTGTTTGCTCTTCCTTCGCAAGATTCTATCTCAGTTTCGTAACATCTCTTTCCTTCGACCCAATCTCCCTTTATGATTCCTACACCATTGGGGTGAGGGAATTTGATGCATTGGTGGAAAGTTGAAGCTACCCCTAGAATCCCATGTAGCCAAGGTCGACCAATTAACGAATTGTATGGTGATTCTACATCAACAACATAGAATGAGATTTCAGAAGATATTCCCTTCAATGGAATTCGCATAGTAACCTCTCATTTAGGCTTGTTAGCAGTACCATTAAAACCATATATCTTATATGTTGATGGTATAAGATCATCATCTATTCTACCCATGGTTTTATAAGTATGATAAAATAAGATGTTCACAGAGCTTCCAGTATCGACTAGAATTCTATTGATTGCCCATGAATCTTCAGCTTCATCATCCTCATCTTCTTTTGGTTTTGGATTAATTTCTAATTTTATCACCAATGGATTGTCATGCACCTCTTATCCTTCGGGAATTTCTTCTGCAGTAAAAGAAATGATCTGTTTCTGCCATTCTTCTAATGGCGAGATTTTCGCAATGTTCATAATTTCTCTTCCATCATTATCTCTTGCGAACACTCTACTCAAAACATTATCATGAAAATCTTCAATTGTCTTATATGAATGTACAATAGAGTGACATAATAGATTTTTTGCTTTTGCACCAACTTCTATGAAGAATGTTTCTTTCTTTTTCATCGTATTCACTTTGTGATGTTCTGGTGGTGGTGGTAATGGTTGAGATTGTGGATGCCCTACCAGAAAGTCGTTTAGTTTTCCTTGATCTATCATTCTCAAAATAATTCTTTTTACATTTCTGCAATCATTTGTGGTATGTCCATGAAAATGATGATAAGAACAAAATTCATGACTCTTGTGGTTTGGAGGTGGTTCCGTTCCCATGTTCCACGGTGTTGGTATATTTTCCATCAAGATTATAGCTTCCCATATCTTCTCCACACTTGCATTTAGAGGTGGCATCTTGATTTCTTCCCATATTACCTTGTGACTTCCTTGTCCTTTATTATAGTTTGTCTTTGACCTCCATAAGTTTCTTGCGGTTGATCGAGCCTTTGAATCTTGTTATTTCCTCCACGATTGTAGAAATTTCTTTTCTTTCATACTCTTCTTGATCTCGGCTCCCCATAGCTACCAATTTCTGCTGTTACTTGTCACCTTCTCTTGTTGTACTTGCGAAGTATTCGCCACTGTGTTTATTAGCTTGGGTAATAAGCTTGCATTCGCTGTTTGTGAGCTGGTGTTCGCAACTGGATATGATTCCATTTCATTTTTCTTTCCTCTAGAGCAATGTATTCTTCTTGAAGTTCTCGCAATTCAGTCATTGTAATCGTATTCTTGACTCTGAAAATTTGGACATACAATAGGTTTGTTGCAAACATAGCATTGATAAATGATAATATGAGATATCTCTCATCTACACGGCCAGCCATTTCGCTACACATAGTTCTCCATCTTTTAGTCAAGTGTTTCAAACTTTCGCCAATCCTTTGTTTTAATCCAAACACATCTTCTATACCAGGTCGTGAGGAATTATTACTTATATATGCCAAGAATGTAGTCTGCAAATGATTGAAGGAGGTTATTGTATTCTTTGGTAAACCTTCAAACCATTTTAACGCTTCTCCTGTTAAGCTGGATGCGAAATATTTGCACAATACCACATCATGATTTTCCCATTGTAACATGCATCTCACATAGGCTTTAACGTGCTGAATTGCACAAGTTGTTCCATCAAAAATGCTGGTTAATGCGGGAAAATTGCATTTCAGTGGTATTCCTCCTAATTGTACTTCCCTTGTAAACGGAGTTTTCGCAGCTTCATCCAATTGTCTTCTACCTACTTCTCCTCTGTTATTTAGCATTCCT
The DNA here is from genome assembly GCF_003573695.1 of Papaver somniferum. Taxonomy (NCBI): domain Eukaryota; kingdom Viridiplantae; phylum Streptophyta; class Magnoliopsida; order Ranunculales; family Papaveraceae; genus Papaver; species Papaver somniferum. The sequence goes on along the minus strand of NC_039362.1, from coordinate 180,076,832 downwards.
CTCATTTCTTCTAATTCCTTCAAGATTTGTTTATTTACACCTGAATCTTGATCAATTGGTCTCTTTAATTTTGCTTCTCTTCTTCTGCGTTCACGTCTATCTTCCCTTGCGAAATTTTGTATCTCTTCTTCATTATACTCATCTCGTCTTCTTCTGCGATTCTCTTCCTCATCCCTATCTTGAATTCGCAAATGATGATGTCGTTCATTTTCCCCTCCATAATTTTGTTCATTTCTTATCAATTCAATTCGTTGTCTTTAAGCCATTCTCTTTACTCTATCATACTCCTCATTGAGATCATCATTATTCCGGTTTTGTGTACGCCTTCTTTCTCGATTGTCATGATTGTTCTGGAGAATTGTCTCCTGAAGCTCTTGTTCTTCCATTTCCGCTCTCAATCTTTCACGTTCGCAGAGTAAACGTGCTTGTTCAGCATAATGTCTTTCAATTTCTTCTTCAATTGTCTGTGGATTTCTTTGAGTTTCTCTTACATGTAAAATTCTTCTTTCTTCCTCTTGATTTCCTTCGCCATCTTGGTTATTTTGTCCCTGATTTTGTCCATTCTCTTGATTTCCTCCAATTTTCCCCTCATCAAAAGTTTCATTTTGTGGAACGTAACGATCATCAGTTCTTTCTCTATTTTCGCGATTTTCTTCATTAGGATTTGATATTTCTTCTTGAATATTATTTCCAGCATTGATTGTGGGTGAAATTCGCCTCATTTCTCTTCTAGTCGATCTTGAATATGATTTTGTAATACTTCTCAATCTTCTATTCTGTAGTCTTATATTCTCCATCCTTAATTCGTGATTTTGCCTTGTTAAATTTGCACGTTCTTCTGCTTCAGATCTTCTTTCTTCATGTATTCTTCGTCTCAATGCTTCTAACGCTCCAATTTCCTCACCTCCATGAATTATTCTTTCATCTGCTTCTTGATTTCTCTCTTCATGTCTATAATTTCTGTTTTGTTGCTCTTCTTCTATTTCTTCTGCTGAATTTGATCGCCAAGTGTGTATACTCACCCTGTCATAATCTGTATTCCTCTCTTGAACTAGTGTTTGTTGAATTGACGGTTGAATTTGATTTTCTCTATTATTTATCATTATAGTAGATTCTCCCATTTCACTTCTTTCTCTTCCAACAATTCTTTTGCTTCATCTGATAGTAGTCGGTTGCTCGGATGTATTTCTTCTTCTAGCCATTTCTTCAATGTTACCAGTATTGCAAGAAATTATGAAAAATTCTTAATCAATCACTTTAAATTTTCACAAATCTCAATATCAATCTTTAGCTTTTTCTACAATAATCTTCAATTCCTCCCTGTTTCTAGCGCCATTATGTAGTTGCAGGAAATCCTAAACTACACTCTTCATGTGATTTTATCATTAATCAACTCATTTTAGGTTTATATTCTTAATTTTATTGAGTAATCTTTGGATGTTCTTACAAGAAAAGATAAAGGATTAAAGAATGATCTCTGCTCTAAACTTTCTCTCTTCTGTTTACTTGTTTCTTACACAAAAAAGATCTCTCCCCTCTTTTTACAACTTGAACGACTATTTATAGGGAAATACATAGTGGATGGCAGCTAATCTGTCCTTTATTTTCGGATATGGTTTGCGACATTCTCGCAACCTTACAAATGTTAATTTCGCAAGCTCTCTAATTTTCGCAGGACTATTACACTTTTCTCATGATCCTAGCTGACGTCGTTTGTTATATTCTTCTTGAAATTGTTTTGCGACGCTATTGTGCTGTGTCATTAATAATTTCGCTGAGACATTATTGTTGCAAGATTCTAATCCTACAACAACCTATTATGGAATTCAGGTAGCAAGATTACCATATACAGACCCAATGTTCTCGTCCAGGTGAAGTTGAGATGTCAAATATCAGATTTGATGGATCTTGAGTGGATTCTGCAACCTATTATGGAGCTCAGGTTGCAAGATTACCATATACAGACCCAATGTTCTCGTCCAGGTGAGGTTTGAGATTTCAAATATCAGATTCGATGATTCTTCAACCTATTATGGAACTCAGGTTGCAAGATTCCCATATACAGACCCAATGTTTTCGTCCAGGTGAGGTTTGAGATTTCAAATACCATAGTGGATGATTCTGCAACCTATTATGGAACTCAGGTTGCAAGATAACCATATACAGACTCAATGTTCTCGTTCAGGTGAAGTTGAGATGTCAAATATCAGATTGGATGGATCTTGAGTGGATTCTGCAACCTATTATGGAACTCAGGTTGCAAGATTACCATATACAGACCCAATGTTTTCGTCCAGGTGAGGTTTGCGATTTCAAATATCATATTGGATGATTCTGCAACCTATTATGGAACTCGGGTTGCAAGATAACCATATACAGACTCAATGTTCTCGTTCAGGTGAAGTTAGGATGTCAAATATCATATTGGATGGATCTTCAGTGGATTCTGCAACCTATTATGGAACTCAAGTTGCAAGATTACCATATACAGACCCAATGTTCTCTTCCAGGTGAGGTTTGAGATTTCATTCTATTTTCCATCACTATTTGCACAATGATATATAATAGACATAATCCTCGTAAACAAACGTTCATCCTATCTTCCATCAATATTTGCATAATGACATACAATAGGCTTAAGTTTTGAAATATCAAAAGTTTATTCATTCTTTTACCAATACTTGCATATCGACATGTGAAAGACTTAACTTTTGACAAAGTATGGGATAATTATAGTTCACGGTGCAAACACACATATCCCATAACAAATTGCAATATACAAAACCATAAAGATTAATACTGCAAAAATCATCTACCAAACAATTTTAGGATTTAAACAAATAAACCTAAAACAATGAAGATGAAAACACATAGCTATGTGTAATCACAATATGGCTATTCCAAACTCTAGTTATTCTTCCTAAAAACAAAAGAATAAAAATTCTCATAAGAAGATTTACTAGACATTGAGGCCTCTGAAAAATCTTTATCGTCCCCGAACTCCTTGTCGTCAACCGCCATGGGTACATATGGTTCGTGAAGAAAGGAGTCAATTCCAACAAATCTTCTAGGCTGAAGATGTCGAACCAGGGATTTCTGAATTTCAAGAGTTCTCAAAACAAAAGCCTTTATTTGCTGAATCTCCTTCCTTGTCTCCTTTAACTCTTCAAGAACATCAGAAAACTTCTGAGAAGGAAAAACTCTTGGCTTCCTCACATTCCTTTTTTTTTTTTTTTCTTTTCAAAGTTGAAGGTATCAGAGATTTTTCTTTTTCCTTTATGATTGATTGCTTAACAATCATATTAACATCTTTTCCATCAGAAGACATGATGCTTGGAGTATTCATATGCGTATGAGTTTGTGAGAGGAAATCACAAAATAAGCTCGACAAGCAGTCTTTGATTGAAAAAAGTTTCATAGAAGGAAAAGATATGTAGGGTTACGAAACCTATAAACACATATGTTCGTGGACACACAACTCTCAACCTTATAAAAGGAAGAATTGTTTATTTTAACCATTTTTTTATTGACTAAACAGGGAAGTTCTTTCCAAAATCAATTAGATGTGGAAAGAAACATGAATTCCAGAATTTGTTTAAACAAAAGAAAAATATCAAGACAACTAAAGAATTTTTCTTTTCTTAAAGCATGAGGTGTGCATGACCTTGTCTCTTTTTAATCAGGCACATAAGACAAGATGCACTTACCAACACGATTTAAGTTATGCTGGGATGAACAATAATTTGTCCATCATATCCCTTTTGATCGGAATTCATAGAACCCTGTTTCTCATACTTCTTAGACCACAAATTTCTTTCCAATGGTCTTATTTTGTCCTTGGAAACTAACTTCTTAGACGAAGATAAAATCTTACATACCTCAGCGGTCTTTTGAGCAAGTTTGAGCTTGTTTGCTAATCGATTTGCACTTCGTTGAAGTTTGTTGACATGCCTCAATTTGTGTTTATACTTGTAACACTTTGATAGTTCATGACCTTTAAGTGAACAATATGAGCATGCCAATCTTTGATATAATTCAGGCATCTGAGATGCACAAGCTACTAGACACATAGTGGAACCTGAAACGTTACACAAAGAGTTTCCAATAGTAGGGTCAATTTTATCTTCTAGATTTGCTGAGTTTTCTTCTTAAAGAATATCAAGATTGATGTATGTATTGCTACAATTATCAAAAATAATATTTTCACACAGTAGTGCAACACTTGATTTTTCGTCTTCATTAGAATCATAATTGTCAGACATTTCATCAAGAGTTGCAGCAAGACCTTTGTTCCCAGTGTATTTCTTTCGATTTGGACACTCATTTGCAAAATGACCAAAATCTTTATACTTAAAGCACTGAGGCATATCCTCGTCATCAGTTTCATCATTATCACTATTTTTAGGAGGAACACGATTATGGGGTTTATCCGATGACCTGAATTTATCTCTGGAGAACCGTTTACTTCTCTTCAAAAGAAGATCTCTAAACTGTCTTGTGATCAATGAGACTGACTTGTCAAGATCTTTATCTGATGAATCAGCCTCAGAAAAATCATCTTCAGAGTTGCAAACACTTTTACTTTTATCAAGTAATTTAATGTTCTTTAGTGCTTTAAAAGCAACATCCTTACTAGACTTGGGGGTATGCCCATGATCAAAGATCTTTAACTTCCCAATCAGAGTATTTCTGGATAGAGTTGCGAGATTATTTCCTTCAACGATGGCATGCTTCTTAGAATCGTATATGGATGGCAGCGATCTGAGAATTTTCATCACAATGTCCTTTTCAGGAATAGTCTTACCCAATGCAAAACATGCATTAACAATTTCAGACACTTTGTGATTAAACTCATCAAATGATTCTTCATCTGCCATACGAAGGTTTTCCCAATCAGAATTTAGGTTTTGAAGCCTAGCTTCTTTCTCACTGGTATTTCCTTTAAATACGGTTTCTAAGATATCCCAGGCTTCTTTAGACTTTGTGCACGTAGTCATATGGTGCTGAAGATTTGGGGTAATGGCATGTATGATAGCATTTAAGCCGTCAGAATTTTGCTTTGCAACAAGGATTTCTTCCGGACTATATCTACCAATATCCTTAGGTATAAATACATTGCCTTCTGTATTAACCGGAGGATCATAGCCATTAACAACACGTACCCATGTTTGAAAATCACGAGCTTGAAGAAAATCACGCATATCGATTTTCCACCATATGTAGTTTGAGATATCGAAGACTGATGGTACGCTTATGTAGATAGAATTCATGTCCCTAGAGTCAGATCGCTACAAACAAAGACTTATAAGGTCTTTAAATGTGTTTGCCGGCTCTGATACCAATTGAAAAGCGGGAGTCTAACAACCATACCCAATATTTGGCTTAGCAATTTGTATGGAAAAACTCCAATATACTTTTAAGAGAATCAACTAGCAAGTCAGACTCAATCTTAATAAAAGTATATCAAAGAGTTATATCTCTCTTTCTCGATTCAATACTTACTCAACAAAATAGAAATATGCGAGTCTAATTCAATACAAGAGAAATCACTTGAACGGCACCAAAGACCAATGTTCAAGGATCAATCAATTTCAATCAACAACCAAAGGTTGGATTTCTCAATTGATCGATTCGACGCACAACCTGTGATATTTTTATTATATAACAAAATATAACGCAGAAAAGAAATAACACAGACACCAGAAGTTTTGTTAACGAGGAAACCGCAAATGCAGAAAAACCCCGGGACCTAGTCCAGATTGAACACATATTGTATTAAGCCGCTACAGACACTAGCCTACTACAAACTAACTTCGGTCTGGACTGTAGTTGAACCCCAATCAATCTCACACTGATCCAAGGTACAGTTGCGCTCCTTACGTCTCTGATCCCAGTAGGATACTACACACTTGATTACCTTAGCTGATCTCACCCACAACTAAGAGTTGCTACGACCCAAAGTTGAAAACTTTAATAAACAAATATGTATCACATAGAAAAGTCTAGGGTAATAGATAAATCTCTCTCCCACAGAAATACTTATACGTTTTTGTTCCGTCTATTGATAAATCAAGGTGAACAGGAACCTATTGATAAACCAGACTTATATTCCCGAAGAACAACCTAGTATTATGAATCACCTCACAATAATCTTAATCGACTAGCGAAACAAGATATTGTAGAATCACAAACGATGAGACGAAGGTGTTTGTGACTACTTTTATATCTTGCCTATTAGAGAAATTAATCTCAAGCCAATCTTACGATTGTACTCAAATATGATAGAAACAACAAGATCAGATCACGCAACTACAACAGAGAAAATAGTTGGGTCTGGCTTCACAATCCCAATGAAGTCTTCAGGTCGTTAACCTACAAGGTCTCGATAGAAACCGAAGGTTAAAGGACAATCGACTCTAGCTAATACAACTAGTATCACATAGGAGGTGTGGGGATTAGGTTTCCCAGTTGCTAGAGTTCTCCTTTATATAGTCTTTTAAATCAGCGTTTCCAATCAATGTTAGCTTAGTAACAAAGCATTCAATATTCACCGTCAGATGAAAACCTTATTAGATTCAAGCTAATATCTTTCAACCGTTAGATCGAACTTAGATTTTTACACACAAATGAAATGCACGTTTATTTAGGTTTGTGTAACCGTACCCAAACATGTACACTTAGTTGGTTCAATAGTAGTTAACCAAATGGTTAGCCATATGAGCACTTTCATATCAACCATATTCATCTTAACCATAACTAGTACAAATGACTCAAGAGAACTATTTAGAGAGTTGTTCAATTGCTTATATCTCATAGAAGTATATAAGACACAATCGAAGAAAAAATGATTTGATTCACTCGAATCGATTCATGAACTTTATAGCCACGGTTTGCAAGTATGCATTCCTTAGTTTATATAAGTTTAAGTTCACGAATAATCATTTTTAGAAACTAACCCACTTAAATACGCGTACTGGTATGCGAACTTAAGTACCCGGAATAAGTTTTTTTCATTTCACAAACTCCAGCAGAAATTCACGGGATGTGAACTTCCGACAGTGCGCGTACTGGTACGCGGACTTCAGTTCCGGTTTTCCTGAGCACCAAAGTACGCATAATTTGGTTCAAGGAATAATGACTTACACATGTATGAGTTATCACACAATGTTTATATCCTTTCAAGGTTATATTCTAAACTTTCATTTCAATCATTGAAACATTCTTAGAGGACGTTATATAGTTGTTGTTCACAAGCTATTTTTCGTCAAAGCGATTTTCAAGTAATTGAAACTAATATGACTTTTGTCACTAGTAAAGATGAACTTGGCCAAAGCGAAATCTTACCAACACATATTTCGAGAAATAAATAAGCGAGATAAACTCGGCTCGAAATAGCAAATGTGTACAATCATAGTCTACATAGCAATACGACTTTTTTATCAAGATAGGAGATAGAGTAGGTAGAATTTTGAGTGATAGATAAGTTAAAGTCTCCACATATCTTTTAGTCGATGAAGTTCCACCAGTTCCTTGAGTAGTTCTTCGTCTTTGTATGATGATCACTATGGAGTCTAGAGCTCACTACACTTTCTATCCTAGTCCGAGACTTAGCTAATAGTATACTAGAAAACAAGACTTATAGCTTTGATCACTAACATTGACAAACATGCTTTAGATAGCAATGCATGCGAGTTTGACCGAGCAGTGCTCTAAAAATCTTCATCTTCCTCTTCTTCCTCATCTTCATCCTCTTCGTATTCGTCGGTGACTTCCCTTGTCTCATCTTCCTCATAGTCTTCATCATCATCGGCATTATCTTCAGCATCCACTAGTGCTTGAGCATACACTACACCATATCCTGGATTTTGCAACATTTCAATTTCGGGGTGTGCAACGGATATAAGCATTGCACTATGGCGCACGCCAATATCTGTTGCACACCTGACAATACGTTGCGCAAAATAAATAACATTGATTTATTAAAATGAAATTATTGGAGGAACGTATTTGCAATTATTAAAACGTTGAGGTGTCACGGTATTTCCGTAATATGAAGCATTTTCATAGGCTTTTAGTAATCTGGTTTTTTAGCCTCCAGATTTGTTGTTTTTATTTGGGATAATTTATAAAGTACCCCCGTAATTTATACTTGCTGCAAGTAATGCCTGTGTACGACGAAACTGTTAGTCTCTGAACTTGTCATACTCCTCTTGCAAAGCAACTTATTGAGAAGCCTTCCTCTGACATGACGCTTCTTCCTCTTTAAGTTTGACCCCTATATCATGACATGTGACGAAGTCGTTCACACGCTTCTGGAGCTGTTTCAACTGTTCAGGGGTCATGAGCTCAATCAGTTTATAAGTCTTAGCAAGAGGATCCTTGGATATGCCTTCCTATGGTTCATCATCTGAAGAACAAACCTTATGCTTCTTTCCTTTCCTGTCTCTCTCCCTCTCATGTGACGAATCAGGACTGCAGCTCCTCCATGAGCCATACAACAGTGTATAAAAATTATTGCTGCAAAAAATTACTTTGGTATTAAACATAACCAAATACATTGCAAGAGAGACAACAATTTGCATTTTCATTCAAAAACAGATCGAATCCTAGAAACAACAACATAAATAATCTGCAATTTCACTCAAAAACATATCAAACCCTAGAAATAAGAAAAAGTTAACAACAACCACAAAACTTAAATCAAACACATCTTCATAGTAGAATAATGTAATTCAAACAAAAACCATATCATAATTACACTTAACTCTTAAATCAACCACACACCACCAACACAAACAAAGTGTTCAAACTAGATAGTGTACCACAAAACAGAGTAAAAAAATATTAAAATAATACATTAAGTGGTATCACACTTCTCTGCATTCTCTTTGCAACAAAGAAAAAGGGATCATTAAAAAAAGAATCCATTTTTATGCAATCATGCAGAGGAAGATGAAGAAAAACAACACTTAAAAGAATACAAACCCATACCTGTGTAGATGAAGATTGAAGAGTATGGTTTACTCAAAGATTCAGAAGCAACTAAAATTAAAGATGATTTTGTTGTTGTTTTCCATCTTCTGAACTATTGAAGAACAAATAATAACTGCTGGTTTTTTGTCTCTGAGTAGAAAACATAAACTACTTTCCCAAAGAAGATGATTTTGTTGGCAAAGGGAGTGTTTCGATGGTAGTGATAAAAGGAGATGGTGGGTGGAAACAACATCTTCTAATTTATGGGCGACTAAAAAGTGGGGCGGAAATAATAAAGTAACTTACACAGGGATTTGTAAGCATATATGTGTAAAAATGGGGGGGGGGGTGAAAAAAACAACAATTTTTTTTGCGCAATTTAGAGTCAAACATGAGGCAAATTTTACGAAACAACTGAAAAAACATAGAGCTCGTAGGTCCAAAGACAACTCCATATCTTGCAATTGGAATATGCATATATTCAAGACCATCATTCTGATCAAATGCAAAGTATCTTGCAATTGGAATATGCATATGACAAGCAACTTTTTTTACGCAATATGACAAGCAAAATATAGTTATGAAGAAAACTTACTGATCGCACATATATTGGAGATTTTTCAGTTCTTTGTTTTAGGGAGACGCTTTTGCTTCAGCAATTTACGTAGATGTGGTTCCTTTGCTAAAATATGTTGAAAACTATCGCGATCTGGTAACTCTGTTTTGTCCGGATCTGCAGTCATTCCTCTCGGCGTATGAATAACAACCCACCAATCTGGATGTTTCACGTCTCTGGAGTTGAAAACTTGGGCAGCCTCTTCAGAGAGAATCACGGGCTCCTCTAAAATATTGGTATGACTTTTCAATCTTGAAAGATTTACCAAAGGAAAATCTGAATCCTGACAGGTATTTATTCCATTCTCTACCTTCAGCCAGTCACAATAGAAGACAATTTCTTTAAATGTACCATAGTTCAACTCTATAATTTGTCTGATCACCCCATACCACCGGGTTAGGTTAGTAACAGGTCTTTTGTCCCTTTTCTAGCTCCTAAAAGTGGTCGATGCAACCATGGTGACACCACTGTCCTTTATCTTAGCCTTTTCCTGGTTTTCTCGGGAACAAAAACTAAATCCGTTCAAACAGTATCTTTTGTACTCTTTCTAAGACATCAGACCTCTAACTTAACGCCACAAATATGTATCCATTTTGTCTTCTGATATAAGTTACGAAAGCGAAAAGAAAATCAACACATCAGCATGATGCATCATTATTACGCTAACAAACAGGAGAGCCAATGTAAACCTTTTCATACAGCAAACTAAGGAACTTGGTTTGCATATCGACTTCCTCCATTGCAACCCCATCAGCTTCATAGTTCTCCCAATAATCCCTACATTTAGCATACATAATATTAACATATAAATAGAATAACCCATTTTACACATACAAACAAAACACAACCAACCAATACTTGTAATAAACATCGAGACCTTCTGGATTTTGCCGAAAAATTACCCACCGACGTATTTGCATCTACTGAATAGGGCTCACCTGAATCGTCTTTTCATCAAGTAGAGAACCCACGTCGTTGAATTCATGTTCATCCTTTAAGAACGGTTCCAAATTTTCTTTGTGACCTCATTGATCAACATTTTCATGTGGTCCATGGCAAATATAACACAGTCATCCATTTCAGTCGACTTCGTAATTGACCCTTCAATGTATCTGCTGTTATTTGGGATGTTTTTGCACTCTTTCATTTCCCTGATTCAGTATGTAGTGTAAATTTCAGTACAAAAATAATAAAATAAAATAAAAATAAAGGACAAAATGGTAAAATAGAAACTCACCTTTCGAATGGGTACATCCATCGATACCTAACAGGTCCACAGACTAAGGCCTCATCAGCCAAATGAACCATGTTGTGCACGCTTATATCAAAAAATCCAGCCGAGAAATACTTTTCGAGCACACACATGGCCTCTGGAATCACCCACTTACCCTGGTTCAGATACTCTCTGCTAACCACCTTTGAGCACAAAATTCTAAAATACAAACTGACTTGTTGAAGCGCAGTACGCAAGTCTTTCTCTTCTGGAAATGCATGAAGCAGAACAGGTAATAAGTACCCCATAATCACATGGTAGTCATGTGACTTCAAGCTGCTCAAATTTAATTGCTCCATATTTACATTTTTACTTATATTCTGGAAAGCCTGTGGGAACTTTCAGATGATTAAGAATCTGACAAAAATCAGCTTTCTCTTGTTTGCTGAAAACAAACAGCGGAACCATCTCTACTCCTTTCTTTGTTTTCTTCTCTTTCCACTCTCCACAGTTTAGTTTATTCTACTTTAATTTGTCACGATGATTCCATGCAAAAATAGCCTTATTATCCTTATCAAAGATAGTGTAGATAATGTGTTGCATGATGTTCTTTTTCGTGTGCATCACATCGACACAATGTCGTATAGTCAAGGCACAATACACATAAAGCTCCCAAAGAATACACTTCTTGAAGAAAGCACCCGTGACAAGCTCAGAATCACCTTCCTCTTCATCAGACTAATATCTCTTTCGTTTACCTGTCTTGCGGACCACTAACTTAACAGGTTCGTAATGAACATCAAATAACTTCTCAAGCGACTGCGCTCCTGTTAGTCCCAGCGATGCACTTTTATGCTCTTGTGTCTCTAATCCCAAAAGAGTCCCATACATAAATGGGTGCCTTGACTTGAGGAATATACGATAGTTAGTGTACACAATCTTGCTGCCGTAACCTAGATGAGTACTTCGGGTTTCGTCTGCGCAGAAAACACATGCACAGTAGCCATGAGTGGTACATCCACTTAAAAAAACCTTGAGTAGGCAAGTCATGAATCCCAAACAACAGAGTTGCTTTCAGAGTAAAATACACCATTTTCAAAGAATCAAAGTCTTGTACCCCTGGATACCAAAGTTTTTTTTAGCGTGTTTACCAGCGGCCGCAAAAAACATCAATCTCTTGACCCGGTGAATTACGCCCAGGTATCAACAGAGTTATCATTTGGAATTCAGACTTCATACACATAGAAGGCGGAAGATTGTTAACCACAAGGATCACAGGCCAACAACTCCAACTCAAAGTCTATATACCATGAGGATTAAACCGATTTGTTGATATTCCAAGCCAAACATTTCTTCCTTCCGCGACAAACAAAGGAAACTCAGTTTTGATTTGTACCCACTGAGATGAATCGATTGGATGACGCATATATTCAAAGGAAACTTGTGCTCGACCGTGTCACATCATTGCGTCTGATATCCAAGGTAGAAAATACATTTTCTTTAGTTTTTCGTCTACAGGAAAGTATCTCAGCACTTTGCAATGTGTATTTGTCACCACATGACCATCTTTGGTAGCTTTCAACTTAAACCTTGGAGTTTTGCATACCGAACACTGTGTTAAATCCTCATTCTCCTCGTAATACAAAATACAATGATCTTACAAGCATGCATAGCCTTTGCTTTCATCCCAAGATCCTTAAGCATTGACCTAATAGCATCATAGTTTTTGGGAAACTTATTAGGTTTCCGAAGCCACTCTCTTAACAAATCCAACAAAATGTTGACACGGTTACTGAAATTTTATAAGTTTTCTTCACATTATGCAGTTTTACGATAGCAAAGAGGATTGTGAAATTGTCTTCACATGATGGATACAACTTCTCTGCCGCTAATGATTTGTATCTATTATAACGCTTCTCGACAATTGGATCTTCTAAGGGTGATTTTCCAATTTGTGTTCCATCGTGGTCATGATGAATACCAAAGGAAGAGTCAATAAAATCATTCAAATTCAAATAATCTGATTTCTTATCAGGCGTTTCTTCGACTACGGACTTCCCCTTAAAACGACTTGAGGAAGCACCATCCGTTCTCTCACCATGTAAGCTCCAAGTGGTGTATGTCTTGTCGACACCATGCTCATACAGATGGGTCATAACCAGCGAGAATCCATGTCGATGTCTATTTTCACATTTTCTACACGGGCAAGAACACATTTTTGCACAAGTACCATTTGCCATTGCAAAACCAATGGATTTTCTAACCTCTTGTCTGTATTCTGGTCTATAATTGTCTGTTATACGCATCAAAGATTTATCCACAAAATTTGACATCCTACAAACAAGCAAAATACTATGTCTTAGTAACCTAAGTTTATAAACTAAACCTAAATATCTCACAGATGTATCAACATATTACAGTAGAATACAATTCACAACAACATATATGATCCTCAATTTCTAAAACTAATAAACCCCAGATGTTGAAAAAACGTCGATTAAGAAAACAATAAAAGAAATACCTTAATTAGCTGAAGATAACCTAGGAGAAGCGATAGATTCAGAAATCTTAATCAAACTCAATCCTTCTATGATAACTCGATTAAGCTTAAATCATTAATGAAAATCGACCAGTCACAAAAGAATCGGTTGAGTCAATTTTTTTGATGAAGTTTCCTGCAACTGAATCCCAAATTGAATATGATGAATTTTCTGGTGAAATCGATGGCGGTTGCGGGACATACCAAGAAGTCGGTGAGATGTGAAATAAATGGAGGTGAAAGATATAAGATATAGTAATGTCTCAACCGTTTTTCTATCCACGCATTAAGTTGTTTATCTACCCCCTAACTGATTCTTATTCTAATTTTCAGATATATTAAATGAAAAGCTAATTTCAGAGGATTTTAATTTTCTTTTCATATTTTAATTTTATTTTCTGATTTTCGGTAATTAAAATGAAGAGTTATAATGGGAAAAATGTTGGAGAAAACAGCCAGAATCAATGGGAGACTGGGTAGCCCTTGAGTGTGAGAAGAAATTGGGAGATGATAGTAGTAATATAGGCGCTAATAGTAGTAAAGGAGGGTAACCATGTAACTTGGAAATTTAAGTTGAGGACAAGAAGGTAATTACCCAAAACCCTTCTGAAACTCCGTAATAGATACCAATTATTGCATTACAAAATCCCGATTTCGTGTAGTGTTTAGAAGAGATGAAATTAAATGATGTTTGAGAGGAATGATTAGAGATGAGTATTGTGGTAATTGAACTGATGGGGTAGAAATTTCAGATGGAATCAGGTTTTAAGTGATTAGTTGATGAATCAGTGAATTAGGGTTCTTAATTTTAAACTGAATGTTTGGAGAGAATTTGGGAGAAGAAATAGATGAAACATAAATATTTCCGGTAGTGTTTGAATCTCAATCAGGTAGAGGTTAAGTAGTCACAAAGGATTAAAACTGGTGTTTAAGGTAATTCTTTTCATGTAATTGAATCTCTTATTAAGATATGTTTTCAAGATTGAAGTAATTATTGTATTAGTCATGAAGTGAAGAAGGTTATTGTGGATGTTGATAATTTTAGAATATAATAAGAGTTACACGTGGTGTTGGTTTGCTGATTTCAGGTTGTTGGAGTTGTTTAGGAAGTTTAATTGCAAAGTTTATAGGATGAATTAGAATTTTAGGATATGAGATTTGAGTTCTGTATATGCAGTTGGACAATGTTATCTCATTTGAAGCTTATAGGTATGAAGTGGGTTTATTGTGGTTGTAGTTGTCTTTGCAAGTAGTTACAGTTTATAGAATGGATAGTGATGTTGCTGAGGTTGGTGGTGGTATTGAATTGAAATTGGATGAGTTAAATGGAGTTACAGTTGTACCTAAGGGAATTGGTGGAGTAGATGTAACTGTGTTAAACTGAATTGAAGTAGGGTTAACTCTTGGTTCAGTTGCAGCTGTTGTAGTTATCGGGTGGAGGTTGTGACTGTGAATGGTTTCAGTATGGAGGTTATGCTATTGAGATTTGAGGAGAAGGTAAATATTGAATAAAGTTGTGATAATAGTGATGTATGTAGTGAGGTGAATAAAAGTTTGTTGGCGTGGGAATGATGATAGTTGTGTTAAACTGCAGTTGAATTTTATGGAGCTAGTATAAAGAATTGTATTTGATTTAAGTTGTAGTGAAGTCATAAGGTTTATGGATAAACAGATTTTATGAGTTGTTGTGTTACTGAAGTATTGGAATGAGGGTTACATGATTGTGTTGAATTGAATCTCTCTTGTGGAAGCTTGTAAATTCCATTGCAGGTAGGTTGTGTTGTTGTTGTGCATCAATTCTCAGCTACAAATTGGAAAGAATGGATTGATACGATGAACATGTATAAGTTGATTTAGGGTTAGAGTTGGTAGTTGTGCAAGAACCCTTGGTCTATTCTTTGGCTCAGGCCTAAATTGTTAGTTTTACTGAATGAATAGATTCAGTCTGACTCAGTTTTCTTTTTTGTCTGACTTAGTTTGTCTGACTCATTCTATTTCTATTGTTACTCGTTTGACTAGACTAGTTGACCAGACCCAGTGGACCGTTGACTTGACCTAGATTTTGACATTGTTGACCGTTAGATGACTCTATTGACCGTTATCTATGACGTTAGTTGACCAGTAACTTTTCCGATCACCTGTAGACTTTTCCGATGACTATTTCAGCTAGTTTCCGACCGCTTTTTCTCTCCTTTTGTTAACCAATTTGGAAATAGACTATCATTGAAAACTTAATAAAGAAAGAGGTAGAAGAGAGTCATAGAACGAAAATTCAGATACAGCAACGGATATCGACTGGGATTCTGAAAGACCATTTATATATCATTTTCATGTTGATTCAGATGGTAATTACAAGTTCAAGATGACGACAATGATGAGGATGATCGTGGATAAAAAATTGTAGATTGAGAATCTTGAATTGGAGTGGTTTGCCTTCAATATCAGGATTTGTAACTTTCTTGTAATAATTAAGTTATTTGTATCTTTCATGTAATTATTAAGTTTTCATAAACTGTGAGCATGATGAGTCTTTGATTCCCTTGAGCATGTTTGTATGAATTGAATGAGTATGTTGACTGATATGCGTTGCTCGGTCTCTCCGTGAGAAGTGTCTGTGCTCTCTACAGATTCTCACTATAAGTGTTTATTAGGTGTGGAATTGGCATTAATATTATCTTATTAGGTGTGGAATTGGCATCAATATTACCAACTCGGTCTGAAAGGACCTAATAATAAGATATTAGGGGTGTAACCATCTCTCAATAAGATTTATTAGGTTTGAAATTGGCATCAATATATATACATATTTTATCCGGGGAGACTGGTCGTATGCTTATTATGCTTGATTGTTCAGTCTTAATAGGTGACTGGAGTATTATGATCTTACTTTTCCTACAAGTCGGATCATAGTAATCAAACCTTATTTTATTTTCTAGACTTTGATGGTCATACCTGAACCGTGGGATATACGTATTTCGTGTGGATGGCGTTATCATTTGAGATGGGGGTTATTATAGCATCTTACTCTCATTAGAGTGAGATGAGGTTAGAATATTTATATTTAGGTTGTTCGAAGTCATTTCTCGTAGATCCACCCGGTGGTAGATCTTTAGTAGATATTTTTAATGGATTCAATATCTAGGGAGAAGAATTGGAGCAATCTTCTGCTTTGTGTTATGTGTGAAAGATGTTTAATCATTTTCTCAAGTGGAACTGTGAAGCATCTTAGTGATTACCTGGACGTTGTATTTGTTTCCACTGAGCACCCCTTTTAGGATGATGTGCTCACTCGTTTCCACTTCAGTTTTTCAGTTGTTCGAAGAGATGGCGCGCGCGAAGATATCTGTTCTCGTAGCTAAAAGATTAAATGAATCTAGAGATGTCGTATATATCTCTTACATGTGCTTTTTTTGTTTTTGTAATCTGTAAAACAACATATTATTATAGTCATATCACTCGAGAGGTTTTCATTTAAATAATTTCAGAGTGTATGGATTAGTTCTGTGTTAACTTTTGTATAGGTTTCTCATTTTGATGTTTAGCCATTAAATCCATAATGCCTCGTTATGTAGTTAATCTCTTGAATTAATAAGTAGCTTAATTTTCGGGGCGCTACATAAATTTTTTTTAAAGAACTGAAGGATTCGACCATCCATTTTGAGTTTTTTACAGAGCTTATGCGGTTTTAGACATTGTTATCGATGCCTTGATTGAATTTCGTAAATAAGGTCGGGTTAGTTGTGTAAATGCAATAGATAAGATGGACTAAAACCTAATATCATATGGACTGCATGTAATAAAATATAAAGAAAACCATGGCCTAATTATAAAATTTTGAATTTTTTGGTGGGCTAAACATGAGAACAAAGTGATTTAAAATATTATATTGATAAAGGTAAAATGTGCTTAAAGTAGAAACCTGTTTTGTGGCATACTCCTTTTTTCTTTTTTTTTTATGCATACTAAACGATGGTACCATCTAGGGTATGCATATAAGGGGTGTCCTAACAACGGGTAGATTATTAAGTTATCCTAAATTATTTAAATTACTTACACCTAAACTAATCAAAGTTAAAATCAAAATTAAAATCAGTTCAATTATTCTTCTTTTGTTCTCCCTCTCAAACCGTTTGAACATAAATTATTTAGATAATGGATGTCATTATTTAGATAATGGATGTCCAAGTATTAGCCGAACATAGTATCGTTGTTCAAACATTTTGAATAATTAGCCTAACCTAGGCTGTTGTTTTGGAAAATATTAAGTTCGTCTGATTCGACTTTGGTTGATTTTTCGCCGAACTTTTGACTTGAATCGGAGATCCATTTATGTTCATCTGGTTTTGGTATTGCTAAATTTTGAGCTGAAAATTATAATGTAAGCCACCTCTTAATTAAACTACAAAGAATAAATTTAAGGTTCCGCTAACTACTAAACGAGTTCGAATGAGTCGAACCATAAACAAAAATTCAAATACTTCGGTCCGGCTTTAAATTTATAAGCCGAATGGTTCTTCGTGCTTAAAGTTCCGTCTTTGGTTTTCAACCGAACCTAAAACAGATCTCCGAAAAAAATCAAAATTCTTGATGAATTCAACCTAATGAAAGGAGACTAAACATCTTATACAACTATCCATGTTTATCATTAGCATAAAGTTCCTCATCACCCATTTTGAATCATAAAATTCCCAGATTTCTCATAAATCTTTTTAAGACTTAGGTTTTTTTCACTTCTTCTTCCTCTCAAAACCATTATGCAAACCGCCACCAAGGATGCATATGTAGCCGTTTGGTTTATGCATCAACTAATTTTCCATTACAACTAATAAAACCGTTTTAGAAAAGAGATACTCACTTTTTCAATTTGGCCTATTTTTAGGCAAAAATGAAACTGTGAAAGTATCTCTTTCCTGAAATAGAGGTAGTAGAGGCCTAAAAATATCATTCCAACGAAAAAAAAGATATATAACGAATTATGGAGCCACCGCAAAAGATGCATAAAAGTTTATACATTCGTATTTTGGTTTATGCATCCACTGATTTGGTTATGCAACCGCTAAAAATGATTTATATACCTCAAAAATAGCATTCCAACAAAAAAAAAAATAAATAATGCGTTATGCAATCAGCGTTGTTTCATTTTTCTTCGATAGGCTCTCCCCACCGTTGCAGCGATGTTCTAATATGTTTAGCAAATGTTGATTTCTTTGTTTTCAATTATATTTTGACATGGTAGGGATGTGTAAATTAGTCATCATGATCGCTTCGGTTTGTGTTCATCCAATTTTTAGTTAGGTCAAGAAATAAGATTTCCTTGGGATCGTTGTGCTATATGTTTGGAGACGCCATTTTTTTTTCTTTTGGATAATGTTTCGAGACACCCATACTCTGACCGAAATCCCACCTTTTAATTGCATTTAAAATCTCTGTTGTTGCTGATGGATCTATTTATCGAAAGATTTGATCAAGAATTTTATTCATTTTTCTGACCTTTTTACCCTTCCATTTTCCCCGAAAAAGATGAACTAATCAAAGAGCATGCAACACCAGAGATATAACCTTGCGTATATGTTTCTTTTAATGAAAAATAGATCGATAACAAATAAACATCCGTATTAACCTTTGCCGTTCAACACTCTAAATATTTATTTATTTAGTATTTTTGATTGGTCAAAATGAAATTCATGCAACACCCTAAATTTTTATAAGAGCCACCATATCAAGTACAACATTTGCTATTAGATGATAATAAATAATAAGGGTAAATTAATGATAAATTAGACCCTTGAATCCAAAGCCAAAATAGTACTGAGATTCATTGGCTTCATATATTTCTCATCACCAATCATGAACTTGGAAACAATAAGTCTGTTAGCGCGCTCACTTGGATGGAAAGCATCCCAAAAGGCATATACGTCTCTGTTAGGGCAAAGGTTAGATACAGCTGTGCAAAGCCCTATTCCATTATACGGCCCTTGTCCACAACAAGCAATCTTTGAGGTAACAAAGCCTACACAAAAATAAATATTAGTATACTTTTTTCAGACCATCGGAAAATTATTCATGGAAAATCTGAACGACTGAAATTGTGTAATTGACAACATTTTAGTTGCTTAATTACCAAAAGCTTGTGGATTACTGATGAAATCGTTGTGCATTTCGAAAGCGTTGGCGCTGATAAATACGTGATCACCAGCTTCCTTGTTGAGTCCATTCAGCATCTGTTCTAGGGCAGGGTTAAATAACCTTGCTGCCTTTTGTAGTTGTGGGTCACATTGTCCGGTTAGAGCTTGTCTGATTCCTATCTCTGCTGGCACACAACCCAGTGGACCGGTTCCTGTCACAAGTACCCGTCTTGCTCCCAAATTATACAGCCTCTGATTCATTTCATATCAAGTAAAGTTATTAAATGATGTTAATATTTAGCAATTAATTTCTAATCCCTTGAAAACTAAACGAGATCAGAGTGGACCATTGTGTTCTAAGATCCACCTACATTTTGCAAAAATTGACATATTATACAAGACATAGCCTACTAATCAAAATTTACATCCCCCATTTGCTCTCATTGTGTAAAAACTTGAAACGTAATTCACTCTGAATTAGGAAAAACAAGGAAGAAGAATTATTTTTTTTTAGAAAAAATTAAATCTAAATATACTTACAGATAAAATTTTCTTGTATTCGACAATGAGGAAAGAAACGTAATCTTCGATGGAGAACTGTCGAGATCTGGCTGAGAGTGGAACTAGATAGTAATTGTTAACGAAATCATTTCCACCAAGAGTTATGAGTACAAGAGCTGAGTTTACTAGTGTTTGGGCTTCATCTTCTCCAATTAACGCACTTAATCTTTCTTGATATTGCTCGAAGTATTCCAATTGTTTGCCTATATGGATTATGTTAAACTGCAATTTACAAAACTCAGTTAGAATTATATTACTTCAAAATCTACCAGGACGATGGAAGTGCTTAATTGAGATGAAAAGTCACTCACAAATTGTGCTCCGGTGTCGCTGAGGATTCCAACCCCGGCTGACGCAAAATTGGCACCAACAAGTAGATCTTCTCCTTCCAACCTAGGGCTTAAATAAGGTAGTGTAGGTTCAGCACCAAGTTGTTCGCCTAATGATCACAAAAAATTTAGTTATCAAATCGTTAATAATGAGTAATGATTCATGAATCACTAATTTCAAAATGTAAAAGTTGTATAGAAAATGCAGAAAAGAAAGAAAATGTATGAGAAAACCTAACTGATAAGATCTGGCATGTTAAGGCCATTAGAGAAACGTCCGGTTGGCCGACCAGTTGGGTAATCAATACCATACGGCGGTGAATCGGCACGGGCACTTGTTATAAGATAGTTGTTATTCCCGTTATCGACAAGTGAATCACCGAAAACAAAAAATGCTCGAGCGTTAACTTGTTGATCAGGTGAAACTGTGACTGCTAAGAAGTATGTTACTAAGAAGAAGACAGAAGTAATGCCTAATTTTGAGTTAATTCTATCCATGGCTCCTAATTCTCACTCTAACTATCTCTAGCTCTTTCTTCCGATCAGACACAGGAATATCTTTGAGCAGCAAATGAATGAGTGAGTGAATGTAAATATGCAATTTGCAAATCAAGGGTATATATAATGGTTAGGGTTTTTGTTTCTCAATTTGCAAGCGTGTCTGTGTCATGTGTATATGTACTGTTAGGGTTGTTAGAAATATTTAAGGAACCTCTCTTATTTAATATGAGTGCAAGAGATTACCTACCTCTTTAATAAATCGAAATAAATCTAAATTAAAAGTAACAACCAATGCAATCGCATAAAATCATTTATAGTACACCAAAATATGGACAAAATTGAGGACAAAAATTTGTTCGAACCAGACCCAAATACCAGTAGTGTACGTAAATTGTTCTGATCTTCAAGTGCAACATGCACAAAATCATTTTAGATCAATGTGGTCTGGATTTCTCTAGAACATCGAACACAGGCGTACAACTGGATATGCATCAGAGCAGTGCTGTATTTAGTATTTGATGAGATTATCAAAGCATACCTCATAAATATGCCTAACCAATGAACAATCCATATATATCGACTTCATGAACGCGACATCATCCACTAAATGTACGCGTCATTTTTCTACATATATAAGAATGTCAGTGTCAGACAATTTCTTTGATTCCCCTTATTGGCTTTATAGTCCTGTTTCGACAATGATAGTCACTACTAAGTACTACACTAACTTACATCGGCTGATGAACTCCAACGTACAGTCCAACTTGTGTGATTATGACTTCTTTTTTCCTCTGGCAAAAAAAGAAAAGAAAAAAGAAACAAACAAACAAAAAAAAACTTGTGTGATTATGACTTATTTTCGTAATACAATATCAAAATTCAAAAACACAAAATTATCACGAGAAAGAAAAGAAAAATCAATGCAAACTCTGGTTGGTTACGAGTATAGTACAACTAGTCTACCCTTCCATACCTTTGGTAGTGAAATAATCAATTTTCAAACCGGACTAGTCACAATCTCATAGTATTATTAAGTCACCAAACAATAACCCAAAGTCTTAGGTGTTAGGTTTTCTGTTTATGGGGTTGAATTTCTAATATGACTAGTGACTACTGACTAATAACAACCCAAACATAATACTTAAACTTTTTAAGCCAGGTTTCTCTTTATATCTCTCTACGGTCTACATTGTGGGTTATTTATGAAGGTGCATATATAACAAATGAAGAATGCTCTACCTAACATCGTATGTGTAAAGGTGTAAAATGGGCTAGAAGAGATCAAATTGAGCTTTGGAGCCACCTATGCGCACTCACCCTTCTATGTGGCTCCGCCTCTGATCAGTATCCTTTCACTGCCTTGGTAGTATTTTAGATTTTCCCACATAAATGAAAAAGGGACTGCTAAAGTTGATTAAACACTTCAGCTAATTGAGACTTAAGAAATGCCTTCTTTCTACTGATAGGCTTATGTCCCAAGTCGCCACTCCAATTGATATGTTTAGTTACTTCCTTAGCTACACCAAACCAACCATTATGAAAGCTAACGACATCACAAGCAATACCTCTTTGATATAAGGAAAGTGCATGTGACAGACAAGAGATTCTCTTTTAGCTATGAAGGTAAAAGGAAATACTCAAATGTGAAAGGCAGTAATAAATAGACTATATAAAGCACTAATAATCTACATTGATAAAATCTATACAACTTTTTTTGATCAAAAAGAAGGGGATTGCATAAAGAAGAGAAATATACAAGTATGTTCTCAGAACAAAACACAAAAAACTGCCAAACTGCGGCTGACAAGCGGCACTTCAGAAATAAGTGTGTGGCTAATTCAACGGAGCAATTGCAAGAGAGCACTTACTAGCAAGACAAATGCTCTGCCTCACACTTATTTGGCCTGTTAAACTACTAGCATGTACCTTTATTTCCTTCATCCATAATAGTAGCATGTCCCCGGGCTTGGTAATACTGTAGTGCTCTTGTAATCCACTAGAATGTGGTACATCTATAAGGTAGCTTCTAATTGTTGCTTCCAACTCTTTGCATCGACTGCAGCCTACAGTAAACACCACATTAATCATACACATTACTTTAGTATCATCCAAGGTTGACCATAGATTATTAAGACAATGTGTAGTTGGAAGATCAAAAACAGAAAAGCATAAACAGATCCTTATCTACGACGTTCCCCGGAATGGTTTATCCCTCCATTGAACGAACACCTACGAGACTCAATATGTTCAATAAAAGGTTGAGAGAGTGAGGATTTAAAGGATGTATGGAGTTTCAATTGTCTGAGTCCCCTACATGAGACCAAGGCAGCTATCAAGCCATTCACAGTCAAGCCGTCCACGTGTAATATAGTCACAACCAGGAAGCAGCTGGTACTAGCTAGTGCTAAGAGGCCGACATCAGTTACAGAACAATACGACAAATTTATCTGCACCAGATACAGTTGATCATTAGCTAGAGAACCAAAAGACAGTTCTCACCACATAAAAATCAAAAATAGATGCTAGGGAATGGTGACCTCCCTTACCTGTTTCAGGCTTTGGGAAATATGAGCAAGTAGAGCCATTCCGGAATCATCAATATTGAAGCAGCTTTTTATGTCCAGTTTGGCAAGTCGCTTACAACCCTGAGCAATGGCTGAGAAACCCGTAGACGAAATATTAGGACATCCTCGCATTTCTAGAATATTTATCTTTGTGCATTTTGATAAGGAAAATTCCTTGTTTGGTCCTAGGCCCATATAGTTATTTATAGTAGGGTCCAACCGGATTTTTTTTTTATCCGGAGGTCCAAAATTAATTAAAACATGGAAATGTGCATAATGCCCATTACTGCCAAACGTGTGTGTCTACACTGCTTACAAATTTGAGTACATATCTGGTACACTGCTTAAAAATTCGAGTACATATTTGCTACACTGCTTAAAAATTTGAGTACATATCTGTCGCACTGCTTAGAAATCTGAGTACATATCTG
The DNA here is from genome assembly GCF_003573695.1 of Papaver somniferum. Classification (NCBI taxonomy): domain Eukaryota; kingdom Viridiplantae; phylum Streptophyta; class Magnoliopsida; order Ranunculales; family Papaveraceae; genus Papaver; species Papaver somniferum. The sequence continues at coordinate 180,052,980 of NC_039362.1, read as the reverse complement.
TCGTACTGTTTACAAATCCGATTATACATCTGAATGCTTACAAATTCGAGCACATATTTGCAGCACTGCTTCCAGGTAGAGTACAAATCTGTAAGAATCAATGATAAATAAATTATAAAACGTGTTACATCACATACATTGTGATGATTATAATTTTTCTTCGACTGTATTGCCATGCTTCTGGGGAAAGCAAGGATCTTCTATTATCGTTTTCTTCTTAACTGCATATAGATTGACTCGCTTTACGTACTGCTAGTGTCAATGCCTGCAGACACACAAAAATTAAAACGTTCATCATAGGGGCCATAACTTATACCCAAACATACAGAGTCTAATTTGAGGAACCATACAAACCAATGCAAATAAAACTCATAATGCACGACAAATGGTCTCCACCAATAAATCCAGAATTTAATGAACCTGAAAAACTGTGGGCTGCACGGTGATATTACTGACTGAGCCATCCTGCTCTGTCGCGGTCTCCACCAATAAATCCTGCAGAAATACATCGAAGTCTGGTCAACAAAAGCAGCAATCTCATAGAAATCCAGTCATAATATAACTGAAAAACTATATTACTTCTGCTGAAATAAGTCGTGCAACTATGTTTTTTGTTTTTACTAGTTTCTTACAGTTAATCGACAACCAAAAAACTAAACTGGAAGCACATAATTGGCATTCTTGATGCCCCTGCCATTAATCCAAAGCATCTAATACACAAACAATTAATACATTAAGAAAAAGAAAAAAAACATTAGTATCAACAATGAGAAGACATTTACAGCATAAGCCGCGCTTTACCCCGAAGCTAACATTAGTAGTTTTCTTCAATCATAGCCATAAAGAATTTAAAAGGGGTGTAATTAAATTCAAATTGCCATGGGAGGTTACCAATGATTTTACCTGTCCATTGTTACCACATAATGAGAAATTTTTTATCAACAGTAGCTTAATCAAATCTAAGAAGACATTAATTTAACAGTAGCTTAATCAAATCTAGAAATTTTTTTATCAACAGTAGCTTAATCAAACGCAGGAGACATTAATTTAACATCTAAAATAAAAATAGTTCTAAGCAAGCACATGGATTGCAATTCGGTGGATCAATGAAGGAACCCCAACCTTGAGTGTTACTGAGAAAAGTACACATCTGTTCCAACAACGAAGTTCTCTATGTCACATTTGTTATGCAACTCAGATATGCGCACATATTAATAAATTTAATCTGCTTGCAAGGCTCTATTATTGTCATGGAAATATATACTCGATAGGATAATAAAATAGCAAAACCCAAACTCCTGAATCAGCTAATATCAATATAGAAGACAATGGTCATGGAAAAAATCAATTAATGTTCCACTGAAGAAGAATTCTTTTCAAAGACATCTAAATCAATTCTTGAGTTCTACGCCATGTCTCCAATTTATGCTCATTTCCTAAGCTTTATCAAAACCATTGTTTCATCTGATGTGTTCAACTTAGTCAGCATTAACAACTGTCCAGATGATAAATAAGAAAGTTAAGTTAACATATTAACTGAACCAAACCTGTGAGAGCAATCATTCTACACCGGAAAATCCCTATTATTGTGGCGATTTTTCAATAGCATTTTTCTCATCTTTGGTCGACTCTTCCTGCAAAGGAAAAATAAAGAAATGGTTAACCATTTAGTTGTATATAGAGCTGATAAAAAAAAGATCAACATTGGTGTCAGGAAGAAAAGACTGGAGCTAAAATGCATTCTTAAAAACGACAATCGTTGCAAGATAGGAATATTCTCTGATAGTAATTAACTTAAGGTTAGTTATTTGTATAAACGACTCATGGAGACTGTATTGGCTAATGCAACTCCATAGCAGTTGGGGCTTTAGTTCAATATTAACAGCTCAACACCATAGTACCAACTCCATATGCTCATCATCAACGGTCGGTTGTCTCCCAGCCAACTTTGATGTCGTTTGATACATATGGTTGAGAAGCAATACCAAAAGGCAGTACCAATGGAGTAACGGTGGTTTTGAGCAGCAAAAACAACACACGGCAAAAGGAAACACCAATGGAAGCCTATTCTGCACAGTAATCTACTTTTCATGGATTTCATAGGTACATCAGCGGGAGAAAAAGAAGCAATACCAAAAAGAGGGAAATTAAACCATGGTTGTGCCTGCAAAATGGCGAGTACAAACCTGTATATGAATACGTACCGCGTAAAACACATCAACAAAACTAGAATCTATTTCAGTATTTCACACACGTACTGAATCAAACACAACAAAAAGCACTTACTATCACTATGTGACATATGTACAAAAGATTCTTGAATTACAAATCAACTGCATGACAAGAATAGATGACAGATCTATGAAAAATAAGAGAATCGAAAGACATATTACCGTATTTAACATACTTACTGAAGGATAAGACTAAAAAGGTGACAAAACTATGAATCAAACACAACAAAGAGCACTTCATATCAGTATCTGACATATGTAATTGTGGATAATAACATCTGAATCTACAAACAAGCGTGGTTTTGAAGCGAAAAACAAAAAAATAATCAAATTAAGGAAGTTCTTTTCAGTATTCCATATATGTACCTATGATTCACAAGTAAAAATCAACTGCATGTCAAAAAAAACTTATAAATCTACAAATACAACAAAATCAAAACAGTTATATCTCAGTATTGCATATATGTACTTCTAGATCAAGCAAAAAAAAATTAAAAAACTATAAATACAACAAAATTAAAGCAATTTTTTATCAGTATTCCATATATGTACTGCTGATCCAAACAATTTGTAACAACAAACAAGCATGATCTGAACTATTTTCATCAAAAACTACCAGTACATCATATATGTATTGATGATTCATAAAGAAAAACAAAGTGAAAAAAATCTAAAACTAACAAAAAGAAACTAGTATAGGCAAATCTCATAACGAAATAAACAAAAAATGTGAGGATCCATCTAGATCTGACCTATTTTCACGAGAATAAACTAATCAAGCATGGAGATCGAAAAATCAAACATCAAAAAGGACCATATATATGTACAGATCGAAAAAATCACCAAACAATGCAAGATCAAGAAAAAGAAAAAGAAAATAGGTTCCCATTCATATCATCACCATCATCATTCCCAATATTTCCAATCATTCAGATTGTGTCCAGCACACAATACAACAATAATTTGATTGATGATGATAATTTCTTCCTAAATCTCATCAAATATAAAAATCTTTTTTGTTGAATACCTAGGGCTTAACTTGATTCATGTCTATGAACGCGAATTGAAACAGAAATGAGTTAAAGAGTGTGAGAGAACTTACACCGGAGTGAATCCCAGGACGATTGGTAGTACTCTTGAAAGTAGTAAAAAGAGAGATACAACAGATCAAAAGAACAATGAGTGGAAGAGATAATCGTTCTAATAATCCACGAAGTCTCCAGAGTTGTTTAAGCTGTCGATTTCCTCTCCTTCCAAACACATCTTCTGCCCTGAAAAACAAGCAAATACTCAGATGAGATGAGATCAGATCTAATGAGCACTAGAATTATCCTAATACAAAAAACTAGAAATTAAAGAATGAAGAAAATGAATGAAGAAAAAACAAGATTTCCCGCATCAGTAGAGAAGAGGAGAGGGAGAGGGGGAGAGAGAGAGAAACTGAATCTGAGAAGAAAAAGAATATGGAGAGAAATTGGCTTATGTTTCTGTTATATATAGTAAAGGCTATTTTGGGAATTTTAAAAATGCACGTAATATTTACACACGTGTGCAGGACCTGGGCTTAAAAAATTAGGTCCATTTTTTTCTTTTCTTTTAATTATGGACCTACCGTTACTGGGCTTTAGTGGGTGGACCTGCCACTAACTAAGAACACTAGAATAGTACCTATTGGTAATTCCTAATTTTGATAAAGATAAAATGGAATTATCAATAATATCCGTAGAATATGCCAAATTAATTATCTCCAGATTGGGACATCCACTAGCAATTAGTGCAATCCCCAAATCAGTTGTCGACGGGGACCTATATCAAAACAGAACAAGAAGAATAGTAAGGTCAAAATGTTATTTTCCCACTCCCAAATAACAAGAACTGCTTCACAACCCTGTTGGATGTACTGCCTTCAATTTATACAGTCTCACAAGAAAATTGAAATGACATGAAATTCATACGGCAAGAAATCACTAACCTGTACAGGTCTAGCTCAACCAATTTCGGACAATGCATGCCTACATGGATAAGCCCCTCATTGGTTATGTTTAAGCAAATACCTATTCTCAGAACAGAAAGCCTGGAACCTCTAGATATAGACTTCAACCCTGCATAGCAAATAAAAATGAGTAATAAAAAAAAAACATTGTGCTGCGACAAACAAGGAACTGTTTGGAGCAAGTTTAAAACCTTCATCATCGACTTCAGTATCTGTAAAATCCAGCTCCTCCAAGAAATGGCATCTCTTCCCAATGGAGATGAAAGCTTCCCTTGAGACCAGGCTACAAGATTCCATCCTGAGGGAAGTAAGTGAGGTGCATGAATTTGTGATGCTATCCACAGATAGACGAGTTATCTCACGACAGCATGAAATGTCTAACTTATTCAACTCTTTGTGCCACGCCACAAGTAAAGACAGACCATCATCCAGCACTCCTACACACTTGCTTAAGCTTAGGTCCCTTAGTGATATGCAGCAATCTCCAATAGCCTTCAGAGCTGAAGATGTAACCTGACAACCATCCAATTTGACAGACTGCAACACTGGATGCCTTTGCATGCAATCAGTTAGAGAAACTGTGACCTACACCAACACAAGTGTCAAAAATATTAGCAGAACGATAACCTTTCCAACTTATCAAGAAATTAATTACAAGTGTTGTTAACTTACGGGAGATCCATATGCTATCATAAGTTGACATAGAGATACAGCCCCATTTGTCACCGCAGAGAGACCAAGATGACTCACATTTGGACAGTTGGACATATTCAGTGTCTGCAATGATCAATGTATCGCCAATCTGTCAATAGAATGATTTAAGAGCTACACATGATTGCTTTAATTTGTAACGACTAGATGCCAAAAACCAATCATACTCTCAATTGACTCAAAATCAACATATAATGCGATACAAGTTTCAACTCCTTGAATGATATTGTAATACCTCTAACGACATGCTCCCTCGTCTGATATTAGCAAGACCTTCATCATCAATAAAGCAACATCCCACAAGAGCCAAGCTTTTGAGATACGGTAGTTCAAATATTGCTGGAAGACATTTGTTTGTTATCTGCAAAGTGATAACATAAACAGTTCAGTGAATATAACAACAACATTGTGATAATCTACGCAAATAGATAAGCTAATATTGTATCCGTTTATATCATTATATGGCAACTTAACAGCCTCATTGACACATAAATAGCATATGCATTCACAAATGCGCACAATCTAGTATGATTTTGCGTGTAACATAGACCAACAAACCAGAAAGCCTAGTTGTTCACCGTAACCAACTGACCTGTGCATATCACCCCCAAATATGATAAAACTTAACCAATTCAAATCCTTTAAGCATGGCAACTATATTGCCTCATTCACACATAAATAGCATGCGCTCACCAATGCCCACAACCTAGTAATAAAGCCTAGTTGGAAATGACCATCCTGTTGGCCTAGGCACTTCACCCCAATATGATGAAACCTACCATTTCAGCCTTTAATAAGATAAATTATTGCCTGAATACAATATAGCATTCGAATTGCCGGCGCAACGACCCTGAACCGGCAATTTCAATTAAAATTAACCAATTCAAATCCTTTAATGTGACAACTTTATCACCTCATTGACACATAGATAGCCATTGCACTTGCACACAACCTAGTCATGATAAATCAAATAAACCACAAACCAAGGGTGCAAGAAAATGTTCTTACCGGAATATAAGAAAGATCCAAACTCTGCAGTTGTTTACATTTGACAGCAACCAAACCAACCCCCAAATCGCTCAAACTAAAGCACCATTTCAAATCAAGTAATTTCAACTTCTTGCAACCAACAGCAATACAACCAGTACCCATATCTGAAATCAAGACACATCTAGATAACCATAATTTCTCCAAATTCTTGGCTTCACTAATCACAGAAGCAGTAGAATCATTAAGATTAATCCCATTTGATAAGTCAATCTCAGTCAATGTCAAGCAATTATTACCCACTAAACTTGAAACCCCCAAATGTGTAAAAAACTTAGACCTTGACAAATTGATTGATTTCAAACCAATTGATGATGAAATCAAACAAAGGGATTTGTCTGTAACCCTCGGGCATAATGAAAAATCAAGATTTGATACAAAAGGGTAACGGGTAAGGATTTTGTTCACCAGCTCTGTTGAGTATGGTTTTAAGGTTTTTCTGTGTTTTGATTCGAGGGAGTGAAATGACTTGCATACCAGTGAAAATGATTTGAGATCTAAATTAATGGAGATGATGAAAGGGAATCGAGGATTGTGAAGATGATTTCATCACTGAGGAATTTAAATGGTTTGAATCTTTCCATTTCTGAAGGAAAAAAACGGAGTACTGATTGAAGTAATTTGAGAGATTTTGAGATTGGGGTTTTTAAGGAAGATGAAGTTGCCCCAGAGGGAAATGTCCGTCTGTTGATATGACTTAGCCTACCTAGGGGTGCACATATCCTATCCATATCCGCCAATCCTACTCTATCCGCGAGTGTTTTAACCATATCCTATCCTATCTACTATTTGGCGGGTAGGGTAACGGGTAAAAATTTTCTTAACCACCATTAGATGGGTAGGGTGACGGATAAAGTTCGAAATTATCTTATCCTACCCGCCTATTTATCTAACAACCGTTAGTAGCAGTTGAAACCAGTAACTAGTAACCAGAAATCTGCCGTCCGTCGAAATTATCCCACGTCCGTCTCCTTTTATACACAACAGATCTGATTAAGACCTGACGCCTAACAGTAATTTCCTTTCTTCTTCTTTACCTCATCATCTTTTTCCTTTTCCGTCCTTCTCCACCATTTTTCCAAATCGATCAAACCTTACTCCAACCAATAACCGAATCATCTCCCACAAATTTCAGATCTACCGAACCAAATGTTCGTCCATTTTTTCCCTCAGTAATCCAATTTTAGGGCATTATAATTAATACCATTTGGTAATGGCGAAGTGGCTTAAAGCTGCCGAAGGTATGTAGAAATCTTCTTTAATTCATTTCTTTAAATCAATAATATATAATCTGATCAGTCTTGTTTTGTTAAATTTCTGGTGGATGATTGCAGGTGGAAATAGGAGCTTGTATTACTGTGTTATTTTTGGCAGTATTGACAAAGCCTAGTTTGAATTAAGAGATGTTGGAGTTGTGTTCTGTTCTTAAAGGAGTTGCTTCCATGGTCACAATTGCTAGGTGGTCATTGAACTGATGCTGCAACAGATGGCTAGATGGCTGCAGTTTTGGTGTTAATACAGTGAATGGCTGATTGAGGCTTAGCTGGATTTTGGCTGCAGTTTTGGTGTTAAAAACGGTTATACCCGCCATCCTACCCGGCCCGCCAGAGAATGGGTTGGGTAGGATCTTACCCGTTTAATGGCGGGTAGGGTGGCGGGTAAAAAATTTCTTAACCGCCAGTAAACGGGTAGGGTGGCGGGTATAGGCCATATCTTACCCATCCTATCCGTTGTGCATCCCTAAGCCTACCCTTAAGGTAGATGATGGTTATTTGCTAATTGGAATCACCATTTTGCCCTTTCTTTACTTTTTTTTATTCAAAGGAAGTTTGGAAAATGACTTAGCCTACCCTTAAGGTCACTTGGCCTTTTGAAAAATATAATAGTCCTACGCCTCTCGGTTACTTGTGCTGCCTGTGCAGTTGGATCATTTTACTAACAAAAAATTGCAGAGTATTTATGAATTTTAAAAATTATTGGATTTTCCCGCTCTGGCAAGTAAATTGATCCACTAGAAAAAATAAAATTTCGTGCTAAGCAGTAAACAAAACAATACTGTTAAAGGGGTGGGTGGTTCCATTGGAGGGGCGGTAAGGGTGATAGCAATATCCCTATTATTGGTTAGGGGTGTCCTATAGGGGTTGTTAATTGACTAGATTATCCTTTTCATCTCAAATGGACTAATTTATCCTTATTTTTGTGGTTGAAAAGACTGAATTGTCCTTTCCATTATTAACCCAATTGAAACTGAAAATCAAAACAGTTTTTTTTTTCAACTTTCCTTCATCTTCTCTTCTCCTCCTCTCTACCACCATTAAAACTGATTTTTCATCGTCCTCTTCGATTAATCGGCGAGTTGAAAAATTGATAATCGTTGATTTGAAACTATATTAGAGATGCCGAAGAAGAAGGTTGACGAAGATTGTAGCCGTTCTAATGAACCAAATCCTCCATTAGGTCAAGAACATCAATTTGAAACTCCTCAAACGTCAAAATCAAGCACAATGACTTATTTGAGGTATGTTTCGAAAAACCCAGTTAGGGTTTAGTCTATTGTTTGATTTAAGTTAGTTTTGTATGAAAAATTAGGGTTTTGGATCGAAATTGAAACTGGAAAATGATTTTTGCATGTGAGTTACGGTTGCAAATAAACCAGATACCAACCGTACCTGCGTAATTTGAAGAACTTACGGTTGGTAACTACCCAAATACGAACCGTACTTTATTTCTTTTGAGAAACTTGTTAATGTTCGGTTGGTAACGAAACATTAGTTACGAACCGTACATTCTTCTGTATGTTTCAAATACTTTGTACGGTTCATATTTGCATCTCACTTACGAACCGTACTTGAATTTCGGTTTGTAACTTAATGAAAGTTACCAACCGTACATCTTTCTGTATGTTAGGATTTTTTGAAGCAGTGAGTACGGTTGGTAACTATACCTGAATTACCAACCGTGGTTGTGTTACGGTTGATCTCAATTCCTTATTTATGAACCGTAATTATTTACGGTTTGTAATTTATGTCTTATTACGAACCGTAATTAAACCTAATCACCATTTTTTTGAGTGTTTTGTTTTCTATATTATTTGTTCTACGCTTAGTAAATCAATCAATTGTAATGCTTGTGTAGGAATCCTGATAGGGTGAAGAAAAAAAGAGGAAATGACTTAACCCCGATTGATCATACGCCTACCCCTCGCGGTGACAAGCATTTAGGTGTAGATAATAGAGGCATCCACAAGAATGAGAAGAAGAAGAAGAATAGGTTTGAAACTAAGTTGAGGGAACAACCTGTGGCTGAATATGGAGTTGAGCTAGAAGGAGTGGAACATAATGATCAAGAAGAGGTCAGAGTCGAAACTAATCGTGAAGGCAACGAAAATGAAATTGTGGAGGAAGAAACTAATAATGATGAAGATGAAGAAGAATTTAAAGGAACCGATGATGATGGAGGGGAGGAAGAGGAAGAAAATGATGAAGAGGAGGAAGATGAAGAAAATGATGAAGAGGAGGCCGATGAAGAAAATGATGAAGAAAAGGAAGATGAAGAAAATGATGAAGAGAAGGAAGAGGAAGAAAATGATGAAGAGGTAGAAAATGTTGAAGAGGTAGAAAATACCAAGGGAAAAGACGTAGTTGTAGCTGCACCTCCAAGGCAAAAGAAAGAAAAGAAGCCGAGAAAGGGGCCCGCACCGAAAGGGATGCATATTCCTAAAGGCAAATATTTGTTGTTTCCACCGAAGAAGAATAAATGACCTTGGGGAGAGGCTCCAGATAAGTCTTCAATCTTATTTGGTTATATCGGTTCCTGGTCCGCAAAAGTCTGTCAGACAAGGGTATGTATTTTGTTACTTTTCTTAAAACATTCATTATTTTGATACATTTTGTTTGTTTATTTCAGTTCACCATAATATGCTTATATTTTTGTATATTTGTTTTCTTAGGACCATGCAAGATGCATTAAATTGCTCAAGCGTCAAAGGGGTAAACATTGGCCATTAAGTCAAGAATGTTCTTTGGTTCGAAATCTAGTGGCTAGTACAGGACTAGGGCCTGGAATTCTTCACCTTCAATCGGAGTATTATAGTGTTGTGGTCTCTGCCTTCATGGAACGATATTGGCTTGAAACTGATACGTTTCATCTTACATTTGGAGAGATGACAATAACACCGGAAGATGTGAAGAAAATTACTGACCTTGAAGTTGAAGGACAATCTGTGTTTGAAGGTTTCGACAACAACATGTCTTGGACTGACCTTTATATCCTTGTTCAAGAAACACTTGGGTGGGAGAAAGATAAAACTGAGATGGAGTTTCAGTTGGCTGGTGGTTATGACCCTGCTGAACCACATAAACCAAAAATCATCAAAAAGCTATTGTTGAAGAATCTGAGGACCAAGTTTGAAGGAACGGAAGCAAAGGAAAGGGAAGTTCAGGTGATGGATGAAACAACAGTTAGGCGTACAGCCACAGCGTATTTGTTGTATTCTCTTGGGACCGTATTCTTTCCCGATAACTCGGGAAATAGGGTCAATGTTCATTACCTACAACTGTTGAAGAATTTGGACAACATCAAAAACTATTTGTGGGCCACTGCAACCCTTGCATATTTACTTGACAGCCTAAGAAAGGCCTCTAGGGTTGGAGCTACTGAAATTGCCGGGAATGTTGCGCTTCTAATGGTAAGTTTGGTTACATTTTTCTTTGTTTGTTATATTTTTAGTCATGTGTCAATTGTTTATACTTAATTTATTTTTTAGGCATGGGTTTATGACCATTTTCCGAGCCTGATACCTCCTACTGAGTGGGAAGAACATGATTATGGCCCTACGGGAAAGAAGTTCAAGTTCACTGGCATACAACTAAGGAACAAAGAGAAGAAGCTCATTCAAATGAGGGAGAAAATAGATGCTTTCACTGTTGAATATGTTATCTTTGACCCTTATTTGAGGATTGAAAATGGAGTTGATGTTCGTAGGTTCACAGAGACCGCAGGTTACAATGGACCATTGTATCATCCCACAGGTTACGTTATGACCAATCCTCGTCGAACTCTACGCCAAATTGCTCATATTCAACAAAGGGTTGTAGAGGAAAACTTCAAATTATCCAAGCAAGGATCCGAGACAAAAGGCCCCACCATTGTGCTCAACTACAGGCCAACTCTAACGGTTGATGCTTGGAACAACCGCCATGAAGAAAGATACCAACTCGCAGCGGGAGAGGCAATTCCTTGTAACAACACGAAAGAAGCCACTGCTGATTACATGGGTTGGTATTCTCATTTTGGTCATCCATATGTGATCAATAATGATCCGGAGGCCCAACCGTATATTCAAGAGGCTATGGCTCAAAGGAAGGAGGTCGACGAGACTAAAGAGAAAAGATGTCTATTTGGTTTGACTTGGAAGAAGCTATATTTCATGTCAGTACGTAATTTTGTTATCCTCATGACTTTGGATTTTAAGATTAATGATTATTATGAAATAATCTCTTAAAACTCTTTTTGATATGTGAATAGAAAGAGCGAGGACAAGCTTTGGAAAATAGCATGACTTCATGCATCCATCGTAATGGTGTGCTTAAAGGTCGTGAACAAAAGATCTTGCAAGACCAAATAAGGAACATGCATAATCCAAACATGGCAGAAATGTATGAGGGGTTGGTCACGGACGAAAAAGGCTTAAAGAGGAGTATAAACTCTCTTGGAGGTGAAGGTAGTAGCCATCATCAACCTTCATCTAGCAGCGAAGATACAAATGATGAAGAGGTGGTGCACTGTGTGGGTACTAGCCAAAGAGGTGGTCGTGGTCACGGTAGTCGCGGTGGTCGTCGTGATGGTCCTAAAACTCGTGGTGGTGGTAGCACCAACAAAATGGGTCGTGGTGGCCGCCATGCTTGGTTATGGATTTATGTTAGTTGTGTGTGGTTAGTTATGAATTTCGACTTATGGATATTATGAAAAACTAATAGTTGCGTGTTAATTATGGATTTTAGCTTATGAAATTTAGCATATGGATATTAATTATGAATTTGAAGTTATTTGTGTTAGTTATGGATTTAAACTTATGGATATTATCTATGAATTTGAAGTTATTTGTGTTAGTTATGGATTTAAGCTTATGTATGTTTGTTTGTGACAGTTTTTGTCTGAAATTTTGAGTTACAGAGTCAATTACGGTTGGTAACTATTTTTTGTTATGAACCGTTGCACAGACTGGAACAAGCATTTTTTACTAACTTAAGTTACGGTTCGTAAAAATTTATCGAGACGAACCGTAGAGAAAGTTACGATTGGTAACTCTTTCACCCTAACCAACCATAAAACATCCTGTAACCTATAACTTTGATTACAGTTCATTTTGAGTCACAGTTACCAACCGTAACTCTGTATATTTTAATTTTGACAGGTTTACGGTTGGTAATCTTTCCGGCTAAGGAATCGTAACTCTGGGATTCAGTTTTCTCCAGAGTTACGGTTTATCATCTCTAAACAATTAAGAACCGTAACTTTCGAATTCAAAATTTTACGTAGTTACGGTTCATTATGTGCTTACATTCACCAACCGTAACTAAACTTTTGGAAGAAAAAAATAATTGTTTGGTGCTTACAGTTGCACTGACATGTCCTTGTGCAATTCGAAAATATAGCCGTTGAGACCTTCAACAACTTCATTTTCAAAAAATAGATCCGTTATTGAAATTTCCTTGCACTAACAACTTCATTTTTTTTTGTTATAAATATATACTTATCCTCCTTGCTAGAAGTTACACTTCCACATGAATCATCTCTTACCTTAAATTAGATTATGGCTCTAAACCCTGAATTCACTTTGGAAGAAGATTTATGTATTTGCCGCAACTTTGTTCTATGTTATCCAAAAAGAGGGGAAGAACGACGTCGATGTGGTTTTGTGAGTACAATTTATTTGAGAACTCTTTTTGAAAACTTTTGTTCCGAAACAGGTAACCCTAATCACCGCGATGGAATTATGTTGTATGTTCGATATGGAACTATTCGGGATAACGTTAAAGAATTTATGGCATTAGTTCGTATTATGGGTGAAATACGATTAAGGGGTGAAACTGACGCTGAAGTTTTAGAGAGCTCTATTCAAGAACAGAGAAGGTGGAAAGGGTCGAATTTTCAATACTTACCTTATTTCAACATCCTTAAAGACTTCTATCGCACTCGTAGATCCGGATATTACTATCCTTTTAGTTCGCATGAATGAATGAGTTGTAATGTCATTTATATTTGTAATGGTTTGATGGTTGTAGTGTTGGTTTAGTAATAAACATGGTTTAATGGTTTTAAATTACTTATAATTGCTTTGTATTTGGTGTCAGGGTCAGTTACGGTTAGTAACTATATTATCGATACCAACCATAAGTGCAAATGGCAGTTAAAATTTGTTTCTAAAGCTAGTTACGGTTGGTAACTGTATTATCGGTACCAACCGTAAATGCAAATGACAGATAAAATGTGTTTCTGGAACTACTTACGGTTGGTGATTGAATCTAGTTACCAACCGTACCTCACTAGTTACCAACCGTAACTTACTCTGAAACCTTGCCAATCATATCACATTTAGTCAAAATACCAAAATACAAAATATAAAATGTATTTCACCAAGACTTGTAAACATTTAAGCATCCTCTTCATCATCGGTCATAACTATGAATTGCTTCGGTATAGACATCATTATGGAATTCCATAATTCAATCCTTTTCTCAAATCGATTGCACCAAGTCTTGGGGAGTTCACCGTCACAACCAAATTCCCTCCACAATGGAGGTAATGGGATTCCTTCATGTAATCGGAGGCCGATGTAATTATTTCCTTCCACATGCCCCATGACAATAGTTTTTGTTGTTAACAAATATTCGAGAAACAGGATTCTTGTTGGTGCAAATGTATGGCTCATGGTCTTGGAGATCAAATTAATGACGCAATTGAATGCGTTGGAGAGTAGTTGGCCACATATAGGCATGCGCATCCAGTATTCGCTTGTCAAACATATATTTCCGGTTAACCGCCTTTCCATTTTTGCAAAGCTCTCATTTAACACCTCATCAGTTTCGTCTCTTTCAACTCTCATCATCGGCTCATAGAAGTCGCGGTAACCACGTAGTTCCATTAAGCATTTTTTCCTTACGTAAGTAACTTGGTCACAACCCCACCCTATCGCGTCTTCAAAGGGTCCAAGTTGCTCTACGAAGACGTGGTAACCACAATTCCCATCACCATGAACATCCTCCGTGGCCTTGATATGATCACGAATAAAGTCGGGGAAAAAACGAAGGTAATATTCATAGCGAATGTGATAGTTCCGTCTATATCGGACATTCTCATCTCTAGGTGGTGGTTTAGGCACTCCTTTTATATATATCGTCTCCTCCTCCTTCTCACCGCTTGACCAATTTTTTTCAACCATCGGACTCTTTCCATTGTTCCTTGCTAATTGTTTAACACCAACTTTACCAACAAGTCTTTTTATTGAACTATCTTGGGAGGAAACCTCGGGACCGACATATGAACCTTTACCTTTAACTCCATCATTTGTTTTCCCACTTTATTTACAACCATTTCCTTTAACAACCACTTCCTTTGAAACCTCGGGACCGACATAGGAACCTTTACCTTTAACTCCATCATTTGTTTTCCCACTTTGTTGTTGTTTAGAGCGAAATACCGGACCTTTTCCTTTAACATCAATTTTGATTGTTGCACTTTCTTAAGTAGGAATCTCGATACATTTTTGTTGTACATTTCGACGGCTTGGTTCTCCTTTATCCGCTTGACCTCTTTTTCGTTTGTTTCTACCTTGAACATCATCTTCTTCCATCTCATCCTCCGCTTCATATTCCTTTCTCAACCATTCATAACCCGAAGGATCTCTTTTCTTTGATTCTTTCGCCAATTCACTTGCTTTTTTTATTTCCTACGTACATCTTTTTTTTGGTAGGAGGCCTCCCCTTACTCTTCCCCTTTGGTGGTTCCTTGATATCATACCTAAATTGTGGATATACGAAATCTCTCAAGTTACTCAACCATATTTGCCTTTGGTCTTGGCTTAGTGTAGCATATTTCTCGGCTAGAGCTTGACCAATCTCGTTATCGGCAAACGTTCCTCCAAATTGTTGATCAAAAATTGTTTCACGGAATGATACTTTTTTCCAAAAGGGATCAACATCTTGAATCGGGATCATTTTGTCTTGGTATGTGGCTATAACATGCCGACATGGGTGTCCCAAACTTGTCATGTTTGGACAAACACACTCTTCTTCATAATCCCCCAATTCAAAATGTTGTACTTCATACATTATCTTATCAATAACGCGGTGCGAAACTTGATGTGTAATTCCCCTTAGCCACTTATTGTCTAACCATTTGGTGTGTTGTTTACTTCGGCTTTTTTCAAAAGACTTCGTAACTCTATCGTGATCACGGCGGAAATACGAATCCATGGCTTCGAATAGCGTAACTAACCCACCATTACAACTATGAAGTTTCGTCTTCAACCGGTTGTGAGATGACTTTGCCGTACTTGTAGCTTGGTTATCATAGTGCCTATATTGGTTAGTGAACGCCGATACGAACTTCTATTTGTGCGGATCCAACCAATTATCCAACAAATACTTCACAACACTTGGATAACCTATTTTCCAATGAGACACTAACATACGAGCTCTATCCTCATATTCATCCACGGTGATAGAATAGGTCAAGGCTCTCCACTCCGTTTTGAAACTTTACCATTTTAGTTCCGCCAACTTGTCATTCTTCTTAAATTTCTCTTTGGCATCCTTTTGTTGATGTGACGGTAGTTTCTTTATTCTATCCATTTCGCTTTTTTTGGTTGGACGGACAAGGCGCATGCACTTAGTCTCAATACTTTTCCACAAGTGGAACGTGCAAATAAGGTTATGAGCTTCCGGGAAAACCCTCCTTATTGCATTCAACAAACTTGTTCCTTGTCGGTAATAATTACCTTTGGAGTATATCCCTTTATGTAGAATAGCTTCACTTGGTTTAATGCCCACACATAGCTCTCTTCGAGAGCATCTTTCAAGAAGAAAAAACCAACACTAAAAGGATCATTGGTAGAAGTTTTCCCGACAAAGTTCAACAACGGCATCTCAAACTTGTTGGTTTTGTATGTGCAATCCATTAGAAGGATTTGATGAGAGCACCGTGCCAACTTCACAAACTCAGGATTAGCCAACAAAAGATGTCTTATTAGTCCTTTCTCATCATCATCGTGGAAAACCGAGTAATTATTCGCCTCCCCCAAATGCCTTAATTGTTGCATTTCGTTCCTTTGTTCCCATGTCTTAGCATTCAATTTTGTTCTTGCGTTGTAGATGTTAGCCAAAGTAGAAGCATTTTGTGGGTTTCTTTCCTTTAAGTGAGCGAGGATATCAATGGGCTTCATACGAATTTGTGTCAGTGTCTCTACGATCTTCTCTTCTTCTTCGGTAAGGCGTCCAGCGTACGAATGTGATAGCAAACTCTCTGGTATAGGGTGTTTATGACTACCGCATACAACTTTCTCCAAAAACCACCTTTTTGCCGCGTTCCTTTTAAATCGAAGCTTGAAGGGGCATCGGGTCTTCTTAGTGAGAATGATGTGAGAAATGTCACAACCGCTTATTTTCTCATATTCTGCATTTATCCCACATATTCTTTCTTCCATTTATTTCTCGACACGTCTTTTGTAATCGTTAATTTTTAACTGCTTAAATCTTTCCGTATTAACCATGTTTATTTTCTCGAGGAAAAATTCCCTCTATATATATTTCTTTTCATCCTCTTCTTCTTTCTTTTTATGCTCTCTGCAACTTCATCGTTCTTCTACAAACTCCATTGTTGCAACTTTTCTTCTTTCTTCTTCAATCTTTTTAAATTCTTCTTCATCTTCAAATTAGATCTTCATAGTTCGTGATCTTCTTCAAGATAATTTCCCTGCTATCATCTTTCATGGATTCATCAAGGTTAGTCTTCTTTTTTCTTCCTTATAAATTTTGCTGAAATTGATATATTTGAAATTGATCTTGTTTATTGCCTTATGTGATGTTGTTTATGTGATTCCCATATTCTTGTTATTTCAGCAAAAGTGGCTCCAACATTAAATTTTCAGTTCAGAATCCTAATAATCCCAAATCACAGCATAAAGTTGTCGTTCATAAAAGGAAGTCTGCGAATGAGAAGGTAGTAAGAAACACTATATTTTTCTAATAACAATATTGTTGCCTCTGTTTCTTATCTAGATTGTAATTCGCAGGGTGATAAAGATCTTCATAGACCTCACAAGAAATCTCGCCACCTCAAGGCTGTTCCAACTATTGTTCCCTTCCATCTACTCATTTATTCCAAATCTCCTGCGACATCTTCGCAAGATAAACCTTTATCTCCAATTCATGAACACGCTGCCTCTGACTTCATTTCTTCCAAATCTCCTGCGATATATTCGCAAGATAAACCTTTATCTCCAACTCGCGAGAATGTTGCCTCTGATTTCATTTCTCCAGTTGATCTTCCTATGACTTAAACTTCCCTTGTGGTTCCTTCTGCGAATGAAGCCTCTTCTCTTGCCATTGAGAATATTTGTCAACCTTCTATCTCTACCAGTTCTCCTCCTTTATCGAAAGAGATCGTGGAAGGGATAAACATTGTTTCCAAGGTTTTATCTGAGATTCTATATGATGGCAAGAAGTCTTCCACTGATCCCATCAAGTATAATATTTGCGAAATTCTGAGCAAGAATTTGGGTTCTGACAAAGCTGCTTCGCAGACAACTTTAGAAAAAGAATGTAATGCTCTTCGTCTTGAAAATCAGAAACTTCAGAATGTTTTGCTGGATCGTGATAATCTTCGCAAGAAGAATGATGAGTTAAGAGGTATGATTTCCTCATCTATGTCTTTAATTTGCCTTTTCGACGGTTTTATCCTTCTCCTGCTTAATTATCCTTTAAATCCCTCTTTCATGTTAAACATTAAATCAGAAACGAGTAATGGAGAGATATCAATTTGAATCTGTTGTTGAAGAAGCCCGTGTTGATAAAGAAGTCTTAATGGATCAATATAACCAATTATATAATCTCTATTCATATTCTCTTGATCAAATAAATAACCTTACCAATGAAAATACCCAATTAGTTGAAAAACAAGATCTATTAAGTAATGAAGTATCTCGTCTTTCTTATTCTTTAACCAAAACTAATTTAGGGATGGAAACTTTATCAGATGAGAATAAAACCTTGTCTCAAGAGAAGAGAGTTTATTTAAACAAGATGGCGATATCTTCGCAACAACTTAATATTCTCCAAAAAGTATGTGCTGACCAAGAAAAATCTCTTCGTTCTTTAAGAAATGAACTTAAAGAAGTAACAGAATCATCTATCACTGAAAGAGATTCACTCATTCAAGGTAGAATAGCTTTAAGTGTGAAAGAAAATTAGATAAAGATCAATATTCCAAATTAGAAGAATCTTATTCTTCTCTTGCGAAGAAAAATGCCTTCCTTGTTTCTAAAGAGAAAAATCTTCAGTCTCGACTTAAAAGGTCTAGTTGGAGATAAATTTGATGATGCAAAGGATCATTGGGAGAATAGTTGTCTATCCTTGGTTCAACATCTTATTTCGCAAAAGAAAGGTAGTCATAATAGTTTGACTGCCTTAATTATCTTTCCTTTGTCATATCTCTCTGAATTCCTTATCTTAACAAAATTTCGTATTCTATTTTTCGCAGAGTCTGAGAAGAATCTTCATTCTTCTATTTCTGATTTGGAGGCTAAATATGATAAAATTCGCAAAGAGAATGCATTACTTGTCTCTACTCTTACTGGTTCTCACGACCGGGCAGAAAGAAGACTTGATTATCTTGCTTATTTTAAGGATATTCAAGATAGGAATCATCAAAGAGCACTTCTTCGCCAAGTTCATCTCCGTGCTGAAGTCCTTGTAAATGGCATTTTATTGTCCAACTCTCTTCCTTCTACATCAATTGATCCTTTAGAAGTAGATGATCATGAAGTTCCTCGTCCTGCTGATAGTGATTACGATTATGAAAGCGGTGCAGAGGATAATTTCCTTGAAGATGAAGAAGAAGTTCCTTCTAAAGAAGCATCTTCTGGTGTTAATCAGAATGAGAAAGAAATTTCTCCCGAAGAAGTAGTTGCTGGCAATATTCAAGATGTTAATCAAGTAATTGCTGGCGATAATCAAAATGCTAGTCATGACGAAGATCAAATCCGAAATGAAGGAGAAGCTTGCGAGAATGTTGGCGACGAACTTCTGTCATCTCCTGCTACTGATATTGATATTGAAGCTTGAGCTTCTTTTCTAGCTTTGTTTTCTTGAGCTGTCTTATTTTTATTAATTTTGAGAGCTACATTTTTCAATCGACTTTGGAGTCAACTATTTCTTTTAATATTTTGTTGATAAGAAAGATAATGCTTCTTGTATATCGATTCCCATACTTGCCTCTCATTTTGCCTTCCTAATTAAAGGTCTTATTATGCCATCTCTTGTCATTGCGACAAAATCGCAGGACGTCCTTGCACTTTCATACAAAAACCCATTGATCTTGTCTTAAAATTTTTTCTTTTGTATTATGGCCTCTTCAGGAATGTTGCGACAATATGACAAGCCTAAATATTCTTGTGAAAATAAAGACCCATGACATTGTCGTCATGCGATGAAATCGCAGGACGTCTTCGCACTTTCATGCGAAAACCTATTGATCTCATCTTATCTTTTTCTTTTGTATTATTGCCTCTTCAGGAATGTTGCACAAATATGACAAGCCTTAATTATCCTTGCGAATAATAAGCCTCATGACATTTGCGTCTTAAGACACTTATCAGCTCCCTAATGGAGGGTGCCGCCCTTATCTTCCCCCTGGTTGCCTCTTCAAGGAGACGTACTTCTACCATACAAGGTTAGATCCTCCCATCCAGTCTTAACAACAACCAGTTGTTTTCGCAGCCTCTTATCCCTTTTACCTATAGGGCTTATGGTTACGAGACTGCACCCTAAGTGGGGTTTTCTTCGGGCCGACTACAGTATAAGCCAAGACTTGTCAAGAATGGCAAGGACGCTTCAAACGCCCTCGGCACTCTTGACTCAACCGTGTACCTCGGCGCCTTGATCAAATCTGCACTTACCTTAGTCGCCCAACCTAAGTCATATGCTTAAGTTGAGAATCCAAGGTGCCTCTCCCAGATGGGCTTTATTGACCCCAAATCTCCATGACTCAGGTTCCGGTGGCGGTGTAGCCTTTCCCTGAGCCATGTAACAGGTAGCCCCTAATATGACGTACTTTAGGTCTTACATTTGCCTCTTGCGATATTTTATTCGCGAACTAGGGTGTACACCATAAGGTTCGCCCCTTTCTTTTATGTCATTGTTCTCTGCGATAATTTCGCACATCATGATCTTGTTTTGCCATGAATAATCCTGCAATTATTCTTTCAGAATTTATAACTTATCAAAGATTCTTACGAATAATATCTTTTCAAGTACAATCTGTTCCATGATCTATCTAATCTATGACCAACTTCTCTTCCTTCTGGGTCCATTAATCTATAAGCTCCTTTTCCAACTATCTCCTTTATGATGTAAGGTCCATCCTATTTTTTCGTTAATTTTCCACCATTTTCTCGCTGATATATTGGTGTTTCTCGCAGAACTAAATCTCCTGGTTGAAATTCACGTATTTTGACACGTTTATTATATTCTCGAGCCAATCTTCGCTGATAATTCTCCATATATTGTAAAGCTTTTTCTCCTTTTTCTTCTAATTCATCAAGTTTTTTTAGAATTAAACCCGCAATAAGATTTTTCTCCCAAGCTTCTCTTTTTGTTGTCGGAATAACAACTTATGTTGGTAACACCGCTTCAACTCCATATGTTAAACAAAAAGGTGACATTCCAGTAGCTTCTCTTCTAGTTGTATTATAAGCCCATACTGCATTGTGTACTTGTTCACGCCATGATCTGTGATGTCCTTCTAATTTCTTCTTTAATATATCTGCAATTGCTTTATTTGTTGCTTCTACTTGCCCATTAGCCTGTGGATATAAAGGGGTGGACTTTCCACATTTTATCTTGAATGCATTAAGTAACATTTTTATGTTCTGCCCCTCAAACTGTTTCCCATAATAAGATACCAACTGTGCAGGAATTCCGAATCTGCAAATGATATTTTCGAATATTTTCGGGTCGAGTGCAGTATAAGCCAAGACTTGTCAAGAATGGCAAGGTACGCTTCAAACGTCCCTGGCACTCTTGACTCAACCGTGTCCCTCGGCGCCTTGATCAAATATGCACTCCTTGGGAGAGTCCTTATTACCTTAGTCTCCCAACCTAAGTCATATGCTTAAGATCAGAATCCAAGGTGCCTCTCCCGGATGGGTTTTATTGACCCCAAATCTCCATGACTCAGGTTCCGGTGGCGGTGTAGCCTTTCCCTGAGCCATGCAACAGGTACCCCCTAATATGACATACATTAGGTCTTACATTTTCCTCTTGCGAAATTTTATTCGCGAACTAGGGTATACGATATAAAGGTTCGCCCCTTTCTTTTATGTCATTGTTCTGTGATTATCTCTGCGAAAATTTCGCACATCATGATCTTGTTTTGATATGAATAATCTTTCAATTATTTTTTCAGAATCCATAACTTCTCAAAGATTCTTACGGATAATATCTTTTTAAATACAACCTGTTCCATGGTCTGTCAAGTCTATGACCAACATCTCTGCCTTCTGGATCCAGTAATCTATAAGCTCATGTTCCAACTATCTCCTTAATGATGTAAGGTCCATCCCATTTTTTCGCTAATTTTCCACCATTTTCTCGCTGATATATTGGTGTCTCTCGCAGAACTAAATCTCCTGGTTAGAATTCGCGTACTTTGACACGTTTATTATATTCTCGGGTTAATCTTCGCTGATAACTCTCCATATGTTGTAAAGTTTTTTCTCTTCTTTCTTCTAATTCATCAAGTTTATTTAAGATCAAACCCGCACTAAGGTTTTTTTCCCAAGCTTCTCTTTTTGTTGTCGGAATAACAACTTCTGTTGGTAACACCGCTTCAACTCCATATGTTAAACAAAAAGGTGACATTCCAGTAGCTTCTCTTCTAGTTGTATTATAAGCCCATACTGCATTATGTACTTGTTCGCACCATGCTCTGTGATGTCCTTCCAATTTCTTCTTTAATATATCTGCAATTGTTTTGTTTGTTGCTTCTACATGCCCATTAGCTTGTGGATACAAAGGAGTACACTTTCCACATTTTATCTTGAATGCATTAAGTAGCATTTCTATATTCTGTCCTTCAAACTGTTTCCCACTATCAGATATCAACTGCGCAGGAATTCCAAATCTGCAAATGATATTTTCAAATATGAATGTAAGGACATCTTTGTCGCGAATATGCTGTACTACTTTCACTTCTGTCCATTTTGTGAAATAATCTGTTGCGACTATTAAATATCTTCTTTGTCCAGAACCCAGTAAAATGGCCCCACAATATCTAAGCCCCACTTTCCAAAAGGCCACACACTGATTGAAGATGATAACGGTGCTCCAGGTGCATGTATTTTCTTTCCATGCCGCTTACAATCTTCGCAGCGCCTTGATATTTGTTTTGCATCTTCGTGCATGTATGGCCAGTAATAGCCTTGCATTTTTTCTCTATGTTCCAAAGATCTTCCCCCGCTATGATTGCCAGCATCCCCACTATGTAACATTTGTCGCACTTTTTCTCCTTCCTCTCGTGTCAAACATCTGAGTGAAGGTCCGTTAAAGGATTTTCGGCATAGCAGCCCATCTCTTAATTCATAATTCGTTGCGCGGCTTTTTAACTTGTGTGTTTCCAATATATTTCTTGGGTTCTCTCCTTTGTCCAAATATGCATGAAGTTCCATTCTCCAGTCTGCGATATTGTTCGTTTGTTCTTATTCTTCATTGTCTATTATCATCACGTCCACTTCTTCTTTATTGATTGATGGTGACAGAAGTGTTTGTATTTTTATGCATCTCGCAGTTGGATCTGTCATCATGCTTGAGATGAAAGCAAAAGCGTCTGCGAGTCTGTTATCCTTCCTTGAAATGTGCCTCCATTTTATTTTTGGGATTTTCGCTGATAATTCTTCAATGAGCTTCTTGTACTTCTTTAAAGATGGTTCATTTGTAGTATACTCTCCCTTTATTTGGTGAATAACTAGCTGCAGATCACTAGTGATCCTGACATTTTCTAGTTTCATTTTTATTGCGAATTTTAAGGCATGTATCACAGCTTCATATTCCGTTTCATTATTAGTGGATGCGAATTCCAATCTGAATGAAAAATCCATCTTTATTCCTTCTGGCGAAATTAAAACAATTTCAATCCCATTTCCTTCTCCATTTGATGATCCATCTACCAATATCTCCCATATATTTGGTTATGTTAATAAATCTTTTGGATCTCCGTGTTCTTCTTCTATATCCATCATTTCTTCTACCGCTTCATCTTCTTCTAATGGAAATTCTGCCAAGAAATCTACAACAACTTGCGATTTTGGGGAATACAACATTTCATATTTAATATCAAAGTGGTCTACTTGTGCATTCCATCTCCCACTCTTCCCGACCTTTTAGAATTCTTCATCACTGATTCAATTGGTACTTTTGTTAATACCTTTATCTTATGCGCTTGAAAATATATGCGGATCTTAAATGATGCATAAACTAATGCTAAGATTAACTTCTCAATCTTTGAGTAATTCTTCTCGGCAGTATTAAAAGTTTTGCTAATGTAATAAATGGGATTTTCCACTCATGTGTCTATTCGTAATAACAAAACACTTAATGCATGCGACGTCGTCGCAAGATAGATCAATAATTCTTCTCCTGGTTATGCTTTTTTTAAAATAGTTGTATTCATAAGATGTTCTTTGATTCCTTGAAAAGCTTTTTCACATTCATCAGTCCATTTAAATTTCACACCCTTCTTGAGTGTATCGAAAAAATATTTGCATTTGTCTGATGATCGTGAAATGAATCTCCCCAGCGAAGCTAGAAGCCCAGTCAACTTCTGTACATCTTTTATTGTTGCTGGTGTTGGCATGTAACGAACTTCTTGCACTTTTTCTGGATCAACCTGTATTCCTTCCTTTGATACAATGTAGCCTAAAATTTTTCCCGATGCAACCCCAATAGTACAGTTCTCAGGATTCAATTTAATGTTATACTGCCGCATTTGTTCAAAAATCTCCCTCAGGTCTTGTACATGGTCTTTAGATTCTTTACTCTTTACTAACATGTCATCCACGTATACTTCTAATGTTTTGTGTATCCATTTTGCGAACACCTTCTCTACCATTCTTTGGTATGTCGCTCCCGCATTTCGCAAACCAAATGGCATTTTCGTGTAACAATGTAAACCTCTAAGGGCGAAGAAAGCAGTATGTTCTTGATCTTCTTCAGCGAGAGGGATTTGGTTATACCCTTTGTACCCATCTAAAGACGATACTCTATCGTTTCACGCTGCGGATTCCACCATTTGAGGATATCTGGTAACGGAAAACTATCTTTGGGGAAAGCTTTGTTTAAATCAGTGAAATATATGCAAATCCTGATTCATTTGTTTTTCTTTGGGACAATGACCATATTTTCTATCCATTCTGGGTATTTAGCTTCTCTTATGATTCCCGCATCAAGCATTTTCTGTAGTTCTTCTTCTATTTGGGAATGGTAAATTGTTGCATTTTTTTTTATTCTCTGTTTAAATGGTCTCACATTTTTTTTAATCTACAACTTGTGGCATGCAATTGATGGATCTATTCCCGGTATCTCATCCATGCTTCCTGCGAAAACATCTTTATATTCTCGCAACAGGTTAACAATTCTTTCTTCTTCTTCCACATCCATTTTGGTTCCAATTCTCAATATTAGAGGTTCTTCTATAGTCCCAACGTTTATTTCTTTTGTTGGTTCTGCGGCAATGTAACTGGGTTTAGGTTCTCCCATTGGTGTTGGTTCTTTTATTGTTTTCACAGGTCCTTCACCATCTCTCGACTCTTCCTGACCTTTTAGAATTCTTCATCACTGATTCAATTGGTACTTTTGTTAATACCTTTATCTTATGCGCTTGAAAATATATGCGGAGCTTAAATGATGCATAAACTAATGCTAAGATTAACTTCTCAATCTTTGAATAATTCTTCTCGGCAGTATTAAAAGTTTTGCTAATGTAATAAATGGGATTTTCCACTCATGTGTCTATTCGCAATAACACAACACTTAATGCATGCGACGTCGTCACAAGATAGATCAATAATTCTTCTCCTGGTTCTGCTTTTTGTAAAATAATTGTATTCATAAAATGTTCTTTGATTCCTTGAAAAGCTTTTTCACATTCATCAGTCCATTTAAATTTCGCACCCTTCTTGAGTATATCGAAAAAATATTTGCATTTGTCTGATGATCGTGAAATGAATCTCCCCAGCGAAGCTAGAAGCCCATTCAACTTCTGTACATCTTTTATTGTTGCTGGTGTTGGAATGTCACGAACTGCTTGCACTTTTTATGGATGAACCTGTAATCCTTCCTTTGATACAATGTAGCCTAAAATTTTTCCCGATGCAACCCCAATAGTACACTTCTCAGGATTCAATTTAATGTTATACTTCCGCATTTGTTCAAAAATCTCCCTCAGGTCTTGTACATGGTCTTTAGCTTCTTTACTCTTTACTAACATGTCATCCACGTATACTTCTAATGTTTTGTGTATCCATTTTGCGAACACCTTCTCTACCATTCTTTGGTATGTCGCTCCCGCATTTCGCAAACCAAATGGCATTTTCGTGTAACAATGTAAACCTCTAAGGGCGAAGAAAGCAGTATGTTCTTGATCTTCTTCAGCGAGAGGGATTTGGTTATACCCTTTGTACCCATCTAAAGACGATACTCTATCGTTTCACGCTGCGGATTCCACCATTTGAGGATATCTGGTAACGAAAAACTATCTTTGGGGAAAGCTTTGTTTAAATCAGTGAAATATATGCAAATCCTGATTCCTTTGTTTTTATTTGGGACAATGACCATATTTTCTATCCATTCTGGGTATTTAGCTTCTCTTATGATTCCCGCATCAAGCATTTTCTGTAGTTCTTCTTCTATTTGGAAATGGTAAATTGTTGCAATTTATTTTATTCTCTGTTTAAATGGTCTCACATTTTTTTTAATCTACAACTTGTGGCATGCAATTGATGGATCTATTCCCGGTATCTCATCCATGCTTCCTGCGAAAACATCTTTATATTCTCGCAACAGGTTAACAATTCTTTCTTCTTCTTCCACATCCATTTTGGTTCCAATTCTCAATATTAGAGGTTCTTCTATAGTCCCAACGTTTATTTCTTTTGTTGGTTCTGCGGCAATGTAACTGGGTTTAGGTTCTCCCATTGGTGTTGGTTCTTTTATTGTTTTCACAGGTCCTTCACCATCTCTCGACTCTTCCTGACCTTTTAGAATTCTTCATCACTGATTCAATTGGTACTTTTGTTAATACCTTTATCTTATGCGCTTGAAAATATATTCGGAGCTTAAATGATGCATAAACTAATGCTAAGATTAACTTCTCAATCTTTGAATAATTCTTCTCGGCAGTATTAAAAGTTTTGCTAATGTAATAAATGGGATTTTCCACTCATGTGTCTATTCGCAATAACACAACACTTAATGCATGCGACGTCGTCACAAGATAGATCAATAATTCTTCTCCTGGTTCTGCTTTTTGTAAAATAATTGTATTCATAAAATGTTCTTTGATTCCTTGAAAAGCTTTTTCACATTCATCAGTCCATTTAAATTTCGCACCCTTCTTGAGTATATCGAAAAAATATTTGCATTTGTCTGATGATCGTGAAATGAATCTCCCCAGCGAAGCTAGAAGCCCATTCAACTTCTGTACATCTTTTATTGTTGCTGGTGTTGGAATGTCACGAACTGCTTGCACTTTTTATGGATGAACCTGTAATCCTTCCTTTGATACAATGTAGCCTAAAATTTTTCCCGATGCAACCCCAATAGTACACTTCTCAGGATTCAATTTAATGTTATACTTCCGCATTTGTTCAAAAATCTCCCTCAGGTCTTGTACATGGTCTTTAGCTTCTTTACTCTTTACTAACATGTCATCCACGTATACTTCTAATGTTTTGTGTATCTATTTTGCGAACACCTTCTCTACCATTCTTTGGTATGTCGCTCCCGCATTTCGCAAACCAAATGACATTTTCGTGTAACAATATAAACCTCTAGGGGCGAAGAAAGCAGTATGTTATTGATCTTCTTCAGCGAGAGGGATTTGGTTATACCCTTTGTACCCATCTAAATACGATACTCTATCGTTTCCTGCTGCGGATTCCACTATTTGAGGAATATCTGGTAACGGAAAACTATCTTTGGGGCAAGCTTTGTTTAAATCAGTGAAATCTATGCAAATCCTGATTCCTTTGTTTTTCTTTGGGACAATGACCATATTCGCTATCCATTCTGGGTATTTAGCTTCTCTTATGATTCCCGCATCAAGCATTTTCTGTAGTTCTTCTTCTACTTGGGAATGGTAAGTTGTTGCAATTTTTTTTATTCTCTGTTTAAATGGTCTCACATTTTTGTTAATCTACAACTTGTGGCATGCAATTGATAGATCTATTCCCGGTATCTCATCCATGCTTCCTGCGAAAACATCTTTATATTCTCGCAACAGGTTAACAGTTCTTTCTTCTTCTTCCACATCCATTTTGGTTCCAATTATCAATATTAGAGGTTCTTCTATAGTCCCAACGTTTATTTATTTTGTTGGTTCTGCGGCAATGTAACTGGGTTTAGGTTCTCCCATTGGTGTTGGTTCTTTTATTGTTTTCACAGGTCCTTCACCATCTCTCGACTCTTCCTGACCTTTTAGAATTCTTCATCACTGATTCAATTGGTACTTTTGTTAATACCTTTATCTTATGCTCTTGAAAATATATGCGGAGCTTAAATGATGCATAAACTAATGCTAAGATTAACTTCTCAATCTTTGAATAATTCTTCTCGGCAGTATTAAAAGTTTTGCTAATGTAATAAATGGGATTTTCCACTCATGTGTCTATTCGCAATAACAAAACACTTAATGCATGCGACGTCGTCGCAAGATAGATCAATAATTCTTCTCCTGGTTCTGCTTTTTGTAAAATAGTTGTATTCATAAGATGTTATTTGATTCCTTGAAAATCTTTTTCACATTCATCAGTCCATTTAAATTTCGCACCCTTCTTGAGTATATCGAAAAAATATTTGCATTTGTCTGATGATCGTGAAATGAGTCTCCCCAGCGAAGCTAGAAGCCCATTCAACTTCTGTACATCTTTTATTGTTGCTGGTGTTGGAATGTCACGAATTGCTTGCACTTTTTCTGGATCAACCTGTATTCCTTCCTTTGATACAATGTAGCCTAAAATTTTTCCCGATGCAACCCAAATAGTACACTTCTCAGGATTCAATTTAATGTTATACTGCCGCATTTGTTCAAAAATCTCCCTCAGGTCTTGTACATGGTCTTTAGCTTCTTTACTCTTTACTAACATGTCATCCACGTATAATTCTAATGTTTTGTGTATCCATTTTGCGAACACCTTCTCTACCATTCTTTGGTATGTCGCTCCCGCATTTCGCAAACCAAATGGCATTTTCGTGTAACAATATAAACCTCTAGGGGCGAAGAAAGAAGTATGTTCTTGATCTTCTTCAACGAGGGGGATTTGGTTACACCCTTTGTACCCATCTAAAGACGATACTCTATCGTTTCCCGCTGCGGATTCCACTATTTGAGGAATATCTGGTAACAGAAAACTATCTTTGGGGCAATCTTTGTTTAAATCAGTTAAATCTATGCAAATCCCGATTCCTTTGTTTTTCTTTGGGGAAATGACCATATTATCTATCCATTCTAGGTATTTAGCTTCTCTTATGATTCCCGCATCAAACATTTTCTGTAGTTCTTCTTCTATTTAGGAATGGTAAGTTGTTGCAATTTTTCTTATTATCTGTTTAAATTGTCTCATATTTTTGTTAATCTACAACTTGTGGCATGCAATTGATGGATCTATTCCCGGTATCTCATCCATGCTTCCTGCGAAAACATCTTTATATTCTCGCAACAGGTTAACAGTTCTTTCTTCTTCTTCCACATCCATTTTGGTTCCAATTCTCAATATTAGAGGTTCTTCTATAGTTCCAACTTTTATTTCTTTTGTTGGTTCTGCGACAATGTAACTGGGTTTAGGTTCTCCCATTGGTGTTGGTTCTTTAATTGTTTTCACAGGTCCTTCACCATCTCTCCACTCTTCCTGACATTTTAGAATTCTTCATCACTGATTCAATTGGTACTTTTGTTAATACCTTTATCTTATGCGCTTGAAAATATATGCGGAGCTTAAATGATGCATAAACTAATGCTAAGATTAACTTCTCAATCTTTGAGTAATTATTCTCGGCAGTATTAAAAGTTTTGCTAATGTAATAAATGGGATTTTCCACTCATGTGTCTATTCGTAATAACAAAACACTTAATGCATGCGACGTCATCGCAAGATAGATCAATAATTCTTCTCCTGATTATGCTTTTTGTAAAATAGTTGTATTCATAAGATGTTCTTTGATTCCTTGAAAAGCTTTTTCACATTCATCAGTCCATTTAAATTTCGCACCCTTCTTGAGTATATCGAAAAAATATTTGCATTTGTCTGATGATCGTGAAATGAATCTCCCCAGCGAAGCTAGAATCCCATTCAACTTCTGCATATCTTTTATTGTTGCTGGTGTTGTCATGTAACGAACTGCTTGCACTTTTTCTGGATCAACCTGTATTCCTTCCTTTGATACAATGTAGCCTAAATTTTTTCCCGATGCAACCCCAATAGTACACTTTTCAGGATTCAATTTAATGTTATACTGCCGCATTTGTTCAAAAATCTCCCTCAGGTCTTGTACATGGTCTTTAGGTTCTTTACTCTTTACTAACATTTCATCCACGTATACTTCTAATGTTTTGTGTATCCATTTTGCGAACACCTTCTCTACCATTCTTTAGTATGTCGCTCCCGCATTTCGCAAACCAAATGGCATTTTCGTGTAACAATATAAACCTCTAGGGGCGAAGAAAGCAGTATGTTCTTGATCTTCTTCAGCGAGAGGGATTTGGTTATACCCTTTGTACCCATCTAAAGACGATACTCTATCGTTTCCCGCTGCGGATTCCACCATTTGAGGAATATCTGGTAACGGAAAACTATCTTTGGGGAAAGCTTTGTTTAAATCAGTGAAATCTATGCAAATCCTGATTCCTTTGTTTTTCTTTGGGACAATGACCATATTCGCTATCCATTCTGGGTATTTAGCTTCTCTTATTATTCCCGCATCAAGCATTTTCTGTAGTTCTTCTTCTATTTGGGAATGGTAAGTTGTTTCAATTTTTCTTATTCTCTGTTTAAATGGTCTCACATTTTTGTTAATCTACAACTTGTGGCATGCAATTGATGGATCTATTCCCGGTATCTCATCCATGCTTCCTGCAAAAACATCTTTATATTCTCGCAACAGGTTAACAATTCTTTCTTCTTCTTCCACATCCATTTTGGTTCCAATTCTCAATATTAGAGGTTCTTCTATAGTCCCAACGTTTATTTCTTTTGTTGGTTCTGCGACAATGTAACTGGGTTTAGGTTCTCCCATTGGTGTTGGTTCTTTTATTGTTTTTACAGGTCCTTCTCCTTCTTCCGAAATTTCGCTGGGTATTCCTTTGCCTTCTTTTTCCCTTATCATATATACTCTAAATTCTTCTTCTTTCTTTGCTTCCTTTGCCAACTTTCTGCGAAATTGTTTCTTTTTTGCTTGTCCTTCATAATGCTTTACTTCAATTTGATGACATAATTTCGCGTTGTCAATATCTCCTCTGATTTCACCTATTCCATTTGGTGTGGGGAACTTAATTAATTCATTGATGCAACATTGATACTACAGCTTTTATATCCATGGTCTTCCTAACAACATATTATATGGCGATTCCATATCCACCACGCATAGTGTTACGTGTGTTTCGATCTCTTCAAGTGGAATTCGTACCACTATTTCTCCTTTAGGTTTTGTTGTGGCTTTTCCAAAGCCGTGAACAAAATATGTTGAACTGGACATTTCTTCATCTTTACATCCCATTCCCCGGAATGCATGATAAAATATTATATCCACTGAACTTCCTGTATCGATTAAAGTTCTGGTCAATATCCATTCTCCCGTGGATTTTGTTGTTGTCTCATTCTCTTTTCGCGTAATAGGAACTGTAAAAACCAATGGAGGTGTGTGGTTCAAATTTTCTTTTGGTATTTCTGCCGCCATGAATGTAATTTTTTGCTTTTCCCAATCTTTCAAGGGTGATGTCTTTTCTACCGCCATAACCTTCCTTCCTTCAAAATTTCGTTTATGTATTCTTCCTTTGATGTTTTCATAAAATTCATTAACCATCATTTTTGTTATCATATTATACTCCAATCTTTTGTCATCTTCATTAATTCTAATCATCTTTCTTTTAACTGGTTCACTGATTTATTTAATCACTTTCTTGATTTGAACATTCTCAACAACAATCTTCAACTTTCGATCTTGAAGTCCCTGTTTCTAGCGCCATTATGTAGTTGCAGGAAATCCTACACTACACCCCTCATATGATTTCATGATTACTCAACTCAATTTTAGATTTACACTCTTAATTTTATTGATCAATCTTTGAATATTTTTACAAGAAAAGATAAAGGAATCAAGAATGACCTCTGCTCTAGACTTTCTCTCTCCTATTTACCTGTTTCTTACCCAAAAAATATCTCCCTTTCCTTTACAACTGAACGACTATTTATAGGGAAATACATAGTGGATGACAGCTAATCTGTCCTTTATTTTCGGAAATGACTTGCGATATTATCGCAACCTTACAAATCTTAATCTCGCAAACTCTCTAATTTTCGCAGGACCCTCACATCTTTCTCATGATTTTAGCTGACGTCGTTTATTATCTTATTTCTGAAATTGTTCTGCGACGTTATTGTGTTGTGTTGTTGATAATTTCGCTAAGATATTATTGTTGCGAGATTGTGATCCTACACTCCTAATACCTACGTCCCACTATATGGTGATTTGGTCTGGGTTGACGACCACATTTAGTCTCAATCCCTAATTTTCCAGACTATATATATCTTTAGTTGCTTCTCCTACGGCTCACTTTGGGACCCAATTTGGGTATAGTCCCCAAATTTGGTCGTTATTGTGGTTGCTCTTAGTCCACGGATAAAACCATTTCTAATTTATTTGAAAGGATTAGAACTTGATCCATGTTGTGATTAGGTAAAGTATTATTATTAATGCAACCACTGTGAATCTAAGGACATGGCTAGTGTCAACTCATCTTACAATTTTCATAAACAAAGGAAAAAGAAAAAAAAAATGGAGATTTGTTGTCCACAGTGCCACCCACTGGACAGGCTCACCATTGCAAAAACTTTTCAAATGTCCTTTCGCCATTTCTATTGGAAAAAATCGATCATGCCTGGAATGTCGTATACATACTCATTTTACTTTTTTTTTTCTTTTTTTCTGGCAACTCAAATGGTTCAGCAAAAGGAGAGGAGCTTGAGTTTGGTATTGCCGGGGACAAGCACAGGTTCGATGATTTTTTTTACTTCGGCGTTCGGGTGTAAATTTATTTGCCACAACCGAATTTCTTCTGTTGTTAATAGCATAGAACACTAATTTAGGATCTTTAAGCTATTACAAGGTTCTTCCTTAGTGGGAGGTGGGGTCATTTTATATGATTGAGTAGAAGGTGGGGTCATTTTATAAATACAAAGAATAAAATAGACTAAAACCTAGTATTATATGGACTAAAGGTAAGATATATAGAAAATGGTGGCCTGACTACGAATTTTTAAACAAGCTAAAGTGAACTAATTCTCAAATATTGCAAGGACTAAAGGTAAATTAGGCTCAAAGTGGAAGCCTAATTTCATATTTTAGGATTTTTTTTTAGTATGGAGGGGCCAGAGCCGGATCTAGTCCACCTAGAGGTGTAAAGCGTGGCTGCCCAGCACAACCCAACACACGAAATCACGTACATGACGTGTTATGTGATGTGCCGGATATTATGACTTGTCGTATTTTGATACATGAAAAATAATACCCCTTAAAGGGACATGGGTGCCTCCGAAGGGGTAGCAAACCCAATAAGAGATATGGGGACTTGGGGACTAAGGCCAAGTCCACTAAAAAGTATCTATGAGATGGAAAGGATAAGGGAGGAATTAATAAGAAAGGTGGAGGTCATATTAGAAAAGGAATGACATCAATAGTAATTAATGAGGTTTAGAACATGTGGCATGATGTCATAAAAGGAGGGGCTTTTTGAAAGTCTATATAAGACAGGACAAAGTACAATGGAAAGGCAACCCTCTCTTACCATTCATAGTAAGTGTGGTCATGAAGTGTGACTAGGACGGGTAGGACCAAAATCATATTCACCCCTAAACACCGTGCTAGAAGGCATGCTGGGATGGACTGTGCCGGAAGAATAAACGTGATTTGTCGTGCTATGCTGTGCCGGGCACATTCATTTTATGGTTTCCAATATAAATATTTTTCAAATATTTAGGCATTATCTGTGTTATTATGAATATAAATCGACATGACGATAATAAAATGTAAATAATTGGCTAGAATAATGGCTCTTGTTTGAAATATACACAAAATATGATATATAGTATCATATTGTGTAGTATTTTATACATATTATAACGTGCTTTCTTAACGTGTTGTGTTGTGTCGTGCCACGTGATTATTCGTGCCGCGTGCTGTGCTGGGCTACTGTGTCGATTAGTCAAACCAAACTCGTCCCATGAAACTAACTTGTTGTGCTGGGCCGGGCTGTGTTCAAATTCTAGCGCGCTGTGCCAACACGAGCACAACCAAGTTTACACCTGTAAGTCCACCCATAGTTCCACCACCGGACTACTTATGCCACAAGATTTGAATTTGTAAGCGTGGTTTTTGTCTCTTTGATTTGGTTTTATCTTTTGTTAACTTTTGAATCTTCTTTGATCAAAATGAAATTGTTGATCTTCTGTATTATATTGCTTAATTAACATATTAATCCTTTCTATCAAAAAAAATAAAAAAACTTGAAACTTATTATTGGAAGGGGTGATTTGTAAGTCCTTGTTAGCCTCCGGCAGAAAGGACATTTCGTCGGTAATATGTTATCACTATTTTAGAGATTTCTCACAGAAAATTTCGTGTCATGATATAAAATAGAATTTCAGGGAAATCAAAAAAATTATAATGTGGGAATGACAGAAGCAAAAGATAAAATAAAAAAAAACGAAGGTGTGAATCAAAGAATACTGTAGGAGTTAAATATCGCACACGATAATAATTACGCGAAGTGAAGAATACAACCTGAGCGAAGAGCATCGCATATAACAAAGTTGAGATGACACACCAAATGATGTCAGCAAAGTCACGAGTAAAGTGTGAAGAATTATGCGAAGAAGTATTCTATGCGAAGATGAGCGATTGTATATGAGAGAATATGTCGCATAGTGATCCCGAAAATAATGGGATTCTTAGCTGTCATCCACTATGTTAAATCCTATATAAAGGAGATAGTCATTGTTTCTGGGAGGATTTTAGGAAAAGTCTTGGAAAAGAAATAGGAAGAGAGAGAAAGTGAGTTTAGATTCAAGTAGAATTGTTGAAATACTTGAATCTGTTTTGTAAACGTTCCTAATCTTTAGTTAATACAACAAGATTTCATAATGATCACCTAGAGATTGAATCAGTTATAGTGGAGTGTAATTGTAAGATTTCTTACAACTATATTTTTGGCGCTAGAAACAGCTTTGGATGCTAATTCCTGATAGTATACCATAGATTTTAAGGAAAAAAGTGAGATCTAAAAATTTAGAAATGGTAAGGATCGAGTCTGTTGTTGAACAAGGAATTGGAACTAGAAGAAGTAACAGACTTGCTGAACAAAGACGAATTACAAATCTTGAGCAACAAGAGGAAAGCATGGAAGAACATCAAAGAACAGAAATTCCAATTGGATCTCAGCGAGAACAAGGACAGAATAACGATATAGATTATGATAGAGCGAGTGTCCATACTGCGATGACGAATTCTATAGACGAAGGACAGAGAATTGGGAATGAAGAACCAATTCCAGCGAGTGAAGGAAATATGACGATTGCAGAGCTTAGGAAAAAAATGAATAATTGAAAGAAGGAGAGAATAAGAGGAGCGTGCGAATTTAATCCGTCAAAATGATGATTTACGAGAAGAGAATCTTAGATTACAAGAACAAAGGTCAAGGAGTGCTACACGCTCAAGGTCAAGATCCAGTAGAAGTTCTTCTCGACAGAGCCAATCTAATCGAAGAAATGATAGGCGAAGGAAACATATGGAAGTCATTGAAGAAAGCTCGCAAGAAGATGAAAATTTGGTAGATCAAAGGGAAAGGAGACGCGTAATTTACTTAGCAACTAATCGATATGAACACCCACGCGAACTTCTTCGTCGTGCAAATACTAATTGTGAAAGGGAAGAAGAGGATCCAAGGCAAGGACAAATGATATTACATGGTAGAGAAATATTGAGAGACGAATATGAGCGCGAATGAGATATTGCACGTGCGAGAGATAGACAGAGAAGAAGGGAAGAATTAGAAGAAAGAGAATTACAAAGCGGATTGCGTCATATTGATAATCGAGTAAGGGGACGCGAGCGTCATCGCATAGATGATATAGATCAAGGTCGAGTTACACCACAAGAAAGAGGAATATCAAGACATCGATATGATCACACATGCAATGAAAAAGACATGATGGAGTACAAATTGAAAAAAATACTGAAAGGCGTAGGCGAAGAAGAGAGGAAACTGAATAACAGGAGATACAAGAGGCAATACGCCAAAACAATCATGAGAATAGATTGAGACAAGCAAAATTAAAAAGACCCATGCGAGAGGATTTGGATCAATCATTACGCGAAGAAATTCTTAAGGAGATGGAAAAATTAAGAAAAATGATGACTACAAAGAGAAATGATGGAAGAAGACAACTAGAGGAAGCAGTGGAGGAAGCTGGAAAAACTTCATTTACAAAAGAAATTCAAAGAGAACTGATACCATCTAAGTGCAGTTTACCGGCATTTACAAGTATATTTGATGGAAGCGCATGTGCGATACAACATGTGAAAGCTTATTCTAGATGTTTATTGCAGTAGGAAAATTATGATGCAGTAATGTGCAAATATTTTGCTGCAAGTCTAGCAGGAGAAGCTTTGAAATGGTTTGAAGGCCTACATGTAGAATCCATTGGTTCATTTCATCATCTACAAAATGTCTTTTTGGGACAATACATAAGTAATAATCTATCAAGACCAGGGATTAAGACTGCATTAGGACTTCGCAGAAGAACAAATGAGAGTTTGCGTCATCTAACGACTCGTTGGAGAACAATGTGTAGTGAAATGAGAAGACGGGTGGATGAGCGACATCTTATTCTCGCATTCATTAATGCTCTCTTTGTAACAGATTTATTATATACCCAAATCTTCAGAATAAAGGATACGATAACAATGTCGGAGCTGCGCGAATTTCAAGAAGAATACATAGCACTTGAGGAAAAGCAAAGAGATATGGAATCTTACCCAGTTGCAATATCTGATTTGAAAGGTGGAAATATAAGTCTACTTCCGAGGTTGACAAATGTTGTTGCGAGTACATCGCAGGGAACTCAAGGATGGAATAATGCAGAGATAGAACAAAAGTTAGTGGCTATGGGCAGTGCAGATCAAGCAGAGTTTAATAAAGAGTACAGAGACAAGCAACTTCAAAATTATGGAGGTGTTGATACATTTCAACCAGGAAGCTCTGCAGGACAACAAACACATTATAACAAGAAAGCTAGAAGAATAGTGTGGGAACAGATAAATTTTCCAAACTTGAACACTACAGTGGATAAAGTATGGGAGGCCGCTCTCTTAATGGATGATATTCCAGAACCACATAATGTAGGCGAAGAGCTGCCACCATGAAGGAGAAGTAAAGAATTTTGTGTCTATCATAGATTCCATGGTCACACAACAAGCAACTGTAGAAATGTGAGGAACATTATATTGCAAATGATTGAGCAAGGAAAGTTGGACCATTTCTTACTAAAACAGCCAAGGAATTTACCACCACCACCACCTCCACCTCAAGGAAATACATATGCAAAGAAGAAGGAAAGGAATACATTTGTTATTGAAGTGTGTGCGAAAGAAAAGAATTTATATTGTAACTCGATCATACACTCGTCCAAAAGTATAAAAGATTTTCATGATAATGTTTTAAGTTGAGTATATGCGAGAGATGCTGAAGGGAGGGAAATTTTCAACCTTGCAAAAATATCATCTTTAAAGGACTGGCAAAGGCAGAAAATCTCATTCAGCGCAGATGAAATACCAGAAGGAAGAGCATCACATGAGTTCCCACTGGTGATGAGATTGGGAATTAATCCAAAACCATTGGAAGAAGATGAAGAAGAAAATGAGAAGAATACTTGGGCGATAAATAGAATACTTATAGATACGGGAAGTTCTGTATATATTATGTTTTACCATACATATAAAACAATGGGAGGGAGAGATGATGACTTAATCCCTTCAACATACAAAATCTATGGCTTTAATGGTTCTGCGAAAAAACCAAAGGGGGAAGTGACCATGCAAATTCTACTACAAAATATACCAACAAATATCACATTCTGTGTAGTAGATATCGAGTCGCTCTATAATGCTCTCATCGGAAGACTATGGCTGCATGGAATATTAGCTGTTGCATCAATATTTCATCAATGCATCAAGTTTCCTCTACCTAAGGGTGTTGGCATTATAAGAGGAGATACAGTTGAAAGTAAAAGTTGCCAAGAAATTGATGTTGACATATGCGAAACAAGGGAATTCAAGCGAAGAAATTTCAGAAAAAATGCAGCAGATAGTCAAAGAGCAGAGAGATTAATGGTTGATGCAGTATACGAGGTGGGAGAAACAAGTACACGAGGTGATGGAATTTATTATATAAGAATGGTTAAAATTAAGAATCATTATGAGGACAGGAAACAAACATCGGTGCAGAGTTCATGGTGGAAGAAAGATAGTAGAAGAAATCAATGACGGCAGCAACAGAAATGAATAATAACAGATGAAGATGAATAGAAACAAGAGAGAGAAGATAAATTAAGAGGCAAAATATAAAAAATAATGAAGGGTACAATGACCTTCGCACAAAACCAACTCAATAACACGAATGAATATTTTGGAAAATGTATGCGAACTAAAGAAGATTCAAAAGGTGTAGAAAGTAAATGAGAAGAATGAATAGCATACCTGATTTTCTTCGAACCAGATGATTCGATAGCAGCATTTATGTACTACAATTGTACGAGTTAAAAGATTGGAATGAGAAATTTTAATTTCACATGGTAAATCCATAATAAGAAAACAAAAAATGAAATATTTATAATAAGACCTTTATAAAAGGCTACAGAAAATGATATTTATTATCAGATTGTCTAGGAATCCAAATGTGGCGTGCACCTTAGTTCGCTTATATGCAAGAAGCAATATAGTAAGAACTATCGCACGTCATAGTTGGAGAAACCTAGAAGGCATGACTCAAGGGAAGGCTACACCGACCGGGACTTGAATTGTGGAGATTTGGGGTGAGAATAAAACGATAATGCCCATCCGGGAGAGATACCTTAAATTTTCAGTCTAAGATAGTAATATTAGATTGAGAGGCTAAGGTGAGAAAGGCTCTCCTAAGGAGTGCATAAACTCTATCAGGGCGCCGAGGTATACGGTTGAGTCAAGAGTGCCCGGGACATCTGGAGCATACCCTTCCACTCTTGACAAGTCCTGACTATGATGCACTCGGTCCGAAGATACCCCACTTAGGGTGCGATCTTGCTGCCATAAACCCTATAGGTAGCGTATGCGAGATTGCGAAATCAACTGGTTGTTGAAAAGCTAGATGGGAAGATCCATAATCTTAACACGATAGAGGTAAGCTTCCTTGAAGGAGCGGACAGGGGGAAGATAAGGACGACACCCTCCATTAGTGAGCTGAATTGTGTCAAAAGTCGTAAATATCACAAGACTTTTAACTCATACGAGTATTAAGACTTGTGGTATTTACCCGAATTAACCTGAAGAGGAAATAAATAAAAGAAAATGATAAGACGAGATTAATGGGTCAATACACTATGATGTAAAGACTTCCTGCCATTTCGTCGCACATAAACAGAGGCAAAAATAAGACCTCATAGATAATACAAAAAAATAAATTATTCATAATGTTTAAAATATGCTCGCACCAAGAGAAGTTCATGATAAAGTATACCAATCATATTTGGTTTATCAAAATTTTCCAAATAACAAGAGGCAAGAATGGGAATGCAAAGAAAGTGTTATTTGCCCCATTTTGATAAATCTTACATGCATATGAAGAAGTCATAAATATGAAGCGAAGGAAAGAAGAATCATATTAAAAAGATGAAGACTGAATTTACAAGAATTTACAAGTATATTACAACAAGAAGAAGCAATCAACTTTCATCTTCTTCATTTCGCTCCGACTCAGAATCACTAATTTCTTCTTCAGAATCTTCTTCTCCATCAGTAACTTGGATATCAGGAATGGGTACATTTTCAGGAATCGCTGGAAAGCTGTATTTCGACAAAGGAATACCATTCTCTAGATAAACTCTTTTAACAGCAGCCTCACGAGAACGATTAGCATCGTTACTGTTGTTCAGGACTAAGTTAAACAAATTTTGCTTCAATTGCTGATACTTTGAGTTACAAGTAGATGATTCTTCTTCCTTAGCAGCCAAACGAGTTTCTAGCTCTGAAACTGTCTTTTGATATTCCTTCTCTTTCTCTGCGAAGCATCAATAAAAGAGTTAAGATAACAGACAATTATTCTTAAAAGATATGAATGAAGATCAAAGAACAACAAATGGCCTTCATAATTGGAAATAATGTCTGCGACCAGTGTAGAATGCTCAGTGTAAAGACTAAAATTTACACCTAGATTATTTCTAGCATCGTTCAGAACCCTAGCAGCCCAGTTAAACTCAATTTCACTTTCTATAAAGAGTTGA
This sequence comes from Papaver somniferum, assembly GCF_003573695.1. Lineage (NCBI taxonomy): Eukaryota > Viridiplantae > Streptophyta > Magnoliopsida > Ranunculales > Papaveraceae > Papaver > Papaver somniferum. Next base: position 180,012,704 of record NC_039362.1, on the reverse strand, counting down.
GATCGAATTAAATTTCTTTCCTCAATAAGAATGTCTCTCTCACGACAGGCTGAATCACGTTCTATCTTAACCTCAATAATGGATTCTTGAAATTGTTCTAGTGCTTTCGCACCCCTAAGGGAGATTTCATCTTTCTCAATGATAAGTTTGTTCTCCTTCGCCTCCAATACTTGAATTGCTTCTCTTTCCTCATAAAAACATCGTTTAAAATTATTGGCAGCGGATAATGCATTTTTATGGCGTTCTCTAAGGGTAACATATTTTAATCTTAATTCTTCCAAGCTAAGATTTTCAAATACTCGAGTAGGATAATTATTTAAAGAGGAATTGAGGTGTTCTAAAATAATTTCAGCAGCGGGAAGGTTAGCCGCTTCGTCTGAAAGGTCATACAGGTCTGCGAAGATAATTAAGTAAGAAATACGAACGATCGCATAAAAGAAAAGGAGTGGAAAATATAAGTTGAATACCAATGAGTTCCTTGTTTCTTTCTCGAGCTTGGAGAACCAATTGAGAATTAGTTAAATTCTCATTTTTGAGTTTTGTATTCTCGCCTATAAGATTCGCATTCACATCCGAAAGAATAGATTTCTCATGTTTCAGTTTGGCATTCTCATCTTGCAATTTACGAAGCTTTCTTTCATTGTCGGGCACTCTGTGGAAATAAAAGCATCATAAACAAAAGAAGAAATAATAAGGAAAAGATAAAAGGAAAATGTTGCAGAATATTACCAAGCCATTCATTGCAAATTGAAAATCTGAGTTTATCACAGAGGCAGCTCCACGAAGAGATCGATCCCCCCAATCAGAAGCAGTACAGATCCTTGAGACCATCTTGAAGGCACGATCCGTTTCATCATCCCCAAGAGTAGCAAGAGCATCTCCAGAAAAAAGATCAGACAACTTCTTTCGATACGAATCAATCGATGCCTTTTCCTCAGAAACACAAGTATCTCTATCTAAAGATTCTGAACTTGAAGAAGAATCATACCTCGCACGCTTTCTAGAGACATCATCTTTTAACGAGGTTTTCTTGGATACGGATTTTGACGCGCGTTTCTTAGGAGTGCTATTGCTTTCGCCCAAAGTTTTGTCGTTCAAAGGATTCACCTACGCGAATAATCAAGATAAGAAACAGAGGCAACAATATTGTTAAAAATAGAAAGTGTATTTCTTACTTCCTTATTCTGCGAAGATGATACTTTGCACGAAGTACTGACCTTTTTGGCATCATGCGAAAGAGAAGAAATAAGATTTAAGAAGGAAAGTTACGAGAATTTACAAATTGAATTAAGAGGATCACATACCGCTACTTTCTTTTCTTCATTTTAGAATAATTTAAATTCCCAAGGTAGGTAAAGAGGAAAATCTTCGGGCAGAGGATTGTCAGAACCATCCGCAGTTTTACCAGATATAAAGGACCCTTCCAAGATGACAGCGCAATTAAGACAACTAGAGTCATTGGATCTGCGAGCAGCACGCTTAGAGTTTGAATTCCAATCAACGTCTCGCATAATATTTTCATCTTCAGAGATACCATCTACTCTCCTTATGCGAACAACCCACTTAGTCACATTACTTTTCATAATAGCGATGTAATAATTCTTAAAGAAATTATCAAGAGTATACTCAACAGGATCTATAATTTTATCACGATGATCTTCTTTTCGCACTTCATCATGATAAGAATTTCCAAGACTAGCTGCGCGACGAGCATACTCTAATGGTGTCCTGATAGCATCACCACTCAAATGAAATATTCCTCGTGCGAATCTTTCATCAGCAAGAATTCTATAGAAAAGAGGAATCTCAGGATTATATAAGGGAATTGGTAGAAATTGAAGTTGACCTAACGAAACGATGATTTTTCGATTATTCCATTGCTCAGATTTGATTAGATCGAGATTAAGTTTGGATGCAAAATTATATGAAGGAGGAAGAGAGAGTTCATAACCCCTCTGATTGAAGTCAGTTTTCACTCTGTTAAATTCGATCTCCATCTTTTTACCAGCAGGAGCCATTAAAGAATGAGAATGAAGAATATAAATTTGCAGAGAAGTGGAAGAAGAATGAAGGAAATAAAAGGAGTAAGATAGAAGAGAATAAATAGGAAAGAGCGACCCGTTTTTCAAGATTTACTCTCATTAATGCGAAGAAATAAATGGATAAAAACATACGGTTAAAAAGGACATGTTGAAAGATGAGTGGTTAAAAGGACACGCGTACATAAGGAGAGCTTGAAATATGGTAAGTTGTCGGCAAAGTAAAATAAAAAAAGACAAGCATGTGCGATTTGCAAGAGGAGAATTTCTCATATCGCTCACTCTGAAGAATAAGCAATATGAGAAGAGGCAAATGTAGGAGTTAAATATCGCACACGATAATAATTACGCGAAGTGAAGAATACAACCTGAGCGAAGAGCATCGCATATAGCAAAGTTGAGATGACACACCAGATGATGTCAGCAAAGTCACGAGTAAAGTGTGAAGAATTATGCGAAGAAGTATGCTATGCGAAGATGAGCGATTGTATATGAGCGAGTATGTCGCATAGACTCCCTCTATAAAAAAAGAATTAACTCGAAACGTGATTCCGAAAATAATGGGATTCTTAGCTGTCATCCACTATGTAAAATCTTATATAAAGTAGAGAGTCATTGTTTCTGGGAGGATTCTAGGAAAAGTCTTGGAAAAGAAATAGGAAGAGAGAGAAAGTGAGTTTAGATTGAAGTAGAATTGTTGTAATACTTGAATTTGTTTTGTAACATTCCTAATCTTTAGTTAACAAAACAAGAATTCATAATGGTCACCTAGAGATTGAATCAGTTATATTGGAGTGTAATTGTGAACATTTCTAGGAAACCTTTCAAACTTCGGTCTGGAATAACACGATCCCTTTGCATTAACCAAGTTGTAACGGATGATTCTTTGGATAAAACACACCCTCGTGTAATTACCGCTTAATTTTAAATATAGCTTCATACATTCAAATAAATAAATAAATCTCACAATGTTCTAAGGTTGGGCCTTATTTTTGATAAACACTAGAAAGTAGATGGTATACAAATTATGATGAGTTAGTAACATTCGAGACTAACATCATTCAGATTTCAGAGTCCTTCACAGTTCCAAGTGAAAATTAACATAATGTTATTTAAAATCAACTGCCACAACTTATTTAAGAGCAAATCCTATAAGATCTAGGCCTAAATTGGCCCATTTCGGGATTAGTAGCGATTCCCAAACCCCACCAGCAGCTATTTCAAATTTTAGTTCATTCGAAGTAGTGATAGTAGTACTGGCATCTTGGGTAGTGAAATGTGTGAATCATTTATTTATTTCTTTTTTATTTTTTTTATTTTTTATTTTTGTTTTTGTGTCTTTTTAGTTTTTACCGTGAAACCGTTTTCATGATGTTGTACACTTGTACTACTAGGTCCCAGACTCCCAAATCACCATTCCACGACTTGAGTGAACGAATATTGCTAACAAATACTCTATCCCATAATATTTCCTCCCAGATTTGTTTTGGTTCACAATATGTAGGATAAGAATATGACGGTACTCGAGCTGATCTATTATTGCCGGATCTTTTTGAGCTCGGGGGAGAATTTGAAGGTGGAAGAAAAGGACGTGAACATTGTGGTGGTGAAGCAGGGGTAAGAGCCAAAATGGGGCTTGGGCTCTTACCAAAAAAACACCCGTCTTTTTTTTTTTAAACTTGTTTTGAGGCATACTCAATTTTTTTTGAAGCATACTCATTCATTACACCATCTAAGGTGGGTTTATAAGGGGTGTCTAAAGGTAGTTCAATTAGCTATATATTCTTAAAAAATTTAAATTACTAGAACGTCCTTATCCTCAAAAACCTAAAATCAAAAATCAAAATAAACTTTAAACTTAAACATCTTGGACTCCAATTCAATCAAGAAATTGATCAAATAAAGCAAACACGAATCAAAGTGAGCGATATTGAAGTGCGAAATCCAAACCTCAATTGCTCTTAGATGTATTTTAGAATGTATGTGTAACAAACCCATCTTGTTTTTGATTGATTTTATTTTGTTTGATCGATAGAATATGATTTCAAAGATGAAATTAGGGTTTCAGAAGATCAGTTCGGCTGATCTTGGAGTATCAATTTTGATCCGAACCTAGAGTATGATTTAGAGAAACACTATGTTCGGCTCACGCGACTTCGCTAAATTTTGTTCGAATCAGCCGAACCTAAATTTGTCAGTTTCAGAGTGAAGTTCGGCTGACAACTTTTCAGCCGAACCTCAATTTTTTAAAAATATACCTAGGTTCGACTGACAAGTGAAAAGTTATCAGCCGAATTGTTCATCTGGTCAGTAGATCTGGGTTTTAAAAATTCATTTTTTTTGAAATATTCAACTAATAAAAAGAAATTAAACCTCGTATAGAAGTCTACCTCTGATTTGAATCACCCATTTTGGTCACTTCTAATCACTAAAATCTCAAAATTCAAAACCCAAGTTTTTTTTCACTTCTTCTTCCTCTCAAAAACCCCAACTCTCTCACATAAATTTCTACCGTCGATTTACAAGTATTAGATTCTACCCATTGATTTAGAGGATAAATAGAAACCCTAAATCTAATATTTCATTATGATACTCTCCCTCTTTCTCTTTCTCTCAGTCGCCTCCCTTCTCCACCCCCAACTACAGCTGCTGCTACTCGACTTTTTTCTTCCCGTCTTCCTTCTTTTTTATTTGTCAATAACTAAATTAAGATATATTATATATCTTCTGTTGATCTCTAGAATTAGAGTAAGCTTTAACTATTCTTGATTTTTTTTTTTTGTCTGTAAATTTGTGTAAACCAATACTATCGGCAACTACGATTTTTTTATCTGTAAATTTGTGTATTTTTTTTTTGGTTTGACATAATTATTGGTTAACCAAAAACCACTGGGACAAACCGAAACCAACTGGAACCATTTGAAAACCGAACCAATGGTTAATGGATTGGTTTGGTTTAGATTTTTAGAAACCAATAATATTGGTTTCGGTTTTGGTTTGGCTAGAAATCGAACCAAAACCGACCATGAACAGCCCTAGTAATAGTACTCTTTAGGATCTAAAATGGTTGCAATAGATCGTGCTTATCTTCCAAATGGTGAGGTGCAGTTGAAACAGACTAAAAAAGAGCTGTTTCTTTCGAAAAGAAAAGTTCATTTATGGGATCGTGTGAAGTTGGGGTCACTTATCGTAGAACATATCGGGCTCTTATTTGCTCCTTTCTACTTTACCTGGAATGCATTTTGGGTTTCTTTGATATTGGGTGTGCTAACTTTACCCATAGGGATAAGTCTATCTTACCATAGAAACCTTAGTCACCGTAGTTTTAAGCTACCGAAATACCTTGAATACTTGTTTGCTTATTTTGGACTTCATGCTGTACAGGTTAGTGTTATAATACTGTGTAGTTTTTTCTGACTATTACCAATTATCATTGTGTGTTAATGTGTATTGTTGCTGAACTTACTCATCAGGGAGACCCGACGTTTTGGGTAAGCGTTCATCGATACCACCATCAGTTCGTAGATTCTGATCGAGACCCACATAGTCCAATTGAGGGATTTTGGTTCAGCCATATCAATTGGGTTTTTCAGCACAACTATCTTTGGGAAAAGGTTTTATTCCATCTTTATTTGAGTTGCAACTGACTTTATAATAGAAAGAGTATGCGTAGAAAGAGTGTGAGTTCGAGTTTGATTGACACAGAGCCGATCAAAAAAAAAAAAAAAAAGAGTTTGATTGACACAGAAATAGTTATTTCTATTTTCACCATATCATAATACATTATTTCATGGGGTGTTCTTCTAATCATGTTTTGCAGTGCGGAAAATCAAACAATGTAATGGATTTGAAAAAGCAAGCCTACTACAGGTTTCTCCGGAGAACACATGCCCTTCATCTTCTTGGGCTTGCACTTCTGTTGTATGTTGCAGGAGGCTTACCGCACCTTATTTGGGGAATGGTAAGCACATTGTGCAAAAGTAGTGCTCCATAATATCCTTCACATAATACACGTTCACGTGAAATTTCCTAATTTCTGCTATAGTTTGTGTTTTTCTAACTTAATCATATCAAGATCTTTTGAGACCTTACCTTTCGAAATCAGCTAAATTTTGTAAACAGAACTAGTGAACTGATATAATTTTGTTCTCTTTCTTCTTAGAGTGTGAGACTAGCAGTCGGCCATCATGGAACATTTGCGGTGAATTCAGTTTGCCATACATGGGGAAAAAGGCCATGGAATACAAAAGACTTATCTAGAAACAACTGGATGGTGGGATATATAGCATTCGCAGAAGGTTGGCACAACAACCATCACGCCTTCGAGTATTCAGCTCGGTTAGGGCTTGAATGGTGGCAGCTCGACATTCCTTGGTACTTCATAAAGCTTCTCGAGTATCTTGGATTAGCAACAAATGTTAAAGTTCCCACGGAGATTCAGAAACGAAAATATGCCTCCGGAATTCATAAAGAATCTCAGCAAACATATGATTAATGCAAAATTAATATATGGATACTTCAAGACTTAGTATATGCTGCTACTTCAACTCCCCGGTATGGTTTGAAGGTTTTTACTTATTGCGATAGAGTGTGCCAGAGATGCAATTAGTGTATGCTACTTCAAAACCTAGTTTCCTTCTACGAGTGTGTGTAATGTTCTATTGATTTAATACCAAAAACAACTTCCCACCTAAATATATTGGCGTGTCGTACTTAGGAACAATGGTTTCTATTTGGATACTCTCAATTTGTGTGACCACCCAGATTCCAGATACTTTCCTAGTGTGTATTATGTAACTAACTCTCTGATGCCTCAGTACGTCACTGGTATTCGGAGCTAGTGTATAACTATCTAGAAGGTTTGGAATCATGATCGAAAGTATCTATTATGTAGACTTTGATTGTATCAAATTTCTTTCGCATGGCTTACCTCATTAATTAAAGCTTTTCGTATTTCTTGAACTACTCCTCTCCTGTCTTGTTTCGATTCGATTGGTAGAATAGGAATGTGCTTGAGGAGATGTAAATTAAGATGTTTGAAACTAAGTTCATTATGTCGTTGTTTAATAGTTGTGGAAGGAAAAGATTAATTGGGTCTTCTGTGCTTGCGATAAAGGAACGGAAAATGGGTCATTTGTACAGATATTTTTAACATGGTTCAAATGGACGAGTAAAAATTATTATGGGTGAAATGAACACCAAAAAAATAGCAAAGATGGAACTGGATTCATTCTGACTTAAATTTAAAAAATAACAAGGATGAAACTGAATGCATCCTGATGTAAATTAAAAATAAGAAAAAGTATTTGAAAATGGGTAGGATGAAACTGTTTACATCGTGACTATTTTTACATTTTTGTCCATTTAAACAATATTCTAAATATTCTTTTTACCCGGGAATTGTTGAGTTTGGTTTTTTTAACCAATTTTGTGATAAAGGAATGGATGAACTTGTTTAACTCTTATGTTTGTCAAACAAATGGTAGCTCTCCGGTCTTGTGACGAGGATTTGTTTAAGCATATAGGTGTTCCTCATATTTTTGCATAATTGGGAGAACACTGTGAAATTAGGTTTCACTATGGAATGGGAACACTCACTCATTCCGCCAAAGTCATTCATACACTCATTCGTATGAATGAGAGAGGCTGCCAGAGGAAACTAAAAGGGCTGATCATATCAGCCGCTTGGGAAATAAATCTCCCTGAGCGGGTAGATTAGCCTCCCAAATACTTTTGTACTAGTTTCTTATAAATTTTAAACTCTTATAAGTTGGCTCACTCATTTTACTATTAAAGTAAGGGAAAACATCTGATGTTTAGCCGCTTGGTTTTTCTTAATAAAGAAAATAAAATAAGAGAGCGGTTGATGTTCCGCCTGTTGTAAAATAGTGTTTTCCATGAATGAGTGAATGAGCAAGTGTTTTTAATACTCACCTCTAGTGGTAGAGTTGTTTTGGTCCAGTACTTTATATATTATTGATACATCAACATGCTCTTCATTGCATCAAAATTCCAACATGATGCAAACATTGCAATGGTTGTCGGCTTGATATTTGCCCAGATGTCATCACTGAAGCAAGTTAGCTAGCTAGGTTGGGATCAATATTGCATCCGCTGCTTGAATTGTTCATTCTTGATTGTCACAATCAATATAGGATGCAGGAGTCTTGCTTCATCAGATGTACGTGCTCGAATAGTACCAAAAGCTGCAATACAGAGTCTGTACGTGTCACTAACATTATCACTAAACTCATGAATACCAAAAGCTGTAATATAGAGTCTGCACGCACTACATATCTCTGTCCTCTCAGTTCCTCATTCTCCCTATTAAATTAGTTTTTTTCTTTTGAATGGTCTATTAAATTAGTTAGTTGAACGGTTTGGCACCAGTATTACTTTGATGCGGACCCCTTTAATGTCGGACCCACATTTATTTTTATAGAAAAAAAATGAGTGAACTGATAATTTTTTAGTCACCAACACAGTAGTAGTAACTATGACATATATGCAAGAAACTTGAAAGTAGTCTATGATAAGGATCTAAAATGGTTGCAATAGATCGTGCTTATAATCGAAATGGTATTATACCTATCTACTGGAAAAGGTATTACTTTATCATTATTGAGTCATTGACCATTTGAGTTGAATCTGATTTTATATTAGAAAGACTACTGTTACGATGATAGCTGTTAACTATGTAACGAAGCCATGATGTGCAGTGCGGGAAATCAAACAATGTAATGGTCCTAATGGATTTGAAAAAGCAAGCCTACTACAGGTTTCTTCGGAGAACACACATGCTTCATCTTCTTGGACTTGGACTTCTGTTATACGTTGTAGGAGGCTTACCACACCTTTTTCGGGGGATGGTAAGCATATAATGTTACTTTTCCCTGCGTAACTTATCGTTTTTGGCCGTGAGTAGTGGCTTGGGAACATATGATATTGCTGTTTATGGCCGGATTGGACCAAAACTGTGGCTGCATATCCTATAATCCTTTGCTTAATCTTATAGTTAACTGTGAAAATAATTTACGTTTTAGATTTAACTTTTATTAATGTAGTTGTGAGAAAATCTCACAACCACACCCCTTACCCCTAGTAAAAACTATAGAACAATCTAAGTAATATCCATGAAAATCATAAGAACATTCATTAAGATTTTCAAATTGGATGCACAATGATGAAGAAATCCTAACTTGCTCTCCAAATAATCTTTTTCTCTCCTAAATATCTTCTCTAAACTCTCAAGAAGATCTCTCTCAATACAAGGTCGCTCGATTCCTTATATAGGAATTTACATAGTGGAAGACAGCTAATAAATCCCCTAATTTTGGATCTGACGTGCACCAATGTCGCATGGACTTTATCATTGACGCGTGACTTCTTTACTATCGCACAACTCTTCACACTTTACTCGTGATTAAGCTGACATCATCTGATACGTCATTCTGGATAAGCTTTACGCGGTTGTTTTCGCTCTGTCTTGATGATCATTATTTCGCATGTTTACTTGGTGTGCGATATTTTGTATCCACATTTCGCCTCTTCTCATATCGTTATTTTGATAAAGAGAGTGATATGAGAAATTCTAATTTATTATGCCGCACCCATTCACCTTTTCGTATTCTTATCTGCCGACATGCTTACGTGATTTCACTTTAACCGTCTACACGTGTTGACTTCCTTCCTCTTTTACTGGAACGTCCGAGTTTAACCGGTCATCTTTTCACCTATTTATTAACTGGGTTGAGGAGGGATAATCTTTTTTCTACTTCTTCTTCCCTGCTTGTCTCTGTAAATCTTCTGCAAATCCTCACCTTTTTTATCTCCTGCAAAATTTTGATTTTCTTTATCCTCTCGAAATCTTAATTTTGATTATGTTGTCGTTGTTATGGATTCTCTCCCCAAGTTAGTATATCTTATCACCACTGTTTTTCTTTTGTTTTCTCCTTTCTCCATTGTTGTTCTTCTAATTCTCATACTGGTTGTTTTGCAACAAAAGTTCTTCCTTTGGTAACACGAAGATTACGGTTTCTAATCCTAGAACTTCTTCGAGCTTGAAAGATAGAGAATCTCTCAGGAGGAAGCCTTCGCACAACAAAGGAGTAAGAAATACTGTCTTTTTTGTAAAACAATATTCTTGCATCTATTTCTTATCTGTGTTGTTCTTCGCAGGATTCTGATTGTGATATTGATGGTGGGAAAAAGATAAAGATAAAAAAGGTTCACAAATCCCCATCGCTCAACACTAGTCTTGTCATTCCCGATTTTGATTGTAAAGAAAAGGAGATCGATACTCATCCTCACGTCAATGTTGACGCTCCCATACAAGACTTGATTTCCTCAACTCCTTTGAATGTTTCTGCTTCTCCAAAGGAAATTTTCTCTCCTAAAGATGATGCCCTAATTGACCATGCGGTAAAGGAAATATGCGCCTCTGCGACTGTGACCGTACTTATGGTGGATCAGACCGTTTCTACCTTTATAAATGGTCATTTATTTGCGAATATCCCTGCATCTGTGGAGAATATTGCTATTGCCGCTCCTGTGGAAAACGTTGCCTCTTCTGCATTCGCTCGTTCTTTTTCTAAAGTCATTTCTTTAGAAGCAATCTCTATTGACAAGGGGGTGCTGCTCAAACTTTTTCTGATATCATCAGTGTTTCTCATTCGTCTATTAATGATCCTTTGAAGCTTCGTATCTGTGATGCTCGATCAAGTTGTTGTCTGATTCTCCACCGAACAAGCCAACAAGGAGCGAGATCTTATCTCAAATTGATCAAAGTGTTCATATTGCTCTTGGTCTCTTGGTAGGCACTCTTTGGCTTATACTTTTGTTATTCAAACTTCCTCATCACTTCATATTTATTCTTATCTTATTTTTCTTTTAGGAATCCCGTCGTCACATCATTCTGGCAGAAGGATTTTCTGAATCTAGTAATACCATTCTCTCGTCAGAATGCCACATTAAAAGGGGAAGTTCTCAAGCTAAAGGGGGAACTCCAGACTGCTACTCTCGAATCCGAAAGTCTTCGTAACAAGAATCAAGATCTCAGAGGTACTTATCCCTTCAGCCTTATGACTCATTTAGAAATAATTTTCTTTTGTATCCAAGTCATAAATTTCTTCATGCATATGTTTAAGATTTAAACCAGAAACGCGTCATGAAGAGATTTAGCTTTCAATTTTCCGTTGAAGATGCTTACTTGGATTAATGAGAAATTGCAGCGCCAAGTAGATCAGTTAAACAATGATCATTCATACTCGCTTGATCAGATTGAAAATCTAAAAAACGAAAATCTTTGTTTAGCTAGTCAAAATGAGCTACTGGGTTCTCAAGTTTCCCATCTATCTGGATTATTGTATAGTGCTGATTTAAGACATCAAACTTTATCAGATGAGAATCAGGGTTTATTCAAAGAAAAAGCAGTCTTTCTTAAAGAAAGAAGCGATGTTTACGCGTCAATATCTCATTCTCCAAAATATTTGCGATGACCAAGAGGAATCTCTTCGCACATTAAGGAATCAGCATGATGAGTTGACGAGGGAATTAACCATTCAGAATGAAAAGATTATTCAGAGTAAGATAAACTTGACTGTGAAGATGAACCAACTTCTAGAGCAACACACGCAGCTAAAAGAGTCTCATGATGCCCTTATGAAAGAAAATGCATCTCTTTATTTGGATGAAAAGAAGATTCTATTAGAGCATTGCTCGTTCGAAATCGCATGTGTTGCTATCTCAAGCATGTTTGTCAATGTTAGTGATCAAAACTATAAGTCTTGATTTCTAGCCTATATAGCTAAAGGTCTCGGACTAGGATAGAAAGTGTAGTTGAGCTCAAGACTCCATGACAATCATCATACAAGACGGAGGACTACTCAAGGAACTGGTGTATCTTCATCGACTAAAAGACATGTGGAGACTTGAACTTATCTGTCACTCAAAAGTCTATCTACTCTATCTCCTATTGATACGTATTGGTCTCTGTAACTTGGTGCCTATTATTATATAGGCGGAATTCATAATAATAATAGACGAAAACTATAAAACATAACAAACTAGAAACCAGATTCGAAGAAATATATCTTCTCTAGATTATGAACAAGAAAACTATTAAAATTCTCTCTTTGTTACGCTCACAATCTCTCTAAACAGTAAATAATATTTAACTGTTTTGCTAAGCTTGCTTTTACAATAATTAATTGCCTCACAAACTTCTCTCTAGATCTGTGTGTTAAACCTCCTTTTCTAGGTGTCAAACCACACTATCTATATTGTCTTAGCTATGAGCTAAACATCTCTATTTATAGCTTTAACGGTTTCCCAAACCTTATAGGAATCTATTTCCTTATCTAGGAATAATTCCTTTTCTAGGTATATTTCCTTATCTAGGAATATTACCTTGTCTAGGAATATTCTTAATCTAGCTAGGAATAATTCCTTTTCTAAGTATATATTTCCTTATCTAGAAATATTACCTTGTCTAGGAAATATTCCTTTTCTAGGTATATTTCCTTATATAAGAATACTGCCTACAAATCAGTATTCCTTCCTTAAATTACAATTTTATCCTCAATCCTTCTTGAAGATCACTAGTTCCCGGAGAGAGGAAGATACACATGTATCATGCGCCCCCACTCAAGAACTTGAACTCCTGTGAAAGTTAGAATTGGAGGTTAGGGAACCTGAGAGTTCCTTTCTCCATGCTGAACCATCTCTCCTTGCTGGGAACTTGACTTCGACTTCCAATTATAAAAGCGACCTTATCTTTTTGTGTTTCCTTAGTCTCTCTTCGCTCCGTAATGCAATCCTCTTCGAGTGATTCTTCTCTATCAAACCACAAGTCTTCCACGTGTGGCAAGATCATCTTGTCAACTCCATCATCATCTAGTAATGGTGGTTCAAACATATTCAACCTTCCTAGGTCATCTTATTGTTGTTCGGTTAGGGTTTCCAAACAAACTCTACTCGGCTTCTCGTCAAGAGAACGGGTCACAAGAAGAATGAACTTCGTACTAGCATTCACCAACCGTTTAGCCTGAGTGACTATAATCAAGCTCGCTCCCTCAAGTGGAGAGTCTATAGCTCGTATTACAAAAGATTTTCCATCTTTGGTAAAGGTATACTTCTAGTCTCTCCTATGTACAACCGCATCGCGATCCCACAAGTAAGGACTACCAAGTACAACCCGACAAACATATAATGGAACCACATCGCATGTAACCTCATCAATGTATGACTCATCAAAAGCAAACTTTAACGTACACTGATCTGCAGCCTGTAGCCCACCTTCCTTTTGAAGCCACCCTAAAGGATAGGGTTTCAGATGTTTGAAAGTTCTCAAACCCAACTTTTCTACCAAAGAATGTGAAAGTAAATTCTTCTGACTTCCCGGGTCAATAACAACATCTATCAGTGTTGTTTTAACCTGCATCTTAACTGTGAAGAGTCGTTCCCTAGAATCTTCCTCCATAATTTCTTCTACGCCTCCTGCCATTAGAGAGAGCTTTTGATTAGGTTCTGTTAGTCCTTGGACTTATTTTGGAACTTGTGCGACTAGTGTTGCCATCATGGCTTCTTTCTTCGGCAACCCTTTTGGTTTTAGATTAGTACACTTCATCGAACACTTGTCAATTTGTTTGCAATGAGTGCAAACTAAACCTTCTTGGTCTTTAGACTTCCCTTTATCTTTGCTCCTTTCATCTCCTTTAGTGACGAAACTTCCAGACTTCTCCTTGATGTTTCCCTCAACATCAGTTTTCTTCATCCTGCCTTCAATATCATTAGCTTTTATACTTGCTTCGGAGATAATATCCACCAAAAACATCTTCAACTCCTTCCGTATATACTCATGGAACCCGGAGATATACTTCATATACATAGCATAATCTTCCAAGTCTAAATCCAAAACCATAGCTTGATTCTAAAATTCCGAAGTATATTCTTGCACGGTTGGTTGTAAGTATGCTTCGAGTCGTACCACTTGAACCATCTCTCTTCAAGGTAGCCAACCAGATAAAATTATTTCCTCACAACTTCCTTGAATCTTTTCCATGAAAATACTCCTTTTCCTAGGTTTTGTCTTTGATAAGCTTTCCACCAGGTTAGAGCATGCTTTTGTAGCTTCAATGCCGCGAAAGCAATCTTTTCCTTTGAACCATATTCAAAGAAAGAAAAATACGTCTCTAGACGCTCTATCCAATCATCTAATTTTTCTACATCGACACTTCCATCATAAAGTAGAATATCAACATGGAAATCAATTTTGAGATTCTTACCTTGATTCATAAACTTACCACGGTTTTGTTGCTTTTGTTCTTTTAGGAATCTCATCTTCTTCTTCCGAACCCCAAGATGGAGATTTCTTTTTCGTAAGTTTCAGATTTGGTGTATTGGAAAGAATACAAGCAACAAACTCGTCCAGGGTAGTTTGAATCGTCTTCATCTCTTTTTCTAACATAACCACCTTCTCGTAGGTAGTTTTTGGTTCATCAGTCTTAGACTCATCGTCTGATTTTGTCATCCTTGGTTTTCTTGTTCTTTTAACGTATTCTTGCTTTTCGAGTAACTCACCAAGCTGTTTGTAGAGAGATCTAGTAAAGACTATAAACCGCGGGAATTTTCCCCAAAAGAAACGAACTTTGATATGATACCAACTTGATGCATATTGATCTCTGTACCTTGTGCCTATTATTATAGAGGCGGAATTCAGAATAATAATAGACGAAAACTAGAAAACAGAACAAACTAGAAACCAGATTCGAAGAAATATATTTCTCTAGATTATGAACAAGAAAACTATTACAATTCTCTCTTTGTTACGCTCACAATCTCTCTAAACAGTAAATAATATTTAACTGTTTTGCTAATCTTGCTTTTATAATAATTAACTGCCTCACAAACTTCTCTCTAGGTCTGTGTGTTAAACCTCCTTTTCTAGGTGTCAAACCACACTATCTATATTGTCTTAGCTATGAGCTAAACATCTCTATTTATAGCTTTAACGGTTTCCCAAACCTTATAGGAATTTATTTCCTTATCTAGGAATAATTCCTTTTCTAGGTATATTTCCTTATCTAGGAATATTACCTTGTCTAGGAATATTCTTAATCTAGCTAGGAATAATTCCTTTTCTAAGTATATATTTCCTTATCTAGAAATATTACCTTGTCTAGGAAATATTCCTTTTCTAGGTATATTTCCTTATATAAGAATACTGCCTACAAATCAGTATTCCTTCCTTAAATTACAATTTTATCCTCAATCCTTCTTGAGGATCACTAGTTCCCGGAGAGAGGAAGATACACATGTATCATGCTCCCCCACTCAAGAACTTGAACTCCTGTGAAAGTTAGATTTGGAGGTTAGGGAACCTGAGAGTTCCTTTCTCCATGCTGAACCATCTCTCCTTGCTGGGAACTTGACTTCGACTTCCAATTATAAAAGCGACCTTATCTTTTTGTGTTTCCTTAGTCTCTCTTCGCTCCGTAATGCAATCCTCTTCGAGTGATTCTTCTCTATCAAACCACAAGTCTTCCACGTGTGGCAAGATCATCTTGTCAACTCCATCATCATCTAGTAATGGTGGTTCAAACATATTCAACCTTCCTAGGTCATCTTATTGTTGTTCGGTTAGGGTTTCCAAACAAACTCTACTAGGCTTCTCGTCAAGAGAACGGGTCACAAGAAGAATGAACTTCGTACTAGCATTCACCAACCGTTTAGCCTGAGTGGCTGTAATCAAGCTCGCTCCCTCAAGTGGAGAGTCTATAGATCGTATTACAAAAGCTTTTCCATCTTTGGTAAAGATATACTTCTAGTCTCTCTTATGTAAAACCGCATCGCGATCCCACAAGTAAGGACTACCAAGTACAACCTGACAAACATCTAATGGAACCACATCGCATGTAACCTCATAAATGTATGACTCATCAAAAGCAAACTTGAACGTACACTGATCTGCAGCCTGTAGCCCACCTTCCTTTTGAAGCCACCCTAAAGGATAGGGTTTCGTATGTTTGAAAGTTTTCAAACCCAACTTTTCTACCAAAGAATGTGAAAGTAAATTCTTCTGACTTCCCGGGTCAATAACAACATCTATCAGTGTTGTTTTAACCTGCATCTTAACTGTGAAGAGTCGTTCCCTAGAATCTTCCTCCATAATTTCTTCTACGCCTCCTGCCATTAGAGAGAGCTTTTGATTAGGTTCTGTTAGTCCTTGGACTTATTTTGGAACTTGTGCGACTAGTGTTGCCATCATGGCTTCTTTCTTCGGCAACCCTTTTGGTTTTAGATTAGTACACTTCATCGAACACTTGTCAATTTGTTTGCAATGAGTGCAAACTAAACCTTCTTGGTCTTTAGACTTCCCTTTATCTTTGCTCCTTTCATCTCCTTTAGTGACGAAACTTCCAGACTTCTCCTTGATGTTTCCCTCAACATCAGTTTTCTTCATCCTGCCTTCAATATCATTAGCTTTTATACTTGCTTCGGAGATAATATCCACCAAAAACATCTTCAACTCCTTCCGTATATACTCATGGAACCCGGAGATATACTTCATATACATAGCATAATCTTCCAAGTCTAAATCCAAAACCATAGCTTGATTCTAAAATTCCGAAGTATATTCTTGCACGGTTGGTTGTAAGTCTGCTTCGAGTCGTACCACTTGAACCATCTCTCTTCAAGGTAGCCAACCAGATAAAATTATTTCCTCACAACTTCCTTGAATCTTTTCCATGAAAATACTCCTTTTCCTAGGTTTTGTCTTTGATAAGATTTCCACCAGGTTAGAGCATGCTTTTGTAGCTTCAATGCCGCGAAAGCAATCTTTTCCTTTGAACCATATTCAAAGAAAGAAAAATACGTCTCTAGACGCTCTATCCAATCATCTAATTTTTCTACATCGACACTTCCATCATAAAGTGGAATATCAACATGGAAATCAATTTTTAGATTCTTACCTTGATTCATAAACTTACCACGGTTTTGTTGCTTTTGTGCTTTTAGGAATCTCATCTTCTTCTTCCGAACCCCAAGATGAAGATTTCTTTTTCGTAAGTTTCAGATTTGGTGTATTGGAACGAATACAAGCAACAAACTCGTCCAGGGTATTTTGAATCGTCTTCATCTCTTTTTCTAACATAACCACCTTCTCGTAGGTAGTTTTTGGTTCATCAGTCTTAGACTCATCGTCTGATTTTGTCATCCTTGGTTTTCTTGTTCTTTTAACGTATTCTTGCTTTTCGAGTAACTCACCAAGCTGTTTGTAGAGAGATCTAGTGAAGACTATAAACCGCGGGAATTTTCCCCAAAAGGAACGAACTTTGATATGATACCAACTTGATGCGTATTGATCACTGTACCTTGGTGCCTATTATTATAGAGGCGGAATTCAGAATAATAATAGACGAAAACTAGAAAACAGAACAAACTAGAAACCAGATTCGAAGAAATATATTTCTCTAGATTATGAAAAGAAAACTATTACAATTCTCTCTTTGTTACGCTCACAATCTCTCTAAACAGTAAATAATATTTAACTGTTTTTCTAATCTTTCTTTTATAATAATTAACTTCCTCACAAACTTCTATCTAGGTCTGTGTGTTAAACCTCCTTTTCTAGGTGTCAAACCACACTATCTATATTGTCTTATCTATGAGCTAAACATCTCTATTTATAGCTTTAACGGTTTCCCAAACCTTATAGGAATCTATTTCCTTATTTAGGAATAATTCCTTTTCTAGGTATATTTCCTTATCCAGGAATATTACCTTGTCTAGGAATATTCTTAATCTAGCTAGGAATAATTCCTTTTCTAAGTATATATTTCCTTATCTAGAAATATTACCTTGTCTAGGAAATATTCCTTTTCTAGGTATATTTCCTTATATAAGAATACTGCCTACAAATCAGTATTCCTTCCTTAAATTACAATTTTATCCTCAATCCTTCTTGAGGATCACTAGTATCGGAGAGAGGAAGATACACATGTATCATGCGCCCCCACTCAAGAACTTGAACTCCTGTGAAAGTTAGATTTGGAGGTTAGGGAACCTGAGAGTTCCTTTCTCCATGCTGAACCATCTCTCCTTGCTGGGAACTTGACTTCGACTTCCAATTATAAAAGCGACCTTATCTTCTTGTGTTTCCTTAGTCTCTCTTCGCTCCGTAATGCAATCCTCTTCGAGTGATTCTTCTCTATCAAACCACAAGTCTTCCACGTGTGGCAAGATCATCTTGTCAACTCCATCATCATCTAGTAATGGTGGTTCAAACATCTTCAACCTTCCTAGGTCATCTTCTTGTTATTCGGTTAGGGTTTCCAAACAAACTCTACTCGGCTTCTCGTCAAGAGAACGGGTCACAAGAAGAATGAACTTCGTACTAGCATTCACCAAACGTTTAGCCTGAGTGGCTGTAATCAAGCTCGCTCCCTCAAGTGGAGAGTCTATAGATCGTATTACAAAAGCTTTTCCATCTTTGGTAAAGATATACTTCTAGTCTCTCTTATGTAAAACCGCATCGTGATCCCACAAGTAAGGACTACCAAGTACAACCTGACAAACATCTAATGGAACCACATCGCATGTAACCTCATCAATATATGACTCATCAAAAGCAAACTTGAACGTACACTGATCTGCATCCTGTAGCCCACCTTCCTTTTGAAGCCACCCTAAAGGATAGGGTTTCGTATGTTTGAAAGTTTTCAAACCCAACTTTTCTACCAAAGAATGTGAAAGTAAATTCTTCTGACTTCCCGGGTCAATAACAACATCTATCAGTGTTGTTTTAACCTGCATCTTAACTGTGAAGAGTCGTTCTCTAGGATCTTCCTCCATAAGTTCTTCTACGCCTCCTGCCATTTGAGAGAGCTTTTGATTAGGTTCTGTTAGTCCTTGGACTTATTTTGGAACCTGTGCGACTAGTGTTGCCATGATGGCTTCTTTCTTCTGCAACCCTTTTGGTTTTAGATTAGTACACTTCATCGAACACTTGTCAATTTGTTTGCAATGAGTGCAAACTAAACCTTCTTGGTCTTTAGACTTCCCTTTCTCTTTGCTCCTTTCATCTCCTTTAGTGACGAAACTTCCAGACTTCTCCTTGATGTTTCCCTCAACATCAGTTTTCTTCAGCCTGCCTTCAATATCATTAGCTTTTATACTTGCTTCGGAGATAGTATCCACCAAAAACATCTTCAACTCCTTCCGTATATACTCATGGAACCCGGAGATATACTTCATATACATAGCATAATCTTCCAAGTCTAAATCCAAAACCATAGCTTGATTCTGAAATTCCGAAGTATATTCTTGCACGGTTGGTTGTAAGTCTGCTTCGAGTCGTACCACTTGAACCATCTCTCTTCAAGGTAGCCAACCAGATAAAATTATTTCCTCACAACTTCCTTGAATCTTTTCCATGAAAATACTCCTTTTCCTAGGTTTTGTCTTTGATAAGCTTTCCACCAGGTTAGAGCATGCTTTTGTAGCTTCAATGCCGCGAAAGCAATCTTTTCCTTTGAACCATATTCAAAGAAAGAAAAATACGTCTCTAGACGCTCTATCCAATCATCTAATTTTTCTACATCGACACTTCCATCATAAAGTGGAATATCAACATGGAAATCAATTTTTAGATTCTTACCTTGATTCATAAACTTACCACGGTTTTGTTGCTTTTGTGCTTTTAGGAATCTCATCTTCTACTTCCGAACCCCAAGATGGAGATTTCTTTTTCGTAAGTTTCAGATTTGGTGTATTGGAACGAATACAAGCAACAAACTCGTCCAGGGTAGTTTGAATCGTCTTCATCTCTTTTTCTAACATAACCACCTTCTCGTAGGTAGTTTTTGGTTCATCAGTCTTAGACTCATCGTCTGATTTTGTCATCCTTGGTTTTCTTGTTCTTTTAACGTATTCTTGCTTTTCGAGTAACTCACCAAGCTGTTTGTAGAGAGATCTAGTGAAGACTATAAACCGCGGGAATTTTCCCCAAAAGAAACGAACTTTGATATGATACCAACTTGATGCGTATTGATCTCTGTACCTTGGTGCCTATTATTATAGAGGCGGAATTCAGAATAATAATAGACGAAAACTAGAAAACAGAACAAACTAGAAACCAGATTCGAAGAAATATATTTCTCTAGATTATGAACAAGAAAACTATTACAATTCTCTCTTTGTTACGCTCACAATCTCTCTAAACAGTAAATAATATTTAACTGTTTTGCTAATCTTGCTTTTATAATAATTAATTGCCTCATAAACTTCTCTCTAGGTCTGTGTGTTAAACCTCCTTTTCTAGGTGTCAAACCACACTATCTAGATTGTCTTAGCTATGAGCTAAACATTTCTATTTATAGCTTTAACGGTTTCCCAAACCTTATAGGAATCTATTTCCTTATCTAGGAATAATTACTTTCCTAGGTATATTTTCTTATCTAGGAATATTACCTTGTCTAGGAATATTTTTAGTAGGAATTACCAATAAGTACTAATATAGTAGTCTTAGTTAGTGGCAGGTCCATCCACTAAAGCCCAGTAACCAGAGGTCCAAAGATTTAAATAAAAAAAGAAATTGGACCAAAAAGTTTAACTCCAGGTCCATATACGTGTGAGAAAGTCATGTACTTTTTTTGATATCTCCAAAATACCCCCTAGTGTAATAGAATATACACTTTAGATGAACCATTTTTTTTCCAGATTCGTTTTTTTTTTCTCTTTCCTCTCGCTGCTAGTAGAGAAAATCTTCTTCTTTTTTTCGTTCTCTCCCGTTTTGTCTATCAGAGAAGAGATAATCCCATGAAGATTTTTGCAAGATATAAATCGATCCGCGAATCCAAGCTCGATTATTTATATGAAGTTTTGGTAAGTTGATTTTGTTACTGTTGATGTTAGTCTAGGTTTTTTTTTAATCAATTTTCTTCTAGTAATGTTTATCTTAGGGTTTCTAGTATCTAATAGTTTTTTGGATGTTTGATTATGTTTTGATCTCTATGCTTGATTGTTTATTTTTTTATAAAATAGTTCAGATCTAGACGGATGATCACCTTTTTTGTTCATTTCGTCAGTAGATTTGATTATATCAGTTTCATTTTATTGGTTCTAGATTTTTTCAGTTCATTTTTGTGTATGAACCAACAGTACATATCTGCAGTACTGACAAAAACCTAGCTTTATATACTGATTTTGATGATTTACAGTTTTTGTTATTAATTTATTATGTTTTAGATCGGCTTTGATTTTGTTTTACTCATGGATTCATCACTTAATTTGTATGATTCAGCAGTACATATATCTCTTGATTCCTTGGAGAGAAATTAAGACTTAAGATTTTTGGGTTACGGAAATAGGAATTGAACTCGGTTTTTTGTGTGTTTACGATCTTTATTCTTGATTCATTAATTTTTTTACTTCAATTTTTATAAAAATACTTCAGATCTAGATACATAATCATGTTTTAGGTTCATTTCATTAGTATATCTGATTTTTTAGTTTCATTTTGTTGGTCTTTGGTTTGTTTTTAATTTGCTTTTGTGTATTAATCATCAGTACGTATATGATGTACTGGTGGTTTTTGATGAAAATAGTCCAGATCTAGTTATAAAATCAAGTTTTACGTTCGTTTCATTTGGAGATCTGATATTTTAGTTTCATTTTGTTGGCTTTTGGTTTTGTTTCTGTTTGGTTTTGTGTATTAACCATCAGTACGTATATGACGTACTGATTTTCTGTGTTTACTATGCATCTATATGTTTTTCTTGTGTATTAACCATCACTACGTATATGACGTACTGTTTTTATGAAACTTAATCGTAATTATTCGATTTTTTGATTAGATTATGATGTTTTTAGCTTATTTGAACTCTCAATTTGATTTTCTTGTTATTTTCGTTCTTTATTTTCTAAGAAAATCATGCTTGTTTATTGTTTCAAGGGTATTGTCTAGCAGTACATATGTCGCATACTAATACAAAGTACTTTTGATTCTGTTTTATTCTTAGTTTTATCACTTGTTGTTGTTTGATCCATAAGTACATATCTTCCATACTGAAATAATACTCTTTCGATTCTGTTTTTTTATAGATTCATTCCATGCAGTTGTTTTTTAGTTCATGAATCAATAGTACATATGTGGCATACTGATACAAACTGCATTTTGATTATGTTTTATTCTTAGTTTTATCACTTGTTGTTGTTTCATCCATAAGTACATATATGCGATACTGAAATAAGACTCTCGATTTAGTTATTTTTCTTCATGGAGTTGTTTTAGACAGTGAATTAACAATACATATATTGAATACTGAAAAATTTGCTCTTTGAATCTGTTTTATACATAGATTTTAGTCAGTTAATTCTTATGATTTTGTCAACACATATATGGAATACCGAAATAAAACTGAACCATCGTTAGGTAGTATTAATCTCGATGTTGTCATATTACTTGTACTATTCATTTTTGTTCTGTTATTCATATATTGATTGTTGTTATGTTTTAGTTGTTACATTTTGGTCACATTTACAGGTTCAATATGTCTGATGTTACGAGTGTTGGCGCTTTTTGGAGGAAGTGGTCCAATGGGAGTGGAGCACTAGAGAGATCCTGTTTTTTTTAACCTGTAAGCAGTGTAGCAGATATGTACTCAAATTATGTAAGCAGTGTAGCGGATATGTACTCAAATTTCATAAACTGTGTAGCAGATATGTACTCGATATAATGAGCATGTAGACACACACGTTTGGTAGTCAGGGTATTGTGGTCATTTTCACGTTTTAATTAATGATGGACCTTTAGATAAAAGAAAATTCTGGTTGGACCCTACTATAAATAACCTTATGGTCTTAGGACCAAACAAGAAATTTTCCATATTTTTAATCTAGAAATAATTGCTTTTCTAAGTATATATTTCCTTATCTAGAAATATTACCTTGTGTAGGAAATATTCCTTTTCTAGGTATATTTCCTTATCTAAGAATACTGCCTAAAAATCAGTATTCCTTCCTTAAATTAGAATTTTATCCTCAATCCTTCTTGAGGATCACTAGTTGCCAGAGAGAGGAAGATACACATGTATCACCTATTCTTGAGACAAAAGTCGTTTTGATATATAGACTTTCATTATACACATCTTCTATTTCGAGCCGAGTTTAACTCGCCTATCTATTTCTCGAAATATGTTTTGGTAAGATTTCGCTTTAGCCAAATTCATCTTTACCTAGTGACGAAAGTCATGTTATGTTTCAAGCACTTTGGAAACTGCTCTGACGAAAAATGGTATGTGAATAACGACTGTATAACGTCCTCTGAGAATGTTTCAATGATTGAAATGAGAGTTTAGATTACGTAACCATTGGTAGGATATAAGCATTATTGTGGAAACACATATATGTATAAGTCCTTATTCCTTGAACCAAAGTTTGCGAACTTTGTTGATCAATAGAAACGGAATGTGGCGTGAGCCAAGTCTGCGAACTTTGAACTCCTTCCGTGAGATTAAGTCATCCGAACTCATTCCGCGAACTTGAGTAGGTTATATCTAAAATCGGTTGTTCTTAAACTCATGTTTATATAAACTAAGGAATGCTTTTGCAAACCGTGGCTATAAAGTTCATGAACCGATTCGAGTGAATCAAACCGTTTTTTTTTTTCGATTGTGTCTTGTGTAGTTACATAAAATCTAAACAATTGAACAACTCTCTAACTAGTTCATTTGAGTCATTTGGACTAGTTATGGTGAAGAAGAATATGGTGGATATGAAAGTGATCATATGGATAACCATTTGGTTAACTATTGTTGAACCAACAAATGTTAATGTTCGGGAACGGTTCATCAACCCAAAATTGGACATTTCATTTTTGTGTAACAAGCTAAGTTTTCGATCCAACGGTTGAGAAATATTAGCTTGAATCTAATCAGGTTTTCATCTAACGGTGAATAGAATGCTTTTTTACCAAGCTAACATTGATTGCAAACCCTGATTTGAAAGACTATATAAGGGAGAACTCTAGAAACTGGGAAACCTAATCCCCACACCTTATGTGTGATACTAGTTGGATAGCGGGAGTGGATTCTCCTTTAACCTTTGGTTTCTTCTTCTAAACCAGGTTAACGACTTAAAGACTTCATTGGGATTGTGAAGCTAGACCGATACTACTTTTCTTGTAGTTGTGTGATCTGATCTTGCTGTTTCTATCGTTACGAGTACAATTGTGATAATTGGCTTGAGATTTATATCTCCGATAGGTAAGATAGAAAAGTAATCACAAACACATCGTCTCATCGTTTGTGATTCCAAAATATCTTTTTTCGCAGCGTCGATTAATATTATTGTGAGGTGATTGATAACACTAGGATGTTCTTCGGGAATATAAGTCTGGTTTATCAATTGGTTCATGTTCACCTTGATTTATCAAAATACGGAACAAAACTCTTAGGTATATTCGTTTGAGAAGGATTTATCTATTACCGTAGACTTTTCTGTGTGATACAGATTTGTTTATTAAAGTCTTCGACTTTGGGTCGTAGCAACTCTTAGTTGTGGGTGAGATCAGCTAAGGGAATCAAGTACGTAGCATCCTGCTGGGATCAGAGGCGTAGGAGCATAATTGTACCTTGGATCAGTGTGAGATTGATTGGGGTTCAACTACAGTCCATACTGAAGTTAGTTTGGAGTAGGCTAGTGTCTGTAGCGTCTTAATAGACAGTGTGTGTTTAATCTAGACTAGGTCCCGGGGTTTTTCTGCATTTGGGGTTTCCTCCTTAACAAAATTATGGTGTCTGTGTTATTTCTATTCCGCATTATATTTGTTTATATAATTGAAATATCACAGGTTGCGTGTTGTTCAATCAATTAGAATATCCGACCTTTTGGTTGTTGCTTTAAATTGATTGACACTTGGATATTGGTCTTCGGTACCATCCAAGTTATCTCTCTAGTATTTGATAAAGAATCGCAGATTTCAATTTGCTTGAGTATATATCAAATCGAGAGATTGAGATATAAACTCTTTGATATACTTTTTATCTAGATTGAGTCTGACTGTCTAGTTGATTCTCTAGAAAGTATATTGGAGTTTGTCCATACAGATTGCTAAGCGAAATATTGGGTGTGGTTGTTGTACCCCCGCTTTTTCAGATTCAATCCCGTCTTAAGGGTTTGGTTGGTGATGATTTTGATAAGGCCATGGAAAATATGAAGAATAGTGGTTTCTCTTTAGATTAATATATTCTTTCTCATAGGGAGGGTAGTCACATGGAGCTGAGTGGCTCAGTTTACTTGTCTTTTTTGATCATTTGTATCTTGCTACTGCGAGAATTTCTCTCGTGTTATAATTCTATTTTTATTCTTTTACAAAATATGAGAAATCGCATCAGTCCACCGTCTCTCAGTTGAGGTATGATCTGTCTAAGGTCAGCAAAGAACGTGTGAAACTCTCAGTTGCACTTACTTCTTCTCGAGACCGAGCAAATAGGAGATGTTCGTATCTTGAGAACTTCATGGAGGTTGGCGTCAGGAATGCTGAGAAAGGTGTCGCTCGTGAAGCTCATGTTAAGGCTCGAGCTTTTGTAAACAAAATTCTCTTGGACAACTCACTTCCTTTAGTAAATATGGATCCTCTTTATATAAGCGAAGACGAGAAGCTTCCTGAGCCTGACATTGATTATGAATATGTTAGCGATGATGAGGAAGATTCTGAAGTTCCCCTTCATGAAAATCAGTCTGAAAAGGACGAGTCTGGTGATGACCTCTCCAAAGTTCCAAGTTCTGATATCAATCTCGGCAGCGAAGTTGACGCTGAAGCTTCTGTGATTATCCAAGACGCACCTTCTAATGATGCTTAACTTTTCCCGTTCCTTAGTCTTTTATGTCGCTTATAAGTCATTGAAAATGTATTTTTGAAGCACATTCTTGTATTTTTGAAGCACACTCTTATTTATGCTACTCGTTTCTTAACAAGGAAGATAATATCTCTTTTGTTTAAATTCCCATATTTGCCTCTCACTAGTGGAAAACAACAATTCAGCGACCGCCAGGACACGTCATATATATGAATTAAACGACCTGTTCTAGGGTTCTCTGAATGGGTCATTTATAAAGCGTTTTTTAATTGCACGGCCCTTATTGCGTGGGTCTCTGAACAGAGACCGTTTCTTACAGTAACTAGATGCTGACCCGCGGTACTGGTCGTAGATTTGAATTATAATATAAAAAAAATCAGATTCAGATCAGCTGAAATGTATGAATGGATGAATTTGAATTAATCTTACTGGTATTTAAGTCAAACAGTCAAGTCAAGTCTAATGAAGTCAAACTACAGTTAAACTGAAATTCAAATGCAACCTCAAATTTAACTAAAATTCAAATGCAACCTCAAATTTAACTGAGAATTTTAACATTCATTCCATTGGGTGTAAAACTACACAAAAAAAAAAATGAAATACTGAGTTCAGATAATACATGCCCAAGATTTCTAAGTTCTGACAACAACATGCTAAACTAATAAACTGATAGAAAAACAAAATGATAATTCAGCTCCTCCTATGACAATACTTCACAAATGATATCAAGCAGAGCATCAATGTGTTGTGTCCTTGGTTCACATGCGACTTCCTGCAAAGCAAATCAATAGTACAATGACTTCGTTCAGTTCACAATACACGGTAGAACAAAATAAGTTACTAGATATAGGTCATGTACAACAGTGTGAGGTAATTCGACAGACATTCTACCAATGGGTAGTAGCTGAAAGCACATGTGTGAGGTAACAATAGCTAATGAGACGTCATTTATCAACATTGCAGACTTCATACTTCACCTAAATACCTATAACAACACATTCCAGAAAAGAGACCAGAACTTATAGCATTTATAGGGGAATCTTAGTTCTCGACATGTTATCATCCTCTTTATCACTCACTGTACCTATAGCAGATGAGATTACATTTTCGACATTGCAGACTTCATACTGCATTTAGCACCAACCAACTAGGTAATTTACTAACTTAGTAGATAAACAACCCAAGGGAGATGAAATATATAACTCGAACATACCTATTTGTTGCAAGCTCCATGTTTTGAGATTGAACAGGGTGGTAATCTTTTGCCTACAAATTGGAAAGATAATAGTGTAAGAAAGAAGCAACTCCACTAACTATGTACTACAACGAAATGATAATAAAAACATCAAATGAGTTATCAAAAGTGAAGTACTTTCAGTTTGATCATTTTGGGAACTGATTCACTTTTGTCAAAAGGCTGCGGAAAACTAGTTATTGCATGCAATAAGAGGAGCGGATCTGTCAACATAAACATACACAATAGAAGATTGAATTCAATCCATGCCCTAAATTAAAGAAACCAAAATAGATTAAGAACTTACAAAGAAAACCCCTAAAATAAAGAAGAACTCATTCTGAACGAACCAATTCCAGATCCTAAAGAAAATACATAAAAATCAAATTATAATCCAATCTATAAATTAAGACTCATCAAAAATAAGATTCCTGACCCTCTGGTCTATATTCCAGACTATCATGAACGTCCTAGTGTACAAGGTTTACATAAAATTCAAACTAGTAACATAACATCATACTCATAATCAGTCAGTGTCAACACAGAATCGAAATAATAGTTTGAGGAACTTCACTATAATCAAGTGAACAACTAGAAATATAATACCATTAAGATTGAAACAAAGATTCACAGTAACATCTAAAGAAACTTGAAGATAATAGTTTTTCCAGTCTAATTGAACGCTCGATAGAGATGATATGTGTCAAAGACCACATTCTTAATGCCACTATAAGGAAAAGTCTTAATTGGGTATCATCAACAACCTTCCTAAGTGACGTCTTCATCTTAATTTACTATAGATTACGTGAGGCTGATTTGAAGTAACACACGTTCCATATACTGTTACTTCTGCTACCGCCAAGGTGGGCACGCACTGTGTCATCACTGATAAATTAGCTAGTTCTTTATCAAGTCAGATGTTTTGTAACTATAATAGTGATCTACATATAACTGAGGGAAACAAAGGGTTCTTCTTACCTCCTTGGAAGAGTTAACATAACTTCCCCACAGGGAAGCATCACAACCTGCATCACTAGCACTCCAAAGATCATTCCTACGATCATCCCCAATATGTAGAGCATCCTCAGGTTCGACCTCTAGTAACTCCCAAGCCTTCAAAAGTATTGTTGGATTTGGCTTCTCTGCTGCTACCTGGTTTTCATCAAACATGTTTAATTGGTTCAATATTGCAACCAAATAAGCAAGAATTTAAAACCAATGTGATGTCTCATGAATGTGACAGCAGCATAGAAAGATGCATACCAGACCCGCAATTAAACCATTACACAACATAATTCAGCTGAAATGTTTTCCAAATTATGTATTTATAAATTCATTATCCATAATTATTTTAAGGAAGGATGGTGAGGGACGCTACTGGATTATGAAATAATACAAACCGCTACATAGTTTTCAGTTAGGGGACGAAGAACGGGATTAGTCGAGAGTGTCTTATCAGTTAGGAGTTGTATTAAGCTTTCATTCTCCCCATTTAGAAGCTCTCTATAGAGAAGTCAAATAAAAATTATAAAAAAAACATTAGTATTGGTAACCAATATATCCTACTACCTTATATATTAAACTTAACATATAACACAAGTATTTCTTAAAACAAAGATAAATTCGAAGTGTATATAATAGTCTTACTTGAAGCAAGAGTTATCAAATACTAGGGGATTGGTTTTCCAGGGCCCCTCAAATCCAGAGGGTTCTTTGTGGCACCTTCCCTGATAAATTTGAACAACACCCAGTAAGTTAATACCCTAAATGTGCGAAGATGATACAAAAATTCAAATATCATTTCATTGTGATGCAACCAGATAAAAGAGAAAGAATGGACTCTTGGTTATATTCACCACTAAGCAATATCAATCAGAAAGTTTAAAGTCCACAGTAAAAAGGATAAAAAAAAACTGAATGTGAAAACATATTACCAAGGTGTACAGAGCAACAATATCCCTGTCTTGTATAGTTACCTTTGGAGTTTCTCCTCATTTTTCCAGCACGAACGAAAGATCCGTGTGAACCTTACCTGCAACAAAATCACAACCAATTATTAGATTCACAAATACACAGATTCATAATCAAAAAATAGTGATATAATTGAGAGGTGAAGCATGGTTCTCAGCACTTCCTTATCACCATATCAGATATATGCAACCCAAACTAAGTACTTCGATTATTAGTCCTTCCACCTGCAATTTTGAGAACATTATCACTTATTACTTACAAAACCGAAGTTCACAAAAGAGTTCATTCATCAAACAAACATAGTACAATGTTTTTGAACAAGCACCAACACAACAATAAGAAACAACTTAATGCAGAATCACCATCAATTCAAGAAAATCCCTAAACTAAAAGGAGAATAAAAGATAAAAACCAAACCTCAGATCTCTTCAACATAATCAGTAAAGTTGCATGCTATGTGAACCCTTTTGTTTATCAGACCATAGTGAACTGGTGCATATATAACTGTTCAGGAGATTTGTACTTTCCTACATAAACCAAAATAAGTGAAATTTCAATTTCATGAAAACTCCCAAAAATAAATCAAAATTAAACGCATTTAAATCAAAATTACAAGTAACATGATAGAAATAATCATAAAACGAACAAATTAACATTACCCAATATGTTGATTAAACAACAAAACTCACCAATTTTTAACAGGATTATTCTTCCATCTTCATATCTAAAAATTGAAAAGGAAAACAACAATTAGAAGAAGAAAGAGAGTCATGGCCAAAGAAAATAGACAAGGATGTTCTACAAACACAATTACAGAAACCCTAACAGTGCCCCAAATAGAAACCCTAATTTGCATTTCAAATATGAATAAAAGTGGTACAAAACGAAACCCTCAGAACAAAAAAAGAAGAAGATCGGTTAGTTAATTACAACCTTAATACAAAGATGAAAAGAAGAAGATGGTTCAAGAAAAATGGTTTTCTTCCTCTTTGCTTACGTCTGTGGTTCTTGGTTTATCGGATAATTCGATGATTTTTTTTGGAGGAGATGAAGAAGATGGTGAATTGGGTTGGGTTTAAGAGCAATGATTCAATTGATTTCTTATCGTTTTTTTTTTCAGTTTCGATTTGGTGGTGAGTATGATGAAGATGGATAAGAGAGGGGCAGGAGGGGAGACCGAGAGAGCAGAAGAAGAAAGAGAAAGTGAAATGAGAAATGGGAGAGAGAGAAATATGTATTTATATCCTCGATCAAGTAATTAAAAAGTATCACATCGGAATCGGTTTCCATGGGTCGCGGGATCAGCTGTAAGTTTATGGAAAAATAGTAAATATTCAGAGACGGTTATTAGTGAACTCTGAACTTTTTCATTTTTTTATCATATCAGAGACCCCTATGTCTGGTCAAAGGTCTTACTATCGTTAGTGAGGGTCTCTGATGTGAGTCAAAAGAAGCCCCATTTTACACTAGTGTCTTATTATGTTCCTTGTAAGAAATATGCCTTGACTTTTCATTCTTCAGGTAAGTCCGTGTGGCATTTTCTTGTTCAATATCTCATGCAAAACAATGTTAGTGTGAATCATATTTTTCTCATGAGGTCTTATTTAGCCTTCCTAATTAAAGGCCTTATTTTTCCTAATATATGATTTTTGCTTCTGTGAGACAAATTCGCAAGCAGTCTTTACATTTTCACGTAATGACCCATTGATCTCTCCTTATTATCTTCTTGTATTATTGACTCAGCAGGTTTTATTGACGCGCAAATACGACAAGCCTTAATACCCCCGTGAGTAAAAAGAATCATGATAATTGCGCCTTTTGACACAATTCAGCTCCCTAATGGAGGGTGTCGTCCTTATATTCCCCCTGACTTCCCCTTCAAAGAAGCTTACCCCTACCGGGTTCGGGTGGACTCTTCTCATCCAGTGATGCAACAATCAGTTGTTTTCGAGGCCTCTTATCCCTCCGCCGATATGGATTGTGGTTACGAGACCGCACCCTAAGTGGGGTTTCTTTGGACCGAGTGCATCATAGTCAAGACTTGTCAAGAGTGGAAAAGTACGCTCCAGACTCCCAAGCACTCTTGAATCAACCGTGGACCTCGACGCCCTGATCGAGTTTCCGCACTCCTTAGGAGAGACCTTGTCACCTTAATATTTCGATTTAGGCGCCTCTCCTGGATTGGCTTTTGTTTCACCCCAAATATCCATGACTCAGGTTTCAGGGTCGGTGTAGCTTTCCCCCAAGTCATGCTAACTAGGTATTCCCCAATAGTAACGTGCGTTAGGTCTTATTATTTCCTCTTGTTGTATGCGAACTAGGGTGCACGCCACAATTGGATGCCTAGCTTCCCTAGTTGGAGTTTTTACTTTTCTTGCCTTCTATTAAGGTCTTATTGTAAGGTCTTATTTTTGCCTTTTTGTTAGGATATGGGTTATGTATAAAAAAGCAAAGTATTTATTTTTATTCATATGCTTGAATATTACATCCCTGTGGAAAAATTCGCATCTTCATCTACATATACTTCACTTTCAGGTGCATGGGATTGCCTTCTTCATGTGTGCGGTGACTACCGCATGACTTATGTATAGTATTTGTTCAAATATAATCTGTTCCACGGATGATGAAGCTTGCGACCCATGTTTCTTCCCTAAGGATCCATCAACTCGTATGCTTCATTTCCAACTACCATCTTTATTATGTATGGTCCATCCCATCTTTTCTCCAGCTTTCCAGCTCCTCCTCTCTGATAAGGCATTATTTCTCGCAACACTAGGTCTCCTGGCTGCAGTTCTCTTTCTTTGACGCGCTTCTTATATTCTCGATCTATCCTTTTGTGGTAATTTTCCATATGTTGTAGAGCAATTTTTCTACTTTATTCTAGATCATCAACTTTTGTTAAAATTAAGTCCGCACTCAAATTCTATTCCCATGATTCTTTCTTAGTTGTAGGAATGATGACCTCAGTTGGCAATACCGTTTCTACTCCATATGTCAGACAGAAAGGTGACATTCATGTAGTTTCTCTCCTAGTTGTTCCGTATGCCCATACTGCATTATGCACTTGTTCGCACCACCCTTTGTTGTATCCTTCCAACTTATTCTTCAGTATATCTGCAATTTTCTTGTTAGTTGCCTCTGCTTGTCCATTACTTTGTGTATATAAAGGAGCGGATTTTCCACTTTGAATTTTGAATGCGTTAAGAAACATTTCTATGTTTTCGCCCTCGCACTGTTTTCCGTTATCAAATACTAATTGAAAAGGAATGCCAAATCTGCAGATGATATTCTCAAATATGAACGTGAACACATATTTATCCCGAATATACTGTACTGCTTTCACCTCTGCCCATTTTTTAAAATACTGTGTTGCTACTATTAGGTATCTCCTTTGCCCTGTTCCTGGTATAAATGGACCTACAATGTCTAAGACCCATTTTCCAAATGACCACACACTTGTTGATGAGTTTAGCGTCACTCCAGGTGCATGTATCCTCTTTTCGTGACGCTGGCATTCTTCGCACCTCCTGGATACTTATTTTGCGTCCTTATGCATATAGGGCTAGTAATACCATTGTATCTTTTTTTTGTATGTTAAAGACCTTCCTCCACTATGATTCCTAGCATCTCCGTAGTGTAATGCCGTCAAGATTTCCATTCCCTCTTTTCGCGTTAAGCATCTTAGGGATGGTCCAAAGAATGATTTTCGATATAGTACACCATCTCTTAGTTCGTAATTTGTCGCTCGACTCTTTAACTTGTGTGCCTCCAAACTGTTTCTTAGGACTTCACCCTTCTCCAAGTATAAATGAAGTTGGGTTCTCCAATCTGCGTCTTTGTTCTCTTGCTTTTCTTCTGTGTTTCCTACCATCATTACGTCTGCGTCTTCTTTCTCTTCCTTCTTAATTGAAGGCGAAAAGAGCGTTTGTATCTTTATATACCTTGCAGTTGGATCTACTAGCATATAGAAGGAATGAAAGCCAGTGCGTCCGCGAATCGATTGTCTTTCCTGCATATGTGCCTCCAACTTATTTTTGGAATTTGTGTTGCTAACTATGTGACTAGCTTTTTGTATTTCTGTAAAGATGGATTATTTGTGCTATATCTGGCGGATTACCAACTGTGAGTCACTAGTTATTCTTGCATCTTCTAACTTCATTTCAATTGATAACTTTAATGCGTGCACTACCGCTTCATATTCAGTTTCGTTATTGGTGGACACAAACTCCAACCTGAATGAGTAAGCCATTCTTTCCCCTGCTGGTGAAATAAAAACTATTCCAATTCCATTGCCTTCTCCATTTGATGATCCATCCACCAGTATGTCCCATCTATTTGAATTATGACCCGTCAACAAATCTTTAGGATTCCCATGTTCTTCATCCACATCCATCATTTCTTCGACATGTTCATCTTCTTCGAATGGAAATTCTGCAAGAAATCTGCGATGACTTGCGATTTTGGTGAACATAATATTTCATACTTGATCTCAAAGTTCCCTACTTGTGCATTCCATCTTTCGATTCTTCCTGATTTTTTTGAATATTTTATTATAGACTCAATTGGTACTTTTGTCAATACCTTAATCTTGTGGGCTTGAAAATAAATACGGAGTTTTTGTGTTGCATAGACCAGTGCGAGAATTAGCTTTTCAATCTTTGAGTAATTTTTCTCTGCGACATTGTATGTTTTACTTATGTAGTATGTCGGCTTTTCTACTTCTTGATCCATACGTTGCAACACAGCACTTAATGCGTGCGGTGTTGATGCCAAATATATTAACAATTCTTCTCCTGGCCCCGCTTTCTGCAAAATAGATAAATTCATTAGGTAATTCTTTATATTTTGCAGTGCTTTGTCGCATTCTTCTGTCCATTTGAACTTGGTCCCCTTCTTTAAGATGTTGAAGAAGTGTTTGCACTTGTCTGATGAACGCGAAATAAACCGTCTGATGAAGCTAACAGTCCATTAAATTTATGTACATCTTTCACAGTTGCAGGTGATGGCATGTCACGAAACGCTTGTAACTTTTATGGGTCGACTTCTATTCCCTCCCTGGATACAATATAACCTAAGAATTTTCCCGACGCAACTCCGAAAATGCACTTTTCTTGATTTATCTTGGTGTTGATTTGCCGCATCTGCTCAAAGATTTCTGTCAATTTGTCAACATGATCTTCAACTTTTTTACTCTTCACCAACATATCATCAACATAAACCTTCAATGTTGTGTATATCCATTTTTCAAATACTTTTTCTACCATTCTTTGATATGTCGCACCTGCATTTTTCAAACCGAAAGGCATTTTTGTGTAACAATATAATCCTCTGGGTGCGAAAAAAGGAGTATGTTCTTGGTCTTCTTCGGCTAAAGGAATTTGATAGTAGCCTTTATATCCGTCCATAAGTGAGAGCCTATCATTTCCTGATGCTGCTTCAACCATTTGTGGTATGTCTGGTAATGGAATGCTGTCCTTTGGACACGCATTGTTTAAGTCAATGAAGTCGATGCAAATCCTTGTTCCATTATTCTTCTTTGACACCACCACCATATTTTCTATCCAATCTGGGTATTTTGATGGTCTTATTATTCCTACCTTAAGCATCTTTAGTAGCTCTGCTTCTATTTGAGGATGGTATGTGGTTGCTATCTTCCTTATCCTTTGCTTGAATGGTCGTGCGTTCTTGTTGATATCCAATTTGTGGCATGCGAAAGAAGGATCTATTCCTGGAATTTCTTCGATGCTCCATGCGAAAATGTCTTTGTATTCGCGTAAGCTGTTGATCGTTCGCTCTTCCTCCTCTTTGCCCATTTTTTTTCCAATTTTAATATCTTTGGTTCATCCTCTGTTCCAATATTTATATTTTTTGTCGGCTCTGCTGCGGTAAAATTCGCCTTTGGTTCTCCTAGTAGTGTTGGTTCTTTTATTTTGTGCGTCGGTGCGCCCTCCTCTTCTGGAATTTTGCTTGGTATTCCTCTTCCTTCTTGTCCTCTTATCATGTATATTCTTAATTCTTCTTCCTTCCTTAGTTCCTTTTCTTTTCTCCATCGATCTTTTTGTTTCCTCGTGCGTCCTTCGTAATTTTTACATCTATCTGACCGTAGATCTTCGCACTCTTTGTATCTCCTTTGATTTCTCTTATTCCACTTGGTATTGGGAATCTCACACATTGATGGAGAGTTGATGCTACACCTTTTATCGCATGCACCCATGATCGCCCCAATATCATGTTCTATGGTGAATCTACATCGACCACGCACAATATATGTTACTTGCGTTTCTGTTTCTCCCAATAGTAGTCGCACGGTTATTTCACCCTTTGGTTTTGTTATCGTTCTGTTAAAACCATGAGTGTTGTATGTAGAACGCGTCATATCTGCATCCTTGTATCCCATACCTTTGAATACGCGATAGAACAAATTATCTACCGAACTACCCGTGTAGGATCAGAATCTCGCAACAATAATATTTCAGCGAAATTATCAACAACACAACACAACAGCGTCGCAGAACAATTTCAGAAACGATATAATAAACGACGTCAGCTAAAATCATGAGAAAGATGTGATAATCCTGCGAAAATTAAAGAGTTTGCGAGATTAACATTTGTAAGGTTGCGAGAATGTCGCAAGACATATCCGAAAATAAAGGACAGATTAGCTGTCATCCACTATGTATTTCCTTATAAATAGTCGTTCAACTGTGAGGAACAAGGGAGATCTTTTTTGAGAAAGAAATAAGTAAATAGGAGAGAGAAAGTCTAGAGCAGAGGTTATTCTTGATTCTTTTATCTTTTCTTGTAAGAATATTCAAATATTCATCAATAAAATTAAGATTGAAAATCTAAAAATGAGTTGAGTAATAATGAAATCATATGAGGGGTGTAGTGTAGGATTTCCTGTAACTACATAATGGCGCTAGAAACAGGGAGAGGCTGAAGATCGAAAATTAAAGATTGTTGTTGAGATTGTTCGAATCAAGAAAGTGATTAAATAAATCAGTGGACCAGTTAAAAGAAAAATGATTAGAGTCGATGAAGATAAAAAAAGATCGGAGTGTAATATGATAACAAAAACAATGGTTAATGAATTCCATGAAAACATCAAAGGAAGAATACATAAACGAAATTTTGAAGGAAGAAAAGTTATGGCGGTAGAAAAGACATCATCCTTGAAAGATTGGGAAAAACAAAAAATCACATTCATGGCGGCAGAAATACCAAAAGAAAGTTTGAACCACACATCTCCATTGGTAATTACAGTGCCTATTACGCGAAAAGAGAAGAAGACAACAACAAAATCCACGGGAGAATGAATATTGAACAAAACTTTAATCGATACAGGAAGTTCAGTGGATATAATATTCTATCATGCATTCAGGGGAATTGGATTTAAAGATGAAGAAATGTCCAATTCAACATATTTTGTTCATGGCTTTGGAAAATCCACAACAAAACCTAAAGGAGAAATAGTGGTACGAATTCCACTAGGAGAGATCGAAACACATGTAACACTATGGTGGTGGGTATGGAATCGCCATATAATATGTTGTTAGGAAGACCATGGATACATGCGATAAAAGTTGTAGTATCAACATTGCATCAATGTATTAAATTCCCCACACCAAATGGAATAGGAGAAATCAGAGGAGACGATGATAATGCGAAATTATGTCATCAAATTGAAGTAAATCATTATGAAGGACAAGCAAAAAGGAAAAAATCATGTAGAAAGTTGGCAAAGGAGGCAAAGAAAGAAGAAGAATTTAGAGTATACATGATAAGGGCAAAAGAAGGCAAGGGAATACCCAGAGAAATTTCGGAAGAAGGAGAAGGACCTGTGAAAACAAAAAAGAACCAACAACAATGGGGGAATCCGAGTCCAGTTACACTGCCGCAGAACCAAAAAATGAAGTAAATGTTGGGACTATGGAAGAACCTCTAATATTGAGAATTGGAACCAAGATGGATGTAGAAGAAGAAGAAAGAACTGTTAACCTTTTGCGAGAAGATAAAGATGTTTTCGCAGGAAGCATGGATGGGATACCGGGAATAGATCCATCAATTGCATGCCACAAGTTGGAGATTAACAAGAATGTGAGACCATTTAAACAAAGAATAAGAAAAATCGCAACAGCATACCATTCCCAAATAGAAGAATAACTACAGAAAATTCTTGATGCAGGAATTATAAGAGAAGCTAAATACCCAGAATGGATAGCGAATATGGTCATTGTCCCAAAGAAAAACAAAGGAATAAGGATTTGCATAGATTTCACTGATTTAAACAAAGATTGTCCTAAAGATAGTTTTCCGTTACCAGATATTCCTCAAATGGTGGAATCCGCAGCGGGAAATGATAGAGTATCGTCTTTAGATGTGTACAAAGGGTATAACCAAATCCCTCTCGCTGAATAAGATCAAGAACATACTGCTTTCTTCGCTCCTAGAGGTTTATATTGTTACACGAAAATGTCATTTGGTTTGCGAAATGCGGGAGGGACATACCAAAGAATGGTAGAAAAGGTATTCACAAAATGGATACACAAAACATTAGAAGTATACGTGGACGACATGTTAGTAAAGAGTAAAGAAGCCAAAGACCATATACATGACCTGAGGGAGATTTTTGAACAAATGCGGCGGTACAACATTAAATTGAATCCTGAGAAGTGTACTATTGGAGTTGCATCGGGAAAATTTTTAGGCTACATTGTATCAAAAGGAGGAATACAGGTTGATCCAGAAAAAGTGCAAGCAATTCGTGACATGCCAACACCAGCAACAATAAAAGATGTACAATAAATGAATGGACTTCTAGCTTCGCTGGGGAGATTCATCTCGCGATCATCAGACAAATGCAAATATTTTTTCGATATACTCAAGAAGGGTGCGAAATTTAAATGGACTGATGAATGCGAAAAGGAGTTTCAAGGGATCAAAGAACATGTTATGAATACAACCATTTTACAAAAAGCAGAATCAGGAGAAGAATTATTGATCTATCTTGCGACGACGTCGCATGCATTAAGTGCTGTGTTATTGCGAATAAACGCAGGAGTGGAAAAAACCATTTATTACATTAGCAAAACTTTTAATACTGCCGAGAAGAATTACTCAAATATTGAGAAGTTTATCTTAGCATTATTTTATGCATCATTTAAGCTCCGCATATATTTTCAAGCGCACAAGATAAAGGTATTAACAAAAGTACCAATTGAATCAGTGATGAAGAATTCTAAAAGATCAGGAAGAGTGGAGAGATGGAATGCACAAGTAGGCCACTTTGATATTAAATATGAAATTTTGTCTTCACCAAAATCACAAGTTGTTGCAGATTTCTTGGCAGAATTTCCTTTAGAAGAAGATGAAGCGGTAGAGAAATGGATATAGAAGAAGAACACGGAGATCCAAAAGATTTATTAACAAACCAAATAGATGGGAGATATTGGTAGATGGATCATCAAATGGAGAAGGAAATGGAGTTGGAATTGTTTTAATTTCGCCAGAAGGAATAAAGATGGCTTTTTCATTCAGATTGGAATTCGCATCCACTAATAACGAAACGGAATATGAAGCTGTGATACATGCCTTAAAATTCGCAATAGAAATGAAACTAGAAAATGCCAGGATCACTAGTGATTCGCAGCTAGTTATTCGCCAAATAAAGGGAGAGTATACTACAAATGAACCATCCTTGAAGAAATACAAGAAGCTCGTTGAAGAATTGTCAGCGAAAATCCCAAAAATAAAATGGAGGCACATTTCAAGGAAGGATAACAGACTCGCAGACGCTTTTGCTTTCATCTCAAGCATGATGACAGATCCAACTGCGAGATGCATAAAAATACAAAACACTTCACCATCAATCAATAAAGAAGAAGAAAGTGGACGTGATGATAATAGACAATGAAGAAGAAGAACAAACGAACAATATCGCAGACTGGAGAATGGAACTTCATGCATATTTGGCGAAAGGAGAAACACCAAGAAATAGATTGGAAACACACAAGTTAAAAAGCCGTGCAACGAATTATGAATTAAGAGATGGGCTGCTATACCGAAAATCCTTTAATGGACCATCACTCAGATGTTTGACACGAGAGGAAGGAGAAAAAGTGCTAAAAATGTTACATAGTGGGGATGCTGGCAATCATAGCGGGGGAAGATCTTTGGCACATAGAGCAAAAATGCAAGGCTATTACTGGCCATACATGCACGAAGATGCAAAAAAATATCAAGACGTTGCGAAGATTGTCAGCGACATGGAAAGAAAATACATGCACCTGGAGCACCATTGTCATCTTCAACCAGTGTGTGGCCTTTTGGAAAGTGGGGCTTAGATATTGTGGGGCCATTTTTACCAGGTTCTGGACAAAGAAGATACTTAATAGTCGCAACAGATTATTTCACAAAATGGACAGAAGTGAAGGCAGTACAACATATTCGCGACAAAGATATCTTTACATTCATATTCGAAAATATCATTTGCAGATTCGGAATTCCTGCGCAGTTGGTATCTGATAATGGGAAACAGTTTGAAGGACAGAACATAGAAATGTTACTTAATGCATTTAAGATAAAATGTGGAAAGTCTACTCCTTTGTATCCACAAGCTAATGGGCAGGTAGAAGCAACAAACAAAACAATTGCAGATATATTAAAGAAGAAATTGGAAGGACATCACAGAGCATGGTGCGAACAAGTACATAATGCAGTATGGGCTTATAATACAACTAGAAGAGAAGCTACTGGAATGTCACCTTTTTGTTTAACATACGGAGTTGAAGCGGTGTTACCAACAGAAGTTGTTATTCCGACAACAAAAGAGAAGCTTGGGAGAAAAATCTTAGTGCGGGTTTGATCTTAAACAAACTTGATGAATTAGAAGAAAGAGAAAAAGCTTTACAACATATGGAGAATTATCAGCGAAGATTAGCCCGAGAATATAATAAACGTGTCAAATACGCGAATTCAACCAGGAGATTTAGTTCTGAGAGAGACACCAATATATCAGCGAGAAAATGGTGGAAAATTAGCGAAAAAATGGGATGGACCTTACATCATTAAGGAGATAGTTGGAACAGGAGCTTATAGATTAATGGATCCAGAAGGTAGAGATGTTGGTCATAGACTTGACAGACCATGGAACAGGTTGTACTTAAAAAGATATTATCCGTAAGAAGCTTTGAGAAGTTATGGATTCTGAAAGAATAATTGCAAGATTATTCATATCAAAACAAGATCATGATGTGCGAAATTTTCGCAGAGATAATCACAAACAATGACATAAAAGAAAGGGGCGAACCTTTATGGCGTACACCCTAGTTCGCGAATAAAATTTCGCAAGAGGCAAATGTAAGACCTAAAGTACGTCATATAGGGGGTACCTGTTGCATGGCTCAGGGAAAGGCTACACCGCCACCGGAACCTGAGTCATGAGATTTGGGGTCAATAAAGCCCATCCGGGAGAGGCACCTTGGATTCTCAGCTTAAGCATATGACTTAGGTTGGGCGACTAAGGTAATAAGGACTCTCCCAAGGAGTGCAGATCTGATCAAGGCGCCGAGGTACACGGTTGAGTCAAGAGTGCCAGGGGGTTTGAAGCGTACCTTGCCATTCTTGACAAGTCTTGGCTTATACTGCACTCGGCCTGAAGAAAACCCCACTTAGGGTGCAGTCTCGTAACCATAACCCTATAGGTAAAAGGGATAAGAGGCTGCGAAAACAACTGGTTGTTGTTAAGACTGGATGGGAGGAGCTAACCTTGTATGGTAGAAGTACGCCTCCTTGAAGGGGCAACCAGGGGGAGATAAGGGCGGCACCCTCCATTAGGGAGCTGATAAGTGTCTTAAGACGCAAATGTCATGAGGCTTTTTATTCGCAAGGGTATTAAGGCTTGTCATATTTGTGCAACAATCCTGAAGAGGCAATAATACAAAAGAAAAAGATAAGACGAGATCAATGGGTTTTCGCATGAAAGTGCGAAGACGTCCTGCGATTTCGTCGCAAGACGGCAATGTCATGGGGCTTTATTTTCGCAAGAATATTTAGGCCTGTCATATTGTCGCAACATTCCTGAAGAGGCCATAATACAAAAGAAAAAATTTAAGGCAAGATCAATGGGTTTTTGCATGAAAATGCAAGGACGTCCTGCGATTTTTTCGCAATGACAAGAGCTGGCATAATAAGACCTTTAATTAGGAAGGAAAAATAAGACCACATGATAAAACAAAATATTTATAAGTATTCGTAACAGATTATTTTTCGCAAGAAAGATAATGAGAGGCAAGTATGGGAATCAATAAACAAGAAACATTATCTTTCTCACCAGCAAAATACTAAAAGGGAAAATTGATTCCAAAGTTGGTTGAAGAATGTTATTCGCAAAAAAGTAATAACGATAAGACAAGAAGCTCATGCTTCAATATTAATTCCAGTAGAAGAAGATAATAAACGTTCTTCGCCAATGTTCTCATTATCGCAAGCTTCTCCTTCATTTGATTCTGATCTTCGCCTTGATTAGCACCTTGATTTTCGCCAGCAATTGCTTCTTCAGAAGAGATTTCTTTTTCATTCTCATTTTGATTAACACCAGCAGATGCTTCCTTAGAAGGAATTTCTTCTTCATCTTCCAAGAGATTATCCTCTGCACCACTTTCGTAATCATAATCACTATCAGCAGGACGAGGAACTTCATCATCATCTACTTCCAAAGGTTCGATTGATGTAGGAGGAAGAGATTTAGACAATAAGATATCATTTACCAGGACTTCAGCCTGGAGATGAACTTGACGAAGAAGTGCTCTCTGATGATTCCTATCTTGAATATCCTTAAAGTAAGCAAGATAATCAAGTCTTCTTTCTGCTCGGTCGCGAGAACTAGTAAGGACAGACAAGTAATGCATTTTCTTTGCGAATTTTGGCATATTTAGCCTCCAAAGCAGAAATGGAGGAATGAAGATTCTTCTCAGACTCTGCGAAAGGCAAAATACAAAATTTCAATAAGATGAAAAACTCAAAAAGATATGACAAAGAAAAGATAGTTAAGGCAGCCAAACTATTATGACTACCTTCCTTTTGCGAAATAAGATGTTGAATCAAATTCAGACAACTATTCTCCCAACGGCCCATGCATCATCAAATTTATCTCCAACTAAACCTTTAAGTCGAGACTGAAGATTTTTCTCTTTAGAAATAAGAAAGGCATTTTTCTTCGCAAGAGAAAATAAGTCTTCTAATTTGGAATATTGTTCTTTAAGTTGATTCGCCTTTACACTTAAAGCTATTCTACCTTGA
Source organism: Papaver somniferum (assembly GCF_003573695.1). NCBI lineage: Eukaryota > Viridiplantae > Streptophyta > Magnoliopsida > Ranunculales > Papaveraceae > Papaver > Papaver somniferum. The sequence goes on along the minus strand of NC_039362.1, from coordinate 179,970,300 downwards.
ATGAGTGTATCTCTTTCAGCAATGGATGACTCTGTCACTTCTTTAAGTTCATTTCTCAAAGAGCGAAGAGATTGTTCTTGGTCATCACATACTTTCTGAAGAATGCTAAGTTGTTGCGAAGATATCGCTATCTTGTTTAAACAAGATCGCTTCTCTTGAGATAAGGTTTTATTCTCATCTGATAAAGTTTCCATCCCTAAATTAGCTTTAGTTAAAGAATAAGAAAGGCGAGATATTTCATTACTTAATAAATCTTGCTTCTGAACTAATTGGGTATTTTCATTGGTAAGGTTATTTATATGATCAAGAGAATATGAATAAAGGTTATCTAGATGGTTGTATTGATCCATCAAAATCTCTTTATCAACACGGGCGTCTTCAACAACAGATTCAAATTGATATCTCTCCATTATTCGTTTCTGGTTTAAGGCTTAACATGCGAAGGAGGGATTTCAAAGATAATTAAATATGGGAAGGAAAAACCATTAGAAAGGCAAATTGAAGACACAAATAAGAAAATCATACCTCTCAATTCATCATTCTTCTTGCATAGGTTGTCACGATCCAGCAAAACATTCTGAATTTTTTGATTTTCGAGGCGAAGAGCATTACACTCTTTTTTCAAAGCTGTTTGCGAAGCAGCTCTGTCGGAACCGAAATACTTACTCAGAATTTCGCAAATACTAGACTTGACAGGATTAATGGAAGACTTCTTGCCATCATCTAGGACTTCAAACAAAAATTTGAAAGCAATATCTATTCCTTCCACGGTTTCTTTCGAAAATGGAAGAGATTCAGGTAGAGAACTGGCAATGATAGAAGGTTGAGAAATATTATCAAAAGGAAGAGAAGAAGTTTCATTTACAGAGGGATCAATAATGGGGGTTTCAATCATTGAAAGGTCAGCTGAAGAAATGAAGTCTGAGGCAGCTTTTTCGCGAATTGGAGATGATGGTTTATCTTGCGAAGATGTCGCAGGAGACTTAGAAGAGATAAGTAAGTGTAATGGAACAGAAGTTTCAACAGTTTTAAGGTGGCGAGATTTCTTGAGAGGTTTATTGACATCCTTATCACCCTGCGAATTACAATCCAGATAAGAAACAGAGGCAACAATATTGTTATTAGAAAAGAATAATGTTTCTTACTACCTTCTGATTCACAGACTTTCTTTTATGCGTAACAACCTTATGCTGCGGTTTGGGAATATTAGGGTTCTGAACTGAAAATTTAGTGTTGGAGGCGCTTTTGCTGAAATAACAACAGTATCGGAATCATATAAACAACATCAAATAAGGCCTTCAACAAGATCAATTTCAACAAAACCCATAAAGAAGAAAAAAGAAAACTAACCTTGATGAATCCATGAAAGACACTAGCAGGAAGATTATTTCGAAGAAAATTACGAATGATGAAGATCTGCAGAGGAAATAGTATGAAGATGAAGAAGAACTTAAAAAGATTGAAGAAGAAAGAAGAAAAGTTGCAATAACGGAATTTGCAGAAGAACGATGAAGTTGCAAAGAAAGAAGAAGAGAGTGAGAAAGAGTATATATAGAGGGAATTTTTCCTCGAGAATATAAACACGATTAATACAGAAAGATATAAGCGGTTAAAAAACAGCGGTTACAAAAGACGAGTCAAGAAACAGATGGAAGAAAGAATACGTGTGATAAATGCAGAATGTGAAGAAATGAACAGCTGCGGCATTTCTCACATCATTCTCTACTTTGCAGAGAAGATATGAGAAGAGGCAAGATGTAGGATCAGAATCTCGCAGCATTAATATTTCAGCAAAATTATCAACAACACAACACAACAACGTCGCAGAACAATTTCAGAAACGATATAATAAACGACGTCAGCTAAAATCATGAGAAAGATGTGATAATCCTGCGAAAATTAAAGAGTTTGCGAGATTAACATTTGTAAGTTTGCGAGAATGTCGCAAACCATATCCGAAAATAAAGGACAGATTAGCTGTCATCCACTATGTATTTCCTTATAAATAGTCGTTCAACTATGAGGAAAGAGGGAGATCTTTTTTGAGAAAGAAATAAGTAAATAGGAGAGAGAAAGTCTAAAGCATAGGTTATTCTTGATTCTTTTATCTTTTCTTGTAAGAATATTCAAAGATTCATCAATAAAATTAAGATTGAAAATCGAAAAATGAGTTGAGTATTAATGAAATCATATGAGGGGTGTAGTGTAGGATTTCCTGTAACTACAACCCGTGTCTACCAAGGTTCTGTATATCGCCCACTCTTCTGATTCTTTCGCTCATTCATTTCTTTCTTTTCGCTCTGCAGTTATTGTAATCACCAAGGGATCTGTTCTCCTTAAATTTTCTTCCGGGATCTCGTCCGCTGCAAACGTTATCTTCCTATTTTCCCATTCCTTTAAGGGAGATATTTTATCCACCGTCATGATCTTCCTTCCTTCATAATCGCGCTTGTGTATTCTTCCTGTTATTCCTGCGTGGAAATCTGCATCGGAGATATTCATTTTGGTTATTGAATTGCATTGGATACTTCTGCCTCCTCCTTTCGTTCTGACTATCCTTATTTTCTCTGTAGATGCTTACCGCTCCATCTTTGTTTTCTTGTTAACAAATTAAAGAAAATTTGTCCCTTAAAGAATTGAAAACTTGAACAATGAAGATTGTTTTTCTGAGATTCAAAATTTTGGTGGAATATTTTAGATCTAAACTTCAAAAACTTTCAAAGATTCCTAACGAAACGGTGATAAACTTTGAGGAATTCAACACTTGTTTTTAAAGAAATTCACCAACAGGGTATATCATTCCGAGCTGTTTTTCAGCACTAAAATGTAGTTGTGAGAAAAGTCACAACCACACTCTTAGTAAAGAGTATAAAACAATCTAAGTAATCTCCATAAGAATCATAAGAAAATTCATTAAGATCTTCAAATAGGATGCAAAGTGATGAAGAAACCCTAACTTGCTCTACAAATAATCTTTCTCTCTCCTAAATTTCTTCTCTAAACTCTCAAAAAGATCTCTCTCAATACAAGGTTGCTCGGCTCCTTATATAGGAGTTTACATAGTGGAAGACAGCTCATAAAGCCCCTAATTTCGGATCTGACGTGCGTCAATGATAAAGTTCATTATTATCGCACAACTATTCACACTTTACTCGTGATTAAGCTGATGTCATCTGATACATCATTCTGGATAAGCTTTACGTGGTTGTCTTCGCTCTGTCTTGATGATCATTATTTCGCATGTTTACTTGGCATGCGGTATTTTGTATCCACAATTAATATCAAAAGCCAGCTAATTTTTGGAAACGAAACGAGTGAACTAATAATTTTGTTTTATTACATCTTAGAATGTGAGAATGGCAGTCACGCACCATATCATATTCACGGTGAATTCAGTTTTCCATACACAGGGGAAAAGGCCATGGAACACCAAAGATTTGTCCCAAAAAAAATGGGTGTTGGGATTTCTAGCATTTGGAGAAGGTTGGCACAACAACCATCACGCTTTTGAGTACTCATCTCGGTTAGGGCTTGAATGGTCGCAGCTCGACGTGCCTTGGTACTATATAAAGCTTCTCCAACATCTTCGCTTAGCAACAAATGTTAAAGTTTCTACGGAGACTCAGAAAGGAAAATACAATGCATGATGAATCTTATGGTGGGTTTGGATGTAGAATTTTTAAGATGGGATTTATGGGCTTAGGAAATTTGGTGGAATTATGTTTCCCTCGATACATTTGGTTGCCCAAATTCCTGGAATTACGTTTCCGACGGGATTCAGTTTTCCAGCGAATCTTCTATATGGAGTACGACCCCTCCCCCTAAGATTTGCTGGGAAACTTATGAGGAGATTTATGGATCCACTTTTTTTTACTCCAAATCCCATATATACAATTTTTAGATTCTTAGGGCCATGTCAAACAATACATGGACTTTAACACAAGAAAATTTTATGAATCATAAGAATTTCAACTGAATTACCAAAGATACAGGGGATTTACATGAATCCCAAAATTTGTAATCCCGTGGATTACAAATTCCTGGAAACATGAGAATTCTGCCACCAAACCCACCATAAGTGAATCTATAAATATAGAGTGCAAAATTTATATATCGACCCTCGAGGAGTTGGACTTAGTCTTCTCTTTGTAGCGCTTTGGCGTTTCTTTGCTTCTATTTTCCTTTTTTGTTTATCATTGTGATTTTAACCTTTAAATTCTCACCAAAAAAAAAGAAGAAAAAAGTCAGTATGGTTTGCTTACTGCAATTAATCCTAATATAGTGATCAATCTCTTGTTTCCTACAAAGAGTGTGTAATGTTCTGTTAATTTAAATTATTTGTCGTAATCAAGTGAAAATATGACAACTTCATATAAATTACCGTGGAATGTTTTAATTCACATTTTTGCAAGTACCATCTCAAAAGATCAAATATGGCACTTCATATATCACTAGCCAGTTGGTCTTGACTCGCTTCAGAGAAAAAAGAAAAGTCGAATTGAAACTAATATATGTGTGCGCGAGTCTGATCACCCCGAGTTATTTATTTTAGCACCACATAGATTTTGATTTTGACCAACCCAAATTTCTTTCCCACTTCTGCGAGATTTAAATTTTGGTTGTGCAATTTCGAAGGTTCTATTTATATTTAACTAAGAACTAACTTCAAACAAATGATAATAATCAGTAACTGAACTTCTCGGCCCATAATTCCCTCCATCTCCATCTCCACCGTCAATCTTACCTACATTATCAGTACTAAGGTTATCATATAGTACACTATCTCTCTCCTCTCAATTCCTCATCCTCTGTTAAGTCTCTAGCAACTAAATGAATTGATCAGTGGGAATGGTTTGGCACCAGTATGATGATATTCATTTTTGTACCACCTTAATGATGGTGCCCCTTTGATGTGGTTTGGTATCATAGCTTGGTTCCCCAAGTAAATAGAAGATTACCTGTCTAGCTTCTGTAACTTTACCGTGGTATATATAGTATAGATAATAAATTAAAGGACCTAATCGTGTTTAGACCAACCACAGTGGGCGATCAAATCCATAAATATGGTCCAGCAACGAGACACAGTGGGACGGACTAAAGAGTAAAAATCGGACCAAAATCAAATTCCAGACTATATTTTGTCTGGGACCAAGACCAAAACCAAATATAATCGAGCGAACGTATTACGTATATTTGTTAATAGGCGAACGTATAATGTACGTTTCATGTGAAGCGTTTGTATAGTCCCGGTCCATGGTGAGACGAAGTTATAAAATACGCTTCGATGGAGCGTAGATAAAATGTACGCCCGACTAGGCGTAAGTAAAATGCACGCCTCATGCCAGGCGTTGGTATTATGTTCATCCGAGTTAGACGAACACTATATAACCGCCCCATTTAGGCATTGGTATAGTATACGCCTCACTGTATAATCAACCACCACTTTAAAAGCTACGATCAAGCTTCTCTCAATCTAAATGACAAAAACAAAACAATCACAATATGAGAGTTCAGTTTAGATATTCCCACATATATAGAGAGGGAAATGCAGTAGCTGATCTCTTTGCCAAATGGGGAGCTTCTACAAGGTCTCAATGGTGGCCTGAGCCGCCAAATTTTATTCGTTCTGTTCTAGGAATTGATAGATCAGGCCTGCCAGTTTATCACTTTCGATAGTTTGTATCATGTTTTTTCTTTTTTTCGCATTTTCGTTTTATCTTTTTTATCTCGTTTTCTTGTCTTTTGAGGTATCGGCCTAGTCCCCTCATTCTTTTTTCTTGCCTTTCTCGATAAATTGCTCCTAGTAAGTTTTGTCAAAAAAAAAAAAAAAAAAAGAAAATTGTAAACTTTACGTGTTTAATATATGGATGCCCACCATCTATATGGGTCCCACTCTAAGTGACATGGTAAAGAAACTTAAGCATGTACATGTCATGTATTGGCTAATATAAGTGATGACTAATCACTTATTAGTCTTCTTATAAATACCGAGGCTTAATTGGGGGTCCTAGCTACATGACAAAATAGGTCATGAAATAGTAATTGGGATGTCCTTCATCCCCATATTTTTAAATTACTAAACTACCCCTAATCATTAGTGCTAATTAGTGATTAAGTTAAGTTAATTAATTGTAATGATTTAGTCAGATTAAAATCAAATTTTAGGATTAAATTTTGTTATATGAAAAATTGTGTTTTTGGAGAGGATAAAAAAGTGAGTTTTGGGGGGGAAACTTTAAGATTATCTGAAATGAAGATTTTATTACTCAAAATGAAGGAACCAATACTCAAAATGAAGAACCCGAAGCTCAAAACAATCAGGTAAATTTCCTATGCTCTTCAAATTGTCTGAATGGTGTTCCAAGTGGTCGATTGATAGTTAACATGGAACTACTCAGAGTGAGAGTCGGTAGGTCGAGAGGCTAATAAACTAACGACCATAATGAATCAGCAGTGCATTCCCATAGAAACAAACGACTCCAATCTTCAGTTATGAAAAATCGTCAATCAAGTTTGAAATCATTGACGACTCCAATATGCATTTATGAAAAATCGTTAATCAAGTTTGAAAAAAATGACGATTCTATCTTTTGGATCATTTAGAATCGTTAACTAAATCTATTTAGAACCCACCGATTAAAAGCCTTTTACTCTCTGATAGATAACGACCCTTAAGTCAAAATGACGACTCATTTATCTAATACCAACTCAAAACACAATAGTGCTTCAAAAGTTTGGTAGTCAATAGTTTAAAACCTACATAATCTAAAGCACGTGTCGGACTCTCCAAAGTTATTTGTCTACAAATGCATAGCCAACTCAATGTCTTTTTAACAGGTTTCGTTCAAACTAGTTAAACGGGACCTCCCTTTTCATTACTCTGGCAATTCCTTATTGGCTTTTTCCTTCAAGTTATTATAAGCCATGTATGGGTGGTAGAACATTGGGGGAGGAGAGTGCTGGATTAAGATGATGAAGAGCAACGGTGGAGCCAAACATTTTTTAGAATCGTTAACTTTTAAGAAGGGGTAAGTTGACGACCCTTTCAATTTTTTTGACAGAGAAGGCTTTTTTTTCTTTTTTTTTTTTTAAATAGAGTCGTTAACTTTTAAAAATGGATCGTTCGTAAAGAATTGTCATATATTTCTATATTACGGTAACGACTCTAATCTAAAACAAAAAAAATGAAAAACCAGAATTTGGGTCGTTATCTCCTTCCTCATATACGCTAACGATTTTTCATAAATTTTACGTGCATATAAAAATTGCTAGGTTTCAAGATTTTCGGGCTGACGACCCTTTAACTGTAACTGATTTTTTTTTTTTCGCGTCGTTAATGGAAGAGAAGATAATTGAGAGAAAGGGAGAGGGGAGAAGAGGAGACTCAGTTCTTTTTTGTTTAAAGATGGAAATAAAATGGACGCTTAGGATTAAAGGTGAATAGAATTTTAAGATTTATTATTAACGAAGGGTAGAATAGTATTTTCAGCACTTTTTGGAATCCCCTTTAAATAAGTAGAGTGTGTATAAATTTGGTGAGGCCCCAATTATTTTTCGGGACCCCAATTAAGCTTTCATAAATACCCGTTGATGGGTGAGTTGTATTGTACGGTTTTAGTGCATGCTGTATTATATTCGTTAGTAATAATTGCCTTCCCACTGATTATCTAAAAAATGTTAATTAGTCTAGTTCGTTGGTACGGGATTTACAAAAAAAGTTAAATAAATAAGTTTCAAAATAAAAATGAAAATCTAAAATTCGTTTAGAACCCATACCGTACGCTTGACCACAGGATCACGTATTATCTCGGCGCCATCGGGCGAATGTTTTAGCTACGTCTATTGGTGGGGCATTACTATACACACACCCCACATCCGGCGTTTGTTATATTTACGCCCGTTGTCGGTCTTAATGTTTATGTACGCTTCATCCAGGCGTGCATAATAACTACGTCCATCAGTAAACGAATGTAAAATGTACGCTCGATCATATATAGTCCAGTACCGTAACGTTGCAACACGGACTAAACTCAAAATTTGGTCTTTTTTTTTGCTCTTTAGTCTTAGTTTTGATCTCAGCACTACAGTTGCTCTTAAAGGTAGAACATTAGCGAGCACTTTTCGAACAAATAAAGAGACCCTAGGAACAATTTGTATTTTCCATAGTTTTTTCGAAAACCAAACAGCATGCCTTTTAACAGACCCAGAAATAAGAGAGTAACCAGATTTAGTTGTAAACATGCCTTGTTTCTATATATCCAGTGTAAATTATCTTCCTCATCTTTCTTAATGAGACAAACATGGATTTGTTCAGGGGAAAAAAATGTATGGTGAGAAGTATTTTAAGTCAGTATCAAAAATACCGGTGTCACTGTAGTACAGTGGTAAAGTCATTAGGTGATGATACCAGTGACATGAATTCGAAACTCGCTAGCATCAAAAATTCTTCATCGATTAAAAAAAAAAGAAAAAAAAAGATATTTTAAGTCAGATGCTAAGGTGGAGAAGAGCATTTTAACCGAATAAGTTCGGTATTTATAAGGGGAAGTAACCACGTTATTTTTATGACCGTTGAACACTTATTGGGCAATGCACCAATAGAATCAAGTGAGAATTAAGTGTTTGGCCCTCCCCTCACTCTCTCTTAGTCAAGTGGCCTTTAACTTAAAATTCATTTTTAAGAAAATTAATCAATTTTGTTGAAATGACTCTTAAAAAAGAAGGAGGGTCATTTGGATAAAGATGTTTGATGATGTTATCAAATAAACTATATCCTTTATTATGGGTATAGTCGTCATGCCAACTTGAACATAACATGTCTCATGAATCATATTTAAGAATTCGACAAATTTTATATATTTGGAAAGCTTTTTGAAAGACCTACACAACGAGCGTAAATACAACTATCAACTATTATTTATTCTTTAAATATATATTTTTTTAATTTTCTTCATATTTTATAGTTTGCTGACAATATTCACGCTGCTTTTTATGTAGAGGAAATATGCACACTGATTTCTGTACATAATTTTTATAATTTTCTTCATATTTTATAATGTGCAGGCAATATGCACACTGATTTTTTGTGCATGCAATATGCACACCGGTTATTTTATTTCAGGGTCTCTACAATAACTTGCAAATTTTATTAAATAACCCTGGGATCAAAAGAGTAAAACCCATAATTTATAGGGTCATAAAAATAAATTACTCTAGCATCAATGTAATTCGTGGGTCGGTCCATATAGGTTGGAGGCTCAGTTCCATTTATTACGGCCGGATCAATACTCAATGGTCGGTTTGAAATGATACGGTATATGCCTTCTTCCAACTGCCCAAAACCCAGTTTGCGTATCCACCTAGACTATCAAACTAGTTATTTTGCCCACACCCAGTGGATTTTCCCTGGTATTTAGAAAACTAAACCTACGTACTTCTCTAAATTAGGGACTGATTTCAAGTCAGGGAAAAACTAGGAAAAAGGTGGAAAAGCCTATGTTTTCTTTTATATACTCAATAAGTACTAGGAGTCTTAGTTTTTCTTAGTATCTTTCTTGTGCTGTCTGGGGTCTGCTATGCTCTTTGTACTGGGCTGTTGTCCGGGTTTTTGAAACCTATTTTGAGGCATACTCATTTTTTTTGAGGCATACTCATCCATTATATTATCTAGGGTAGGTTTATAAGGGGTGTCTAAAGGTAGTGTAATTACCTATATATCCCTAAATAATTTCAATTTGTCATAGTTCCTTTATCCTCAAAAACCTAAAATTAAAAATCAAAATAAACTTTAAACTTAAACATCTAGGACTCCAATTCAATAAAGAAATTAATCAAACAAAGGAAACACGAATCGAAGTGAGCGATGTTGGAATGCGAAATCCAAATCTCAATTGCTCTTAGATGTATTTTAGAATGTATGCGTAACAAACCCATCTTGTTTTTGATTGATTTTATTTTGTTTGATCGGTAGAATATGATTTCAAAGATGAAATTATGGTTTTCAGAAGATCAGTTCGACTGATCTTGCAGTATCAATTTTGAGCCGAACTTAGTGTATGATTTAGAGAAACACTATGTTCGGCTAATGCGACTTTACAATATTTTCAGCCGAACCTCAATTTTCCAGCCGAACCTCAATTTTTCAAGCCGAACCTAGTGGATGATTCAGTTTCTGAGTGAAGTTCGGCTGATAACTTTTGATCCGAACTGTTCATCTAGTCAGCAGATCTGGGTTTTAAAAATTCAATTTTTTGGCAGATTCAACTTATAAAAGGAAATTAAACCTCGATAGAAGTTTACCTCTGATTTGAATCACACATTTTGGTCACTTCTAATCACTAAAATCTCAAAAATCAAAACCCAAGCTTTTTTCTTCAATTCTTCTTCTTCCTCTCAAAAATCCCAACTCTCTTAAAAAAAATTCGATTTTTCTACTAATTCACCACTAATAATTTAATGTTTAATCAATCCTTAAAATTCATAATTAATCAATTCTAATCATAATCATTTACACTAATTATATAAGGGTAGTTATGCCATTATCAAAAATGGTGGATGAGGGGTGATGTTGTTTTTTATTTAGTGACCCTATTTTGGCATTATCTAGTATGCCTCAAAAAAATCTAGTATGCCTCAAAATAGGTTTCGTGTTTTTGTAGATTGTTTGGTTTGTAAGCTTCGGTTGTTTTCTGTGTTGTTATAGTTTGTTGGTTTGTAATCTTGGTTGTACTTTGAGGTTTCAATAAAATTTATGTTTCTTCAAAAAAAAAAAGGAAAGAAATTGTCAAATAGCTAGCCTAGTTAGCAATTCGGAATACGAAGAGTAGTCCAGGACGACAAATGTATGAGTATTATAAGGATTCAGATAAATCAGATTCGGTCGAAAATCTAACTAACTAGTCGAGAAATAGCAGTAGTTCGATATGTCAGAACTACGTGTATAATTCGTTCTACTAATTTAAATTCGATATTGAAAATTCGCCATGCATTAAAGAATCATTATTTGATTTAAATTAATATAAATTTTTAGTATTTGACAGTAAGGCTAAGTCCTATGGGTTAGATTGAGCTCCTAAATTAGCAGTTAAGTGTTGCAATTCAAAAAAAAGTGTGGCCTAAAGGTTAACACTAGTTCTCTCTCCTAGCATGTTCTCACAGGTGAAGTAGCAGCGAGATTGAAGCGCTGAACGGTTCAGCGACACAAAAATCACCTTTATGCTAAATGGTTCAGCGCTCACAAAAATCACAAAATTTGATCTGACGACTGAAATTGATTACGCTGAACCAAACAGCGATGGACAGTGGTCCCAGCTGATGTGGGTTGTTAATCTAGCTGCTAGATTAGCACTCCCATAGAACTTAGAAAATAGTCCTGACTGACGTGGACTGCTAATTAATCTAGCTGCTAGATTAACCCCCATAGAACTAAGCCTAACAAAGGACTAGTATAATGGTCCAACACTACATATAGTGGGCCAAAAATTCTTTGCAGATCGTGTAGATGAAGTACATGAAAACTACACACTCACAACAATACTCAAAAATGGGACCCCCTATTTTTCTTTTGGGGTGGGGCCCATCCTTTGTGTGTCTAAGTAGTTTTCATGTAGTTCAATACGGAAGTTCATAAAGAACTACTGTATAGTCTAGTTAGAAATTCGGGATACGGATAGTAGTTCGGGACGACATACGTACGAGAATTATACGGATTTAGATAGGTCGGATTCGGTCAAAAATCCGGTCAACGGTTCGTTGTTCGGAAAGTAGTTCGGAACGACATACGTACGTGTATATTCGTTTTATAAATGTGAGTTCGGCACTTAAAATTATGATAAATTGATAAGTATTATGACCTTATTACGAGACTAATTTTATTTGTATATGATTTATAAGATGGAGAAAAAACATTTTAGCGTGATTATTTAACAAGAAGTAAACAATTTAATCGCACAAATGTATTACAAAACGAGTTTATATACTTCTAAACAAAGATCAATACATAAAACACTGGTTAAACAACTACCAATAAAAATTTTTAACTGAATTATTGTATTTAAATATAAAGTATATACAAAATCAAACAAAAACCAATCAACAGAACTCTGGTCAGAGAGTTACTTAGGGAGAGCGAGGTTGGGCGTTCGAATCTAATTCGGAAATATCATTTGGATTCGGTCAGTTCGTATATGTTCGCGAATCATTCGTGAGGTCCGTATAATCCGGAAACTAGGTTCGGAGTTCAAATAGTTCGGAAATATCATTCGGATTCGGTCAGTTCGGATACGTTCACGAATCATTCGGGAATGATCCTAGAATTACTAACTAGGCTGTATAGTGAGCAATAGGTGATGGGTGCACGTGGGGTCAAACACTACATACAGTCAGCAGTAACTGTTGGGTTCGATTTTAAGTAATTGGATGATTCGTTAAAATCTGCGAACGGAAATCCGATAAAACACGTGTACTAAGTTGTACTAAGGTTCGAGTTTGAGTAATCCATGTGTATATGGAATTAAACAACCGAGATATTCTGCAGCATAAAGGTATACAGACTCATAACTCGTATATCCTTTGTGAAGGTAATTCTGAGACACAGGATCATCTATTTCTACACTGCAAGGTCCCTGCGAAAGCGTGGGCAATGTTACTGCCAAGTAGCTGTTGTACTTGGGTTACGCCAAGAAAAATGAAGATTTTAGGTACTGTTGGGATAATACTACCTTTTCAACCTATGGCAACTTCGTATGGAATCTGACTCCTGCTGCAATCATCTCGACAATTCGGAGAGAACCTAACAATCGTATTTTCTAAGACAAGCTCATTTACAAGATGGATGGCGATTTGGGAATAAATGCTAAGACCAATATTCTCAACCGGGCTGCAGCTGCTGGACAGCGGGTACATTTAAATTTTGCTAGTACCGTGATTAAAGATTGGGATAGTTTATTGACCCGCGTATATTAAAAGAATGTTGTTGAAATAATTAAAATTCATAATTTCCGTCTTTCAATTAGCTGTGAGTGATGGAGCTATTTAACCATATCTTTTCCTTTTGATTTACTAGAAAGCGTGTTGGTCATTCAAGGTGCTGTATGAATACCAAAAGCAACTGCTACCCAAATATTTTGAGTAGACATCACATACATATTGGCAAGATAGATATGTGTAGAAAGGGTCCACAGATACAACAGAAACTTTTAAAGTTAGTTAAGTGATGTAGGGCCTTTTCAAGTTTAATTTGTCCAAACGGACGGAACATAATATAATAATACTCTCTTCGTCCTAATTTATTTGTCTATTTTAATTTTTTAGAGGAAATTTTTTTCCTCGAACTAATATTTAAGATAGTACATAGTTTACATATTTTTAAAGAGAAATCTTAACTTAAGAGAATAAAAGATAAAATGAAATTACACAATTCTCAATACCATGACTTGATTCCAACATAGGTATAGATTAGGATAAAATGGAAAAAAATATGAAACCTATCGATTAAAGTAGGACAAAAAAAAATCCCCAATTTTGACAAGTGAACCAGGAAGGTGAGAGCAATTCACTTTTTTAAGTTTTATCCCTCTATTAATTTATCACACCCATGCACTTCCCGGCCCATGATTACTTAGCAGTATGACTAAGCTCGTCATCTTTCCAAACTTTCCATCACTTAGGCTGACCACTATGGTCATCCAAGATACAAGATTCAAGCTGGTTCAAGGTGGCCTCCTAGCCCCTATGGTGATTCAAGATACAAGCTAAAAATGCCAAATGATTAGGCGCTCGACGACCAATGATTTGGCGCCCAAATATTGAAGTCGTTAGATTTTTAAGTTTGAAGATAATTTGATGGCTGAGATTGAAAGTGCCTAATGATTTGATGTTGAGCGCCAAATGGTTTGGCTCTCTCAATATAACCGCTAGATTTTGATTTCTAAGATAACATCTGATGTCTAAGACTAAAAGCACCAAATCATTTGGCATTTTGAAAAAGTTTTCCAGCTCCAAACCATTGGTCGCTTTTGTGTTGGTTCAAGCTGACATTCAAGCAAATGCTTGAACCTCAACTTGAATCAAACAAATTGCAACACTTTTGTAACGGTCATGTAACACTCCTTTGTATTTTGAATGTTGGATGACCATAGTGGTCAGCCTTACTTCACTTTTCACTTTGTAATACAGAGTCTAGTTAGCAATTCGGGATTCGGCAAACATACGGAACGGCAAACGTACGAGTATTATACGGTTTTGTAAAATCCAGATTCGGTCCAAAATTCGGTCAACGGGACGTGATTCGTCAGTAATTCGGAACGGCATACGTACGTGTATAATTCGATTTATAAATGTGAGTTCGGCTCTGAAAATTCGGTATCTATATATAACAAATAATTTGTATTTATAAGGTCATAGACCAATTTTTATGCATATGTGTGAGTTATTTAAAGAAAAAATAAACTTAATATGATGATATTAATAATATATACAACATTAGTTATCCAAGAGGACGTCGTATGGTGGTTTAGATGCTTGGTTAGTGAGTTTGAGATCTCTCTCACCTTCACCTTCAAATCTCTTCAGTCGTTTTTGTTTCATAAAAATTACAACACGTCTAATATTCGGTCGTGTATGCTCGGAAGGCAGTAAAGCCCAAAAAGTGGAGTCTTTGAAAAGTAAAAGCTAAAGAATTTATGGCGAATTAAGCGGACGTATCATTTGGAATACGTAAAATTCGTGAACGGTTCGCGAATAATCCGGGAATACCACATAATACGCGACTTGGGTTCAGAGTTGCAAACGTACGCGAATAAGACGATAAAATTCGTGATACGGAAAAATTCTTGAATGATTCGCGAATCATTCGCGAACTTACTAACTAGGATACAGAGTCCCTGTATGTATCTCACTCTTCTCAGTTCCTCATTTTCTCTATTAAATGAACAAGCTGGAATCGCATGGCACCACTTTGATGCCTCGTTAATGATATTCATTTATGTACCACCTAGATGATGGTGCCCCTTTGATGGTTTGGCACCCCACCAAGTAAAAAAAGATTCTCTTACTGGCTTCTTTGATAGGGTCGGGATCCGTTGCCACTTGACTTGAATTCAGAGTCCTATAGTATAATGTAATTCAACGGGGAAGAAGATTTGTTGAAATATTTTGTCAACATAGTTGTTCCAAGACACCTATCCCTTAGTTTAACTAATTCATTATTTATATCTTATCTTATACTGATATAAAGAAAAGAAAAAATTTTGATAGGAGGCCCCTTAAATTATTAAGTTGTCCTCATTTAAATTATTAAGCTATACAATATCACTAATTTCAATAAAAATAAATGGAAGAAATGATACTAAATAACACCTAACTAAAGAAGCCCTCAAAAATGTACATATTTACAGCAATGCCATTGTTTTAAAAACCTAAGATGGGTCATTTGTCCAAATATTTTTAAATCACGGTTCAAATGTACGAGTAAAAAAAAAAATAATAAGGATGAAACTTGTTTCATCGTAACTTAAATTTAAAAAATAGTTTGACAGTCCAGAGCTAGTTATTGAACGGTCGAAATATATAGTCTTATAATGTTACTTCATTAGTGCACTTGTGTGTGCCTCTTCTTTTCTTCTTTTGTGCCTTTTCAACAACATATTTGACCTCTTTCTTCAAAGACAAATTTGTCATCCAATATCATTTTAAACCCCTAGTACTATACATAGAAAGAGATCAGTGAACATATTTTTGTTACTTTATGGCTTCCAATCCAGGCATTCTATCAGAATGGCCATGGACACCTTTTGGAAGATTTAAGGTATGTATATAAATCTACTTCTCATCTTGATCTCATTTGATATTTTTCATTGAAGACTAGTATGATCAGTTAATGTTTCGATGTGTGCGTACATTTGTCGATGATGATGCGTCGAATCTAGTACCTGGTTTTGGCACCATGGGTGATGGATAGCATCTACACTACTTTCTTAAAGAAATGCAACAACGACGACAACAGAGGACTAGACATGACTTGCATATTTTTGTTACACTTAGTAGTTTCCAGAGTTATTCACTGCCAAATCTGGATAAGCTTATCTCGTTTCAAAACTTCCAAATCCAAGAGCCGGATAGTTGACAAACCCATAGAATTCGAACAAGTTGACCGAGAAAACAATTGGGATGATAACATCATATTGCAAGGAATGTTGTTTTTTATGGATCACAAATATGTACCGTGGCCGGGAGCTTCATACTTTCCCGTCTGGAGAACTGACGGTATTGTCATGATCATTCTACTCCATATGGGGCCTGTCGAATTCCTCTACTATTGGCTTCACAGAGCTTTGCACCACCATTTCCTTTACTCGCGCTACCATTCTCACCATCATTCCTCCATTGCCACTGAACCCATTACCGGTAGGTGATATTCATTGATGCCGATGTTAATGGTTTATATATGTAACTAATGATATTAGCTTTGGCATGACATTTGAACGGCAGCGGTGATACATCCATTTGGGGAGCATCTCATGTATTTCATAGTTTTCGCAATACCACTGCTAACAATGGTGTTCAATGAAACTGTTTCCATGGTTGCTGTTTTTGGTTACCTTATGTATGTTGATTTCATGAACAACATGGGCCATTGCAACTTCGAATTTGTGCCTCCTTACCTCTTCACTTTCTTTCCACTCCTGAAATACATCTTCTACACTCCCTCGTAAGTATTAAGATATACTGCACTGACTACAAAGTATATCAACTCATATAGTTTCAATACTTGTTATATATACTAGATTTGTCCCCTGCTACGCAGCGGGAATTTTTTTGCCTTCTAACTTGATGTGCACGGGGTTTCAACCCGTCCGGTGGCAATGTATTTTTGATTTTGGTGTGTGCCGGATTTCGCCCCGTCCGTGGCGATGCACTTTTTATTTGGTGTGCACGGAGCTTCGCCCCGTCCCGTGCCGATATATTTAATGTATTTTTTCCACATTAAATATGTGGAAAAAATTTGTAGATTTTATTTATTTTTTCCTTCTATTTTTGCAGAAAATATGTGTAAAATATGAGGATTTTTTTTATCTTTTTCCTATTGTTTTTAACAAATTATACGTTGCCAAGTGTCGTCACCAAAACGCTCGTTTCACAAAACTAAAAGAAAACCTATTTGGCCAATAGGAAACGACGATTTCCTTGCCGTTCAACGTGGAAGTTTTATTTGTCTAGGCCTTTTAAGTCTTTAGATATTTGTGTTTGCTCAACTAATCAATGGTGATCACAGATACCATTCTCTTCGCCACACTCAATTCCGGACAAATTATGCACTATTCATGCCAATGTACGATTACATATACGGGACGATGGACAAGTCAAGTGACGATTTGTACAACAAATCACTTAGAAGGCAGGAAGAATCACCTCATCTCGTACATCTAACACATCCAGTTACACCAGAATCCATTTACCATCTTCGGATAGGATTGGCCTCCTTAGCTTCTGAACCATATGACAATACTTTTCCTTGTAATAAGTGGTACTGTATAATGATTAAGGGGTTGTTGTGGCCAATGAATTGGATGTTTAACTACGGCAGTACCTTTGTAGCCGAGAGAAACAGTTTTATTGGACATGGAACAGGAAAAGCAAGTATGCAGACATGGGTAGTACCAAGATGCTCTTACCAAGTAAGTACATCGTGTTATAATATACGAGTATCATCTAAGACCGTTTAAATTTATCAAATTTTTATATTTCAAAATGTTTATAACTACTTGTAGTATACTTTACCAAATCAAAGAGGAGGAATAAACAGATTGGTTGAGAAAGCCATACTTGATGCTGATAAGGCTGGTGTCAAGGTGTTAAGCTTGGGTCTTCTAAACCAGGTAAGTATCTCTATACAAGGTTCAAAAATAAAGTGAACATATCACTAAATATGGAACATCTATGCTGCAGGCAGGGAGAAGAATTGAATGGAAATGGCGAAGCCTACATACTAAACCATCCGGAACTGAAGATCAAAGTTGTAGATGGGAGTAATTTAGCTGCAGCAATCGTGGTCAACAACATCATTAATGTTATCCAAGCAGCAAGAAGCACAAATCTTAAGACTCAGCAAGTTGTTGCGATGATTAAAGGGAAAGTAACAAAGGTGGCTTGTTCAATTGTGTTGGCTTTATGCCAAAGAGGAGTTCGAGTCGTGGTTAACTCAAAAAATACTGATGATTTTGAGGATCTCAGTACAAGGTTATTCGGCTCCTATTTGTCATCACAGTCACCGCTACTGAGCAAAGATTACCAAAGCAGTAGTATACATAATAATTTGATTCTGTCAACAGATTATTATAGCAGTGCTGATCATGGCGACAAACAGGTACTACATATGCATAGTAGTGGTTCAGAAAAAAAAAAAATAAAAAAAAAATAACATAACATCTTTTTATTTAATTAGTGATCCATGCCGAACTATATAGGGCCTGAATTAGGGTTGTCTCTTGAATACACTTATATCATATACATATAGGTGTGGGTTGTGGGCGACGGATTCAGTGAAGAGGAGCATATGCGTGCGCCAAAAGAAACTATCTTCATTCCATATTCACAGTTTCCTCTTTGGTTCGATTTTAAGAAGAATAAAGACACTACTAATATTTACCGCAAGGATTGCACTTACTACAGTACCCCAGCCATGATAATCCCTCCATCTCTCCAGAATGTGGACTCTTGTGAGGTAATATTTTCTGCCTAGTAGTTACTCTTTCCATCTTGAAAGTTAATTTACGTTTCTAATTGCATGTAAAATGTACAACAGAATTGGTTGCCAAGAAGGGTAATGAGCGCATGGAGAGTCGCAGGAATGTTGCGCGCACTAGAGGATTGGAAAGGGCACGAAAGTGGGAACTGGTCGAAGGAGAAAGTGATGATTGATAAAGTATGGTCGGCTAGTTTATACCATGGCTTCCGCCCTTATGATTTGCCTGTTCCAGCTTAGCCGTAAAGTCAAGGTATACTACTACGAGAGAATACGCAGAAATTAAATACCTCTCGGCTCTCGCCTTTCTTTGGATGCTTACTTATTTATTTATAATTCAACCA
Organism: Papaver somniferum; assembly: GCF_003573695.1. Classification (NCBI taxonomy): domain Eukaryota; kingdom Viridiplantae; phylum Streptophyta; class Magnoliopsida; order Ranunculales; family Papaveraceae; genus Papaver; species Papaver somniferum. The sequence goes on along the minus strand of NC_039362.1, from coordinate 179,951,214 downwards.
TTTTGTGTGATCGTGTTATCTACAATTGAGAGTGGAGGTGAAGGTAATTATGTTGTTTATATAAGTTGTAAGGATAAAAATGGTGTGTAACGTTCTGTTGATTTAAATTTTTGGTTGTTTGTGAACCAATATCTAACAATATAAAATTAATGAATTTAGATACAGCCTGCAATAATAATATAGTCGAACGAGATTAGATACAACCTGCAACTTCTTCATCTTGTCATTGATATAGTCTGTGTAAGCTAGTTTTTTTTTTAGGTAAGCTAGCTTATTCTGATCAAACTAACAAACTGCATCATTGAGTGCATACTCCATCTTCCTTCTACCATCCTCTATTTTAATTTCATCGATCGTTTTCTATACGTCGTCTATGTTCATTAGCTCCACCTTCCTCTTGTTTTATACATCTTGTGCCTTGTATTTATTAGCTTCTTTAACCAACCTGTGGATCTCATCCTTAGAAAATCTCCCTTTTTTGTTTGTAATCATCAAAATATTCTGCCTCCGCCTCTCCTGTCAGTTTATCCTTGGCATAGACTTCGAACATACCGTTTGCATCCATTGATCCATTTCAAAGCTCACTGCCTTCTACGGGGCACGGGTTACTGGAGCAATATCCATTAACTCAAACTCACCCAACAAGTTATTGTCACTAGTTCTAGTTCTCTCGCCCTCATACACCGAAATTTTCATACACCGAAATTTTCATAGCAGTTTGTTTGTTGTATGTAGTGGTGAAAAAGGGCTCTTCCTTCTAGGTGGGAATGGTACTGTTCCTCGGCATCACGATATCCATTAAACCTTCAGTAGTCTAAATACCATGAGCAAGAAGGATGACATCCAACAAAACCAAGTGCTTAATCCTCTCATGACCCTCACTACTCATGATAGCAGCTTGCACTGCAGTTCCATAAACCACAGCCTCGTCATGAGTTGAGGCCCTTGTAGAGTTATTTACCGTTAAAGAAATCCTGCACTAGAAACTGAACCGTGGGAATCCTAGAAGACCCACCAACGAGGATAACTTCGTCGACGGCTCTCTTTTCAATCCTAGCATCTGTTAAATACTTTTCAACAGTTCCATACATTTGTTGAACAAATCCATGTTTATTTCATCGACAAATGGACGTTTGGATATCTTTTCCTTGATACACAGAATCAAGCTCTATGGTAGTATGGTTGTCTCAGTAGTAGACGAGAGGGTCCTCTTTGGACGCTCACATGATGTTCTCCTTCTAAGAGCCCTTGGGATTCTACTAATGTCCTTATTTATTTACTCGTTCAACCAGATAAGCTGGGGATGTAAAGAAGCAGAAATGGGCTTGTAGTTAGACTCAGGAGACAGTTGGGCAGGTGGTGTAAGTGCACATCCTTACCCTCTGGCTCCGATAGTACGACGGAGCAAAATATATTCTCCCTATTTGCCATAACATTCTTAAATGATACACCTCCAAGGTAAACACTAAACAGACTCATTGATAACCATCCACATTATTAGTACCATTATCTCTCAAGTCTCATGCTCGATCGCTGGGAATCAGGTGCCCTTAATGGGCCAAAGGGTAAGGGCCTGGAGTTTGCTTCTCACATAAAGATTTTTGTTTGAGACATACTACTTAGATTAGTTAGATAACCTTAGAACCTTGATTAATTGTTTTGAGGCATATAAACTTCTTCCCTAATTAGTGTATAGGTTTATAAGGGGTGTCTAAAGATAGTTAGATTACTTAGATAACTTTGATTAATTAATTTAATTTTTTTTACTTTCAGTTTAATTTAAATATATATTTGTATTATTAGATATAAAGAGTATTACATTAAATAGTTGGAAGCCTAACAAGCTAAGCTCCAACAACGTACTACTACATTAACTGAACAGGTTGTCGTGCTAGCCTATCAGCGAGCCTCATGGGTAACCTAACCAAGGGTACATTAATTGAACAGGTTGCCGTGCTAGCCTACCAGCGAGCCTCATGGGTAACCTAACCAAGGGAGCCGAAGCGGATGGGGGGCTGAGATTGTGTCACAAGGGGGGCAAGCTAACTCTACCTTCCATGTTAATTCCTGCAATATTACGCCATTGGGGGCTCGAACCCGGGACCTCCTGGAGCGATGAAACTTTGGAAAACGGGGATGACCAACTGAGCTAAGTTACTTTTATTTAATTTTTTAATTTTTTTAATTTTTTTTAATTACTTTTATTCACTTCTCCATTCTTTACTCCGACCGACGCTAACCCGACTATAATTTTCATCATCCTCGACCAAATGTAAAAGCTCTATCGTTTTTCTAATCTGCAAATTAGTGAATAAGAAAAAGAAGAAGTTGAACTAGAAATTGAATTGATGAAGTTGGAGAGCAAAAATCAGATCCTCACTTCAAGGAAATGTACAATATAAAGTACCCAAACCGATATCTTATTTTATTGTGTTTGATTGATAGATTAGGTTTAACGCGAAAAAAAAAACTAGGATTTTATGGCAGTTACAGAGTGAAGTTCGGCTTAAAGTTTAGACGAATTATCAGTCGAACTACTCATTATTCTTCATTTTGAAAGTGCTGATAAACAGTTCGGCTGATGAAATTAAATATGAAAGTATTAGTCGAACTTCACTTCATGAACAATGCTAAGTTCGGCTGTCCTATTTTTTCTCGGGTCGGCCGAACTTAGGTTTGGCAGTTAAAGAGTGAAGTTAGGCTGCTAAGTAGTGAGTTTCGGCAGATATGAACCTAGGTATGTTTTAAAAAAAATAGGTGAGGTATAGGTTTTCTAAATACAGAAAAAGTTTAGAAAATTTATTTTTATTTTTATTTTCAATAAAATAAAATAGTATAAAAAGTTTAAGTGATATAGACATTATTGTCATTATTAAATGTGGTGGATAAGAGGTTGTTGGGTTTTACTACCCAGTGATCTATTTTAGAACGGTTTTTTGGGGACCAGTCCTTTTTGGGGGACCATTATTTTATTTTGGGTAAGACATTATAAGTAATTCTAGGTCACCCCTTATCTAAATATTTATATTAATACCAAAATTACCCTCCTGATTATTTTTGTATAATGATTAGTTAGTGTGATTAATCATTGATTAAGGTTAAATTAATAGATTGTTTTTTTTAAAGTAGAATTATTGAGTGATTAAAGTGATAGAAGAAGAAGATGGAGAAAAAAATATATTTTAAGATGGGTGAATATGGAGAAAAAACATCCTCTGGGTACCGAAGTATGCTTGTAACTTAGTGAATGTTGTTATAAATGGCCTAAAATATCTTCAAAATCAAAATTTTAACAAAAAAATTTCAACCAGGTCAACAAAGTTCGGTTAGATTATATGAAGAACATGTAAACGAACTTTCTGCAAATGCAGTTCGGTTAATAAATCCAAAATCACAGGCAACCGAACCAGAGCTTTAATGGAGTTTTTGTTTGTTCGGCTAGCTGATGAAAAATCAAATGTAACCGAACTACTATGCTTGAGTTTACAGCGTTTGTTCGGTTCAGTCGACTCGACCACGTTGTGACCGAACTTTAAACAACAGAGTTCGGTAAGTTCTCAAAAAAAAAAATTGCGATTAAACCGAACTCGACATTTGGCAATACAGAGAAGAGTTCGGTTTTGAAATTATTTTTGCAAGTTAACCGAACTCATTATATAGGTTTTCTGAGTAAAGTTCGGTTAGGATTTTTTTTTTGCGATTAAACCGAACTCAACACTTGGCTATATAGAGAAGAGGTCGGTTTTGAAATTATTTTTGCGACTCAACCGAACTCTGGTGTTCGGTTAGGCAAAAAAAAAATCTTAGCCGAACTGTTCTTCGTGTTCTTCATTTTTAAAAGTTCGATTGTAAAACTAGGGTTTTTTTCAAAATTATCCTAACCGAAATTACTATTGTAACCTCCAAATTCAACATATTTTGATGACTACGGCTCAAATTTTCAATCAAAAACGAATTAGAAGTAATGGGTTTGTGGGAAAATATTTATGGATAGGTTTGTTTATAAAAGATTGATTAATCGACGATGAAAACTCAATGAATCGACGACGATGAAAATTTGATGATTTTGATTAGATTTGTATACGATCAGGTTTAGATGATCATATATTGATGAAAAAGAGAAGAAGAAAATTTGTAGAATAGAGGAAGAAGAAGTTATAGATTAGTTATAATTTTAATTAGGTAAAAGGGTGAACTAGTCATCTCCACCTTTTATGACACCCCTTATAATTATAGGGAAGATGGCCTAATCAAATCATGGTCCCCTCAAAAAACTCATGATCCCCAAAAGAAAAATGATTCATATTTTATCCTTATCGGGTATGCCTCGAGACAGGAGTCCTCATTAAGTCATAGACTCATATATATAGGAGTCAAATGCTTACCATCACTTCTAAGAAGGGAGAGAGATCCACTGCGGTGCAATGGGATCTCTGAATGAGTTTTATAAATTTTTGGGTTTAATTGCATGATAAAAATAATATATTGGATTGTTTGGCCAAAAAATTCTGAATTTATCTTATTATTTTATTTTTTTGATCCATAAGTAAAAATTTATTGATCAAAAAATAGGGGAACAAAGTATGTGAACTATACCCACAGAGGGAACAAGGGGGAAAAAAGGAAAATTAAAACCGTAATAGTAGAACAATAATGATAAGTGATGACAACCCGAATGTAGCCTAAGAAAAATGTACACGATGGGGACAAGATTACTAGGTGATGTAAAAATTTGCTTATTCATCGAGTCAGTTGGGCTAAATCAAAAATTTCCCTTGTCGGGTGGGCTTAAATCAAAAGAAAAAAAATGGACTTGTAGGTGGGCTTAAATCAAAAATGGAAAATTTCTTGTTTGGTCCTAAGCCCATAAGGTTATTTATAGCAGGGTCCAACTAGATTTTACTCTTATTCTAAGGTCCAAAGTTATTTGAAAACATGAAAATAACTAATATACCCCACTGTTTAAGTACGTGTGAAATAACATACTTCTACCAAATCGGGATTTTATTTATCTGGAGGTCCAAATTTAATTAAAACATATAAAGGACCATAGATTTGAGTATATAACTGCTACACTGTTTACAAATTTGAATACATATCTGCTACACTGTTTACAAATTTGAGTACATATCTGCCGCACTGCTTACGAGGGTTTCTGATTCTTTGGAAGGCGGTCTTGTTATTAAAGACTTCTAAGCACCTAGTACAACTTGCACCAATTCCGTCTATTGTTAGTGAGAAAAAATCCAATGCCCCACTAACTGGTTGAACATGAACCCTAGGAAAGCTTTTCCCAGCCCATGAGCAAAACCGAGAAGACCATTTTGCCTTGCATTCTCAACAGGCTTTGTTACAACCCCAGACACGCCGAAAGCAAACCCTTGAGCAAGGGCTTCAGTTCCTTGAAGAATACCGTCACCAACCACAGTTATTCTTCTAGACCATACCTGATTCCACGGTGAAAAAACGCATTATTTAATCCCCATTACGAGTTACCTTTACTCATCTATGAATAGTATCAAAATATACTAGTTACCTGCTTCATACGTAATTGCAGAAACTGCTCATCTGTTGACAGCTCAGCAAAGCCTTTACTTAAAGAAGCCAATGTTGAGCTTGTCATACCAAGAAAATCTACTGAGAATATCAAATGTAAAGGATTATGGATCAGATCCCGCCATATACGGTTGACAATGGCTGGAACAACAGATCTTTGCCTCATGAACATATTCCGGTGCATGACCTTTCTTAAATGAACCTGTAATGAAAGCACGGTTTAGTTAGCTACAGGAGATGTTATACAGATACAAATATCATGAATAAGAGTCTTGCAGAACTGATAACTCATTATTCAAGATCCCAAACAGCAAAGTTTCCTTGTTAGAATCAATGATAAATGAACTAGAAAACGTTTTACATCACATATACTGTAGGATCAGACCAATTAATCTCTAATATTTCTTTAATACAATATTAAATCATAGGAAAAATAAAGGAAAACCTTTATATGCACTGTAAACACAGAAAAACTATACAAAATTAGCACATATTTCAGTATTTCACACACGTAATCATGGATCAAAGAAATAAAAATGTGGCAAAACTCTGAATACAACAAAATCATAAGAAGTTTCTATCAGTACACCATATACGTACTGCGTATTCATGAACTAAAAATCAACTTCATGTAAAGAAGAATTGATGAATTGATGAATATAACATAATCAAAGCACATATTTCAGTACTACACATACGTACTCATAGATCGAATCCAAAGACATGGCAAAAGTATGAATAAAACAAAATCAGAAGAGGTTCCTATCAGTACACCATATACGTACTGCGTATTCATAAACTAGAAAATCAACCACATGTAAAGAAGAAGTGATGAATCCATGAATATAACCGAATCAAAGCACATGTTTCAGTATTACACATACATACTCATGGATCGAACCCAAAAACAGTGGCAAAACTTTGAATAAAACAAAATCAAAAGAAGTTTCTATCAGTACGCCATATACGTACTGCGTATTCATGAACTAAAAAATCAACTGCATGTAAAGAAAAAGTGATGAATCCATGAATATAGTCGAATCAAAGCACATATTTCAGTACTACACATACGTACTAATGGATCAACCCAAAAAAAAGGCAAAATTTTGAATAAAACAAAATCAGAAGTATTTTATATCGGTACGTCGTATACGTACTGTCGGTTCGTACACAGTAGCAAACTGTAACGAACCTAAAAACCTAAAAACGTCATGAAAATCAATTTGATCTTCATAATACAATCGAAAAACAAATCAAAAGAAGAAAAACGAACAAAATAATCAAAGAAGATGATTAGAAAACATACCTGGAAACACAAACAAATCTTCTCTTCGTAAATCATAACGATGCATCTTCTTCTTCTAGTTTTCTGTCAGTACAGGATATACGTACTGCTGCTTCATATGCAAAAACAAACTGAAACACATCTAAAACCAACAAAATAGAAGTGGTATAAGTAAATCTAATAACGAAGTGAACAAAAAATATGATTATTCGTCTAGATCTAGTAAATAATCAAAAAATCAAACATGGGGATAAAAAAGCGTAATCAATCACAACAAGGATTAGATCGTGAAACCCTAAAATAAACATTGTAAGAGAAAAATCTCCATATGATTTAATAAAAACAAGAAATATTGAAGAATAAAATTTGGATTTGTTCAGAACCCATTCGCAGCAGCAGTGAGAAGAAAGAGAAGAAGAAAACGAATATGAAATGTAATGTTCTTCTCGTGTTTATAGACCTGTTAAATAGGAAAGGTTATTTGTGGTATTTTTAAATTTCACACACCTGATCTCGCACGTGTACAGGACCTGGACTTAAAAAATTGGGTCCATTTTTCATTTTTCTTTTAATTATGGAGCTCTGGTTATTGGGCTTTAGTGGGTGCACCTGCCACTAACTAATACCACTATAATAGGATCTATAGGTAATTCCTACTGATTTCCCTCAAATTAGGCTTAGGATACAACTCCACGGATGGTGCAACTACACACTATTGCCATAGGCTAGCTCCGCTTCTGATTGGATGCAAAGAAGAAAATGGACTTGTAGGTGCGCTTAAATCAAAAATTTTCCTCAAATTAGGCTTAGGAGACAACTCCACGAATGGTGCAACTACACACCATTGCCATAGGCTAGCTCCGCTTCTGATTGGATGCAAAGAAGAAAATGGACTTGTAGGTGCGCTTAAATCAAAAATTTCCCTTAAATTAGGCTTAGGAGACAACTCAGCGGATGGTGCAACTACACACCGTTGCAATAGGCTAGCTCCGCCTCTGATTGTAATATGGATTAAAATACACCCTCTCCCAATTTATCATAACATTCTGAAATGATACATCTTTGAAGTTTTAGAAAATGAAATCCCATGTGAACAAAATTTTTTTTGAGACTCTTGTCTAAGTAAACCCTATAAATTACAATGCAAATCTTAGGCCACATTGATGAAACTTGCTTCAAAATACAAATTTTCAATCACGATTCTTAATTTCAATAGATGCATGTAGGGAGGTTTGGGATAAATTTGATGCCATCGTTTATATTTTGAGTCATTTGGCAAAATTTTGGGTCATGGTGTAGTTTTCTGAGTCACAAGTCCACATTTTTCTTCATGAAAATTAATGAGAGTACTAATTTTCCAGGGGTGTACCAAATACCATATAAGTAACACAAAGCATTTTCTGGTTTATCTTATATGGTACTTGCTTCGTTTCTAGAAAAAGTGTTACTTTCATTTTTTACAATTTGTCCTACTTTTAAGCTAAAATGAAAAATTGAAAGTAACATTTTTCCAAAAGCGGAGGTATTATTTGGTACTATCCTAGTAAGTTGGTAACCTATTAGCAATGTTGTTTTCTTTTTGGGGTAAATCTCAATGGGTGGTTGCTACTCCTTGCTTTCTTTTTGAATCCTATTATTGGGGCTTAGAAAGTCTTGTTCTTTTGACCATTTTGGGGGTTTAAATGCTTTGGGAGGTAAAAAATGGTTACGTGGACTCAAGATATATCAAAAAGTCAAAAACACCCTTACCTAAATTTCACTATCCATTAAAAAAAAATCCTAAATCTATAATCTTCTTATTCTCCTTCTCCTCTCATTTACAAATCATGATGATCATGATTTCATCATGATGATCACGATTTCATCATGATGAAGATCATTAAAAAACAAACTAAATCTATTATCTTCTCCCCATCCTTCTTTTCTCATTCATAAATTGTGATAAAGATGATGATCATAGTTTCATCACGATGAGAGCGTTGATCATAAAGAAAACTCAAAACTATTATCATAAAATTCATAGATATAAAGATGGTGATCATCATAAAAAGAACAAACTAAGAAAACCCACAATTTATTTTTGCTTTTAAATGGTTAAAAAATATGATTCCTTGAATTTCGGGTAAAAAAATAAAATTCTAAAGGTTTTTACGGCTGGGAGTTCTTAGATTCTCAGCCGAAAGTATATTTTTCGGCTTGGTTATCCCAACCGAAACTAGTTTTTTGATTTTTCGGGGTTTCCAGAATCAATTACGCCTGGAAAAACCTAGCCGAAACTGCTGTTACGGCTAGGAAAACCCAGCCGTAACTCCAATTACGGGTGGGAAAACCAATCCTTAACTGGTTCTAAAAACAAAATAATCAGAAAAATGATTTCGGCTAGGAATTCTTTATTTCCCGGCCGTAAATAAAATATACGGCTTGGAACACCATCATTTCCCAATCGTTTTTCGTTTCTACAGTTGGGTCGACAAATTATCCTAGCCGTAACCGCACTTTCGGTTGGGAAAACCAAGCCGAAATATGGACTTTCGGTTGGGTCGAAAAACTATCCCAACCGTAATCTAGATTCACGGTTGGGAATCTAAGAACTCCCAACCGTATACATCTTCAGAAACTATTTTCTTTTTACCCAAAATTCATCGAATTGGATTTTTTAACCATTTAAAACAAAAATAAATGGTGGATTTTCTTAGTTTTTTCTTTCTATGATGATCATAATTTTTATCATGATATTTGAATGAGAAAGAGTAGGAGAAGAAAATAGTTTTGGGTTTTCTTTATGATCATCATCCTCATCATGATGAAATTATGCTCATCATCTTCATCAAAAATCTTGCTTAAATCACTCATTTCCAAAAAAAAAATCCGCAATATTTTTATCTTGTTCTTCTCTTCCCTCTGATTTTGTTTTGTTTTGTTTTGATTTCATCTAACTTAAAGAGATGAATTAGTCTTAATGAATTTGCTAATCATGATTAATAATGTTAATCAAGTTTATTATCTAAAATCATATGGGTCATATTAGTCTTTATATAAATATATGATGAGGGATGTCCCAATTGATATTTGGTGACCCTAGAAAGCTCCCAAAAAAAACTTGACTTTCTAAGCGCCAATAATAAAGTTCTTCTTTTTTTTCTTTGTACACCCAACTCGTAACACATCGTAGAAAATGTAATGTAATTAGAGAATCGTCATTGGGCTAATAGGTCTTTCTCGCTCTGGTTTTCTTGTGCTCAGTGAGAAGAAAAATTGAACATCACCAGAATTAACAATGAAGAAGAAGAATATACAAGATGATGTTTGGCATGAGATCTTACTTCGTTTTCCTCTTAATTCAATTTTCAGATTCAGATGTGTATCTAAGGTATGGTTTTCACTTCTGTCAAACCCTAATTTCATTAATCACTGGTATGAACTCAACAAATTGTCCCTCCCATGGGCATTATTAGTTCATTATACTTATATACTAATTCATGGGATCACCAATTGAAAACAATGTTTACATATCTTGAATCACATTCACAATTTGTATCTCATCATCAGAATGACCTTTCATTTAGATTTCTAAAATCAAATTTCCCAAACCCTAGAGGCACAAAATTGAACCTAGTAGGATCAAGCAATGGTTTGTTTCTTTGTGGAACAAATTTATCTAACCAGAATCACCAGATACATTATTATGTTTGTAATCCACTCACTCAAAAATGGGTTTTACTCCCTCCACCACCACCACCACCACCAGCAGCAATAGGATTCGGTATGACTGCAGTGACTGGTTTCATATGTGATGATAAATGTTTCTTACCATCACTTGTTTCTGCCAGTTATAACGTTGTTCGAATACCCAAGTTTGGAGTGGCAGCAAAAGAGTTTGAAGTTGAATTTTTTTCTTCTGATTTGGGAGAATGGTATATCTATGATGTTTCGTGTCCTCACTATGTTACCTGGGATTACAATATTTGTGACAATCTTGTTACCTGTAATGGTTTTTTGTATTGGTTTCAGAAGAGAACCAGCAAAATTTTAGTTGTTTCTGGAACCGGTGGCAATGAATGTAGGTTGATTGATATGCCTGATCAATCAATGGATGGTTGTCACAAGTTTGGAGGTTTATGTATCTCGGAGTCGGAAGGGTCGATCTGTTATGCTAGCCTCAAGGAAACTGAGATGAGTCTGAGTGTTTGGGTGCTTGAAGGTGATGGAGATTGGTATATGTTGCACAAGTCAAGGATGTTACTTTACATGATATGTTAGCCGATTTAGAAGTATCGGTGATAGGTAAAGCAGGTCCGGCTGCTTTGACTGCAAAAATTCGGGTTTTAGGTTTCAATCCATTTGACAAAAATGTGGTTATACTTGGTTACAAGGAGTATAATTGGGCCTTTAACACCAGAACCAGGCGAGGGGAACGGTTGTGTTGTCCGTCTTGGTTAGATCACATTAATGCCCGTGGTCCTCATGTAAGTGTCTCAGCATTTTCTGTTAAGCCAAGGCTGACCGTAATTTCTCCATAATTTCTCCAGTTTGTAGGCGAGACACAAAAACCATGGATGTTCAAATATGAGATAGATAACGAAGGTGACTATTGTCGTGTTTCAAGTTGTTTATGCTTTCTGACTGTTACTCTCTTGAGATTGAGTTGTGTCATGAGTACTCTATTTTATTGCTAGATGAAACTGCCTCACTAGTTACAAGTTCAAAAGTAACAGGTAGATTGTATTCATCATCGCTATTTATAGAGTTACCGAAGTATTGAGAAGACTGATTGATTCCAACTGCCATGAAGTTGCAAAAAGTGATAATAGAAGTTCAAAGAAACCAACCTCGGCCAGGGTCTCCAGTGGCGAACATCACAGCTGCATCTGCACTCCAACCTATATTCTGTGCATCAGGCACATCCCAGGGTCTCTGACAGTGGCATGGCGAATATCACAGGTGCATCTGCAAGCCAACCTGTATTCTGTGCATCAGGGAAATCCCAGGGTCTCTGACAGTGGTGTGGCAAATATCACAGGTGTATCTGCACGTCGACCTATATTCTATGGGTCAGGGAAATCCTCCCCGCTTTCCTCGGGCAGAGTCAAAGCCATTGAAGAACTAAGGTCTCTTACTTGCGCATCACAGCCAAGGATGTCCCCTTTCCATGCCAGTCAATTTATTTTATTATGTTTTGTGGATCTCAATGGTCAATGATGAATGAAATCTGTTGATTGAGTTAGCTTCCAGAGATATTTTGTTTAGAAAATGTGTGCATCACAGGTGCATCTGCACGCTAACATGTATTATGCAGTTCAGGAAAATCCTCCCTCAGTTTCCCCAGGAAGTAAGGTCTCTGACTTGCGGGTCTGCGCGTCATGTATACTTGTAGGCTGAAGATCCTGCAAGTCTGTGAATTTTAAACACAGGTCTCCTGCCCTCATCTATGGGAGGAGTCCATAAAATTCACAGCCAAGGATGTCCCCTTTTCAGGCCAACCAATTCAGTGTATTTGTTTATAAAAAGATTCTGGTATTGGTGATAATAATTAAAATTCAGATTATCAATTATCAACAAGGAAGAATGAAATCTGTTGATTGAATTCAATATGTCCTTTAAGACTTAAATATAATACCATAAATTCTACAAAATCTTCCTTGAATTCAATACTAAAAATAGAAAAACTGAACTTAAAATGCTTGTTCTATGCACTAGAAAACCAGGGCCGGGGCAAGTGGGCCCAACGCCCAATGAAAAGGAGAAAAAAAGAATCTTTAGTTTTTCCCCTCTTTCATCCAATCAACAAAACCATCCAGGATCGATGGATAATATCCACTGTTTTCATCATAGTTCTTCAAGTCTGGATAACTTACCTCGTTGCAAAACCGATAAAACGCCTCCCACTGGTCCTTGTTGATTGCCTTATAATCAGTCTGAAACTTAAGGTACTCAACAAGTTTACCAACTTGTGCAGGGAACTTCGAACCTAAGACCATATCCAGCAACTCGCACACGCTCTCCGTTTCCACAGTCTTTTGCATGTCCTCAGTCAAGCAGTACTTGAAGGCAAACGAATACAACTCCAGAAATTCCCGAATGAATCCCTCCTTGTTGATATCCGTTTGCAATTTCGTCAGTGCCCTTGATAGATTTTGCATAGTACTAGCTCTCAATGCGTTGAAGCCGCTTCGCCATTCAGTCCGTGTAAAGTATCCCATCCTTGCAGCTGACATCTTCCATGCAAGCATCAGTATGCGAACATCAGTATGTGCGATTCCCAGATCTGCACAAAGCCTCTCGATTCCAACTGGCTCGATTGTTTGTGTAGCTTTGTTTGCATATAAATTGAATAGTTGATCAGGGGAATCCTCATCGTCGTCGATGACAATAACTGGAGCTGGAGGAGCTTTTGGCTGAGTTTTTCTTGATTTCCTGACCATCTTTCTCTTCCAAAAGCAGCAGCAAAAAGGATTTGCGATGATCTTAGGTTAAACTCGCAACTTTTTTTCTTGACCTAGAGAAAGTAATGTAATTTATGTTAATGACGCTGTGGTCAGGCCTATTTATAGGCTTCTTGTGCACGAGAAATTCTAGTTCGGTTGGGATTCTAATAGAAATCAATTTCCTAACCTAGTCGGGCTAATATATGATAATTTCCTAATCCATTATAGGTTCTCTTTATGGGCCAAAGTATCCAGGCCCGCCTGTTAGAGCACTTTCATCTACTTCAAATCCCATTCTGGTTTCTCTGAATCTCTGCTGGCAGGGCCGGTCCTGCTTGTTTTGTGGCCTAATGCAAGATTTTTTTTTGTGGCCTGAAATCCATTTTGTCCATACAAATAATCAAGATAGCAAGTTACTGTACTGGTATTTGTTTCTTTAACTTGATGTTTCTGTACTAGTTCTCGAAAAAAGACCTATTACAGTCTCAGTGGACCTAACTTGATTTACTTGAGATTATTGTTATATCAATTTTCGCAAGCCGAGCTATTAATTTATGAATGTGAAATTATCACTGGTTACTAACACCACATTCCTTACCTAGTTTGAGCTTAATAATATATTTGTCTTGATGCCTAGTTTCTCAACGTACATAGACTAAGAACTTGTTTGTTTGCAGCTGACTCGGCGTCTGAATCTGAGTCAACCCCTGACTCGGACCGAGTCAGCAGTCAGACCGTTTGTTTTTCATTTTGAGTCAGATCTGACTCGACTTCTGACTCAGACATAACCCCTGACTCGGACTCATTTGAGTCAGGTAACAAAATATCCCTGACTCATATGACCAAACCACTGACTCACTTATTTCCGAGTCAGATGAGTCAGATCTAACTCAAAACAAACATATCGACTCAGATCCAGATGAGTCAGATGATTTCACTCAGATCCAGATGATTCAGATCCAGAAGACTCAGATGAGTCAGGAGTAAACAAACATGGTGTAAGGCTAATTTGATACGTAACTGGTAAACTACACCGACTAAGGCTAATTGGACTTTTTATCTAGCTAACTTTAATATGTTGATGCCTTAACAAGCAAAGTTTAACCTAAACTTGTGCATTCCATTTGATTTAAATCAATCTCTAATGTACCGCCCAAAAAAAAAACAAACAAACTAGTCTAGGCCTAAAGAATTATCACTAATGACAACAATTTCAAACCTTAAGCTCTTTAATGAATGTATATTGTCATCTGTGGAAAAAAAAACTAATTAACCTAAGAAGAAGTTGTTTGTGGCCTCCTCCCATCTGTGGCCTCAAGCAAGCTTTCCTTGCTTTAATGGGAGGGCCGGCTCTGCTCTGCCGAAATGCCTTTCAACTAATCCCATTGTTGCAAACCTGGTTGTTACACAATTCCCGGAGACTAAATTGTAGTGTACGGTGAGAATGAACCCCGCACCGCAAATATCGATACTGAATAACTTTGCAGGCCATATGTGTTCGGTTTAAAAGGAAAACGAAACAATAGAAACAATAGTTAAAAATTCTAGTTGGGATGAGAAGAGTGGGGGCAGGGGCAGGGCAAGAGTTAGTCCACCCTTGGCTCCTCCCCCGATGCGATGTGAACTGCGCATGAAGCCAAAATTTGAAAATCGAACCTAGTAGTTGAAAGCCAAATTGTTAAACTACACGCTGCCGAGTTTTCCATGCGCACCGAGATGTGGTATTAGAGCTGGCAAACAAGCCAAAACCCGCGGGTTTGCCCGGTCCGACCCGTGAAAAACCCGCACCCGGCTCGGCTGGTGTCTAAACAAGCCGGGTTAGGGTTGGAGAAATGTCGGCTTGTGAGTAAACGGGTTAACCCGTCCCGGCCCGTAAATCCGTGGGTACAACCCGTAAACCCGTACATATTACCTTATTAATAAGTTTTATGTAATCCTGACCGTCAGATCATCTAGGTTTCATCTTATCCCTACGTTTAAGGTATAAATTCACCAAAACCCTAGAAGACAATAATCATTTCATTTCCTTTCGTTTCTTCTTCCCCTTTCTTTTCTCTCTCCCCACACCCTACTGTCTTATCCTGCGGTTGCGCCTCCTCACCATCTCCATTTTTTTTCTTCTGCTTTGCTTTTTTATTCTTCATCTCTGTATCTCCTACACATAGTTGGTACTTTAACTCCATGGTGATGATGATTTAAGGCAATAAATTGACAATTTTAAAACTAGGGTTTAGTAATGTACTAATATTGGTTTTGCATGATTGATTGTGCGGATTAATTTGAGGAACTTGAACTTCTGTTTTATCAATTGTTAAATCAATTTCTGAATCATCCAAATATTGAAGCATCCAAATATTGTTCAATTCAAGCAGGTACGGTGTTGATTCTCTGCACTTCAGGTTAATTCATTTACATTTGAAATTTCCCCAACTTTTTGGAAATTAATAAGAATGCGAAGAATATTGTCGAAGATTGAAATGATTGTCAGGAATCTAAAACTGTTATTATGTGCAGGTTCTGCTAACACAAACACATTTAGCTATTGTCATGGAGTATGCAGCTGGTGGTGAACTTTTCGAGAGAATCTGCAGTGCAGGCCGATTCAGTGAAGACGAGGTACAATCAAACAAACTCTAGTTGATTTCTTAGTCTTTTCAAGAATCATTTGCTCGTTCCCCGTTTCTCTTTTCTCCGAATTCAACTATAACGTGTCCAATTTCAACAGGCAAGATTTTTCTTCCAACAGCTAATATCGGGAGTCGGTTACTGCCATTCCATGGTATCTTCTTTTTCATTATTTCAGATCATAATCTGTTTCACATTCTTTCAGCCAACATGACGGATCGGGCTCTAATCTTTTGTGCTACAGGAAATTTGTCACAGGGATCTGAAGCTAGAAAATACACTCTTGGATGGAAATCCCACACCACGCCTTAAAATACTCCTGGTCAATTTTTATTTTCTTATTTAGTCAAGACATGTTGATACAACGGGTTATGGTGGTTATACTTGAACAGATAGAAGCCTGGAAGAACAATAAGAAGAACTTGATGATGATGATTGTCATGAGTCGTGACTAATATGGGTTGTTCTGTGCAAGGTTAATTTAATTTTTGTATCTTGTATTATTTTACGATTTTTATCCTTGTAATTTGATTTTTATCCTTGTAATTTGACATAAATTGACGTAATTTAGTTTTAATTTTAATTTTAATCAAACAAGCCGGATAACCCGCAAACCCGCAAGCTTTATCCGTTACGGGTGCGGGTTGAAGAAATGACCACCCGTGAAGAATATCAACCCGCAGGTTTTAGCCCGTGTTAACCCGAACCCGTGTAACCCGTAACAAGCCAGCCCCGGCCCGCCCGTTTGCCAGCTCTATGTGGCATATCACACTTCTAAAAACCTATTACGGGGAGTTCACATTAGAATCGAGGGGCTTCGCCTAATATGATAAAAACAAGTCATCCGTTAGGAATTCTAAAAAACCCTTATCTAAAGTATTTTCATAATGACTAAACAACCCTTATTTAGTTAATGTTAAATTTATTTAATTAGCTAATGATTAAATTAATTAATTTGTTATATTTTTTTATTTTTTTTGCTGAGAAACACATAAATTTCATTAAAAGAAAAGATCATTACAAATTTCAGTTAATGGTTTTTTCCTCAAAACATTTTGTAAGAAATGAGGAGAAGAAAACCAAATGTCTTTTAAACTAAATCGCCTAGCTCGCCGTGCAAGTCGATCGGCAATCTTATTCTTAGCACGCTTAAGACAAACTACCCTAGGATTCACACAAATGGAAATGGAAATCCGACATTCATCTAATAGATCTTGACACCTCCAATCAATTTCACCCTTCCTTTGATTAAGCAGATCCACCAACTGAAGGCAGTCACTGACGAAGAGGACTCTGGAAAGATTCATCTCACTCACCCATGAGCAAGCCAACATTAGGACCATTGTCTCAGCAGCAACAACACCTGGAATCAGACCAAAATCCGCTCTGCACCTTTTTATCCTTCCTGAAGTGTCACACAAAATAAGACCAATACCCATGTTAAAATATTTGAAAGACCCATCTATAAACATAATATGGTCTATCTGCTGAATAGGAGTCCTTGTCATCAACAAAGTTACACTCTGGGGCTTAGGAGGAGTAACAATATAAGTATTTAAAGACCTTCTAATGTCCATTATAGTAGCATCCAGATTAATTTTAACCTTTCTAAATATAACATCACATCTAAGCTTCCAGATTGACCACAGTACCACTGCACCAATACTTGGCCACTCCACAACATAAGGAGAACTACCCAGATTTTTATCAAACCAAGATAAGAAAATATCATCTATCCAATCATAGTCAGCAGCAATAAGATGTTGTAAGGAGAGAGCAAACCAAATATGAGCAGCTATAGGGCAATGAAAAAATAAATGCATTACAGACTCAATCTCATTATTACACAGAGGACATCAATCTTCAATATCAGGATTATAAAACTTGAGAAGAGAATTAACAGATAACATATCGGAAAATATCTTCCAAATGAAGAACTTAGTTTTAGGTAAACAATCAATAGACCAAACTTTTTTTTCCAGAAAGTGGCATCTTCAGTAGAGACAGAGTCATTTATATAGGCTTTATAAGCCGATTTAACTGTATATTTACCATTTTTCGTGTGTGCCCACATAATTTCATCACTTTTGTGAACATTTACCTTAAGGGATCTAATCTTAGCACCATCTTCAGGAGAAAACATGGAAGAAATCAAATCAGATTTCCATTTATTATCATGATTATTAATAAGCTCACTGACATAAACAAAGTTTCCAGCATTAGAATCAGTCGAAGTAGAAAGACATGAGTTACCAGGAAGCCAACAATTATTCCAGATCATTGTATACTTACCATCATTTACCTTATATACAATATTTTCTCTAAGGAAAACCAAACTTTTGACTACTCCTTTCCAAATCCAAGAAGAAGTATCTGCAACCTTATCTATTTCTAACAAATTCTAATTTGGGAAGTATTTATCCTTAAGGAAAATAGTAATCAACTGAGAGGGATTTCTACACAATCTCCAACCTAATTTTGCAATAAGGGCCATGTTTGTAACAAAAGAATTCCTAATACCAAGACCAACTGATAATTTTAACTTTCCAATATCTCCCCATGAGCGAAAATATGCCCCTCTTCTAGAGTTCTTCTTAGACCACCAGAAGGTTCTTTGAATAGAGTCCATTTTAGAGGTAATTTTCTTAGGGAAAGGAAAACAAGAATATGATAAATAGAAAGACTAGAGAGAACATGCTTGGTCACAACAGTTCTCCCAGCCCCATTAAGGTTTGTTTTTTTGTATTACTTAGCCTGTTATAAAACTTATCAATGAGAAAATGAAAAGTTTTAGTTTTATCTCTGTTGACAAACAGAGGAGTACCAAGATACTTCTCTGTGCTACTTAGAAATTTGATTCCTAAAGTTTTATACAACAATTTTATGTGTTTATGATGCATTTTTTTACTAGTAAATAAACCAGATTTCTCGAGGTTAATTGCCTGACCTGAAGCTTTAGCAAACTTGTTAATGATTTTCATCAGATTCTTAGCATAAGTTAGAGAAGCTTTCGAGAATAGCATGCAATCATCTGCAAAAAATAAGTGAGAAATAGGAGGGCTATTTTTCCTCAGCTTGAAACCCTGAATAACATTTTCATTCTCTCCTTTAATCAACAGTTGAAAGAGGGTTTCCATGCAAATGATAAAAATATAGGGAGATAAACAATCTCCCTGCCTAATTCCTCTAGTAGGAAAAAACATTTTTCCTGGGGATCCATTAACAAGAATCGAGTATGAGACTGTGCTAATGCATTGGTATATCAGCTGACATCAGTCATCTGAAAAACCTAGCTTTTTAAATACCGAAATAATGAATGTCCATTCTAGACGATCGAAAGCTTTCGATAATTCTTATTTAATGGCCATAAACCCATCCTTGTTATTTTTCTTCTTCTTAGTTTTAAAAGAATGCAAAATTTCATGGCTGATGATAATATTATCATGAATTTGCCTATTTTCTATAAATGCCGACTGATAAGGAGAAATTAGATAGTCTAATACATGCTTTAAGCGATTAGTTAGTATTTTTGAAATGATTTTATAAACAGTGTTAATAAGACTAATAGGTCGAAAATCATTAGGGGTGGAGGGGTTACTAACCTTTGGGATTAAAGCAATAAAGGAGTGATTGAGTTGTTTAAGAAGAAACCTATTTCGAAAAAACCCTTGCATATGATTAATTTGTTCAGTAGAAATGATATCCCAATTGTCTCTAAAGAACCCCCCCGGAAAGCCATCTGGTCCCGGGGATTTCCATGGCGCCATATTTTTAACTGTTGCTAAGATCTCTTCAGCAGAAGGGATTGCAACAAGCCTAATGTTAAGTTCATCAATAATAATTGGTTTTACATCCTTAAGAACATCATCAATATCAGAAGAACACGACAAAGAAGAAGCATAAATCTTTTTAAAGTGATCTGTAAGAAGATGAAGCACTTGATCCCTATTTTCTAGCCAATTACCTTGAGTATCTTTGAGAGTATGTATACTATTATACATGTTCCTTAACTTAACATTATTATGAAAGAAATTTGTATTCTTGTCATACTGCATGAAGTAGTCTATCCTCGATTTTTGCTTATAGAACGAGTTTTCTATTTCATACCAGAAGTCCAATTGCTTAGAATAATTAAGGATAAAATTACCTACAGATGGATTATATACCATACTTTGAAGTTTTTCAATTTCATAATTTAACTTACTAATAGTTGTTTTAATGTGTCCAAAGGAATTAAGATTCCAGTATGACAGATCATGCTTAAGATTCTTGAGTTTTCCAACAATGATAAAACTTGAAGAGCCTTTACTATCCTTTTCCCAAGAATTCACAAGAACATCTTTAAAGTCAGGACTAGCTTTCCAGCATTTGAAATATTTAAAGGGGATTGCCAATTTATCAGAAAGATGAAAGCATTGTAACAAGATAGGACAATGATTCGAAAAAACTCTACCTAAATTCGTAACCCTAGTTGGAGGAAGAAGCATTACCCATTTATCATTAATAAAACCTCTATCAAGTTTCTCGAATATTAATTCGGAAGGATTCCTGAATCTTCTGTTACACCAAGTAAAAGGATTCCCAAAAGAGTAAACCTCATGAAAATTTAGTAACGAAAGCGAGTTTTTGACAAAGTCTGAAGCTAAAGTGTTCTCAGGAATGTCACCCTGCTTCTCCGATACATTAAGAATAAAGTTGAAATAGTTCCCCAAGCAAAATCCAAGGCCTATTGTCAGATTCGTAAATTTGTTTCAAATAGTTCCATTGATTCTTAATACCTTAAGTATTTAACGATCCGTATATGAATGTAACCATACAATTTTTAATGGCTGGTGTGATGTCACATACTATATGAATCATATTGAATAAAATTCCTACAACCTCTAAACTTGATTTTTTAAAGAATCCAATAGCCATGCCACCCGATTAACCAATAGCAGGAACAAATTACCAAGAATCAAAAGGCAAAAAATGTGTGTACTTATTAACAGTAACACTATCTACCATGGTTTCTAAAAGAAAAATAGTTGTAGGTCTATGATTCCTAAAAAGGTTCATGAGATGCAGCCATTTTTTATCAGAGCAGCAGCCGTTCATATTCCAACAAATAAACTTCATGAAAAAATTAAAGAGATCTAAAAATTGAAAGAGAAAAGAATAACAAACACAACATACTCTAAGCGCTAAACGAAATTGAGTAGTTTTTAAATTGAATTTAGAGACTTACTAGGTCATGAGTATCCAAAGCTTCTGCATCCATAGAGTCTGTATCCATCATCATGAGATCTATCTCCTTTCGAATTCTTCATCCGTAATTTCAGGCTCTGCAGGTAGCATTGACAGAGGCATTGGTTCCAGCATCACTTTTTCCAAAGGTTCCTCCTTTTTTTCCTCAAAAGACGGGAATTCAACATCCAAGCTTGAAGGCATCATCATTGCAGAGTTACAGTTCATCTCTGAAGCAGCATTATAGATAAATCCATGTGCTGTTTAAATGGTCTGAGCAAAAGCTGACGTTGATGTGTACCAAAAATCATTTGCATCTGTATTACCATGCCTAGCAGAGACAGAAGAACCACCAGTACTAAAAGCAATTTCAGAAGGTGGACTAAAAGGTGGTAATGAAGTGACAGAAGGCCATCGAGGAGTGGGGATCATAGTAAAAGGGCTATTACCCTGAGTAAAAGCTTCGAAAGAAGTTCGAGGCCTTTTACCTTTCCTATCATGCAATAGACCATCAGTGCCAAATGAGATGTTTTCATATGATTGTGAGAAACCATCAAAATTCTTTCCAAGATTCCCATTAGCAATGTGACAATTATTGCTAGACGGTTCCCTAATAGTAAGAGGACCAAACCTAGAAGCTGAAGACGGCACGACAGGAGCAAAGAAAGTAGAACTAGTATTCTTGAAGGTTGCTGACGGCTGGAGATTGACTGAAAAATCTGAAGGCTTTGAATGTTCATCAGAATCTCCCTGATAGGCTGGAGTAGAAGCTTCTTTTCGAGATCCCGAGTTTGATCTTTCTCCAACTTCAGAACTTGATTGCATCCTAGTGACAGCAACATGAGAAGCACGCCTAGTTGGTGCAGGAAGCGCCCTAACATTAATCCTCATTTGGATATCCCTGCACTGAGCTTCATTGTGGTACAGTACAAAACATCTCTTACATACCCGAAAAGGCAACTTAGGATATAAGGCATACATAATATAAGTTCTTTTGTTTGTTTTAAAGACAACCTTCCTTGTAAGTGGGGTTCTTAAAGGTACCATGAGTTTTTACATCATATAAACTTCCTGCAGAAGAGTCAGCTGTAACAAAATTCCCAATCTGGTCCAGAACTTCCCTAACCAAACCCTTATTGACTAAGTCTGAGTGAATGTTGATCTGCACTGGCATCAGCGTGATTTCCCAAACTAAGTCAAAGATGGATTCCACTGGACCAAGTTGTTGAACTGCAAACAATTGACCAAATAGCAAAGTAGGTCTTGCAGCATATGCAATCTCCTTGTCTTGCTTATTTTTGAACAAAACCACAAACAAATTTTAAATCCCATTTCCTTGAATAAAAGGTTTTGCTATCTTAAAATCTGAAGCAGTGATAACCCAAGCTTTGTTGAGTTGGTGTTTAACTGAGGTTTTATGATAGTTCTTACTATCATCACAGAGGAGGGCAGCAAATCTAAAGGGGAACTCCTCAACATCCTCATCTAGATCTAGGACTCTTACTTGAACCTCAGGCATTGCTAATTTGCTAAATTGACCCATTATACTAGATTGACTCAAAAACTTTCTTTAAATCCAAGAGATAAGAGGAAGCAATATTATGAGATAGTTAACTGTGAATGAGTGTTGGATGCAAAATACAGACATACATTAATACATATTTATACTAGTTAAGGGGATTTTAAGCAATTGCAACATGCAGATGAAAAGACAGGACATTGAATTAGGAGTGATAGAACAATTCATCAAGATTAATTACCCTTTACTACAATTTAAAAAACTCAGACACATCAACAAGACAAAGTAGAGTAATTGAGTAACATGCAGATAGACTTGAATTTGACAGCACCAATATAAAGGAATGACTACTAATAGCAAGAAGGATTAAGATAACTGACAATTAATGGCAGGAAAAATACATACCATTAATTCTAAATTATTTGTCACAGAGAATCATCTGAAAAAATATAGATTCTTAAAGCTTGTTGCCAAATGTAGAAATCTGACTGGGATTTCTTCACAGCACTAAAGCAAGATGAAAGAAAGAGGCTAAAACAAGCATGCTTGCACTTGTTACCAAGATAACACTGATACTGAGAAGTAACTATAATTAAACGAGAGATAATCATAGCTCAATACCCTATTCTATCAGCTTCTTAGAGAATCCCATGACTTAAGAACAGAGAGTACCCTTTAATGCCAAATGTAATAAGACTTCTGAATGAGCCGTCCTTCAACGAAAAAATTTGACAATCTCACTCCATTATGAATTAAAGCATTTCATTAATTCAAATATAAAATGAGAAACACATCTTATGATGCATCAAAAGAAGAATTGATAGAGAGATTAACCAAAATCATCAATCATAAGCAACAGATTAAACATCCCATATAATTATATTTCAGAGATAATCCAAAAAAGAATTAATTTGTTATATACTTGGTGAATTTTGGATGTAAGTTTTGGTGGGAAGAAAAAGTAGAGAAAATAAAAATAAAAATTTTGGAGATTTCTTTTCAAAACTTACATGATAGAGAAAACAAAATGAGTGGATCCAGTTTCCAATTCGAGGTGGGTGAATCTTTATATGATAGAGAAAACAATTTTTACATACCAGAGATGGCCAATTTGTTAGATGGTAGAGAGGGTTTAACCCAAAGTGATGGTGAATCTCAACCAATTGAAGAAATAAATCGACAAAGTGAAGAACCAATGGTTGAAAATGAACAAGTATACCTCTAAACTAGCTCCCATGAGCTCAATTTTGCTCAGAATTAGCTAAAGTACGTAAAAGAAATGCAGATTTTTTTCCTTTAAAGACCAGATTACGGTTGGGTTAGCCATTCGTTTCCATCCGTAACCCATATTTACAGTTAGGTTTGGATGAACTCCAAATCGTAACTGGTATAAATAGGAAAATCCCATTCGTAGAAATCTTACGGTTGGGTTTCTGGCATTCAAAACCCAACTGTAACTCATTATGTGTGTGGAGATATTTATTGCACTTTCTACGGTTGGGTTTTGACATGAAAATCAACCGTATGATTTTTTCCACTTGTGTACTTTCCAACCGTAAATAATCACGTGTTTTGGAATTTTTTCCCATGGTTGTAAATTTAAATGTTATGGATGGTAATTTGACTTATGGTGGGTTCATGGTTCTAAAAACCTGGTCGTAAGTATAGTTTTTGTGTTTTTATTTGGACTAATGTTGTGACATTTTGGTTGATAGATCGTGCTTCTACCTCACCCAATGCTTGTTCAACCAGATGCAAACGAAATTCTAACTGAAGATAGTTACCATCACTATTTAAATGACTTGGTAGGTTTTCTTTTATAATGAAAATATATGTTGCTCATTCATTTGGACCATATCACTATGTTTTTTGTTAACTTTGTGTTCTTGGACCATGTAGAGAACGCGGAAAGTTAATTATGTGTGTGATAGTTTGTAATGGATCAACGAATGACCACCACATTCAAATGGTTTGCAAGTGCAGTGGAGAGCATAAAAGTCATGAAAAAGGATACCGAATATAAAGAAAAAACGAAGAGGATGAAACAAAAGCCCGTTGTAGGATTCCGAACTTGAAAAAATACGACATCTATATCTTCTCCAAAAGAATATTTCGTGATTCTAAAGTATCACATCTTCAACAGTGAAAGCATCCATTTTCAACTTCAAAGAAGCTATCTTCTCTTCTTTGTTCTTTATTTGGTACCACTGAAAATGAACTTTCTTTTTGTAGAATGAGTATCTCTCTCCTTAAGATGTAGAAGGTCTCATGCTCGGAAAGTGGTCACATGTCCATGCCTAAAAAGTTATATATAAACATAAAAAAAAATAATATAACGAACGTTGAAATTATATAATTTACCTGAAAAAGGACCAACATTCCCAGCAAATTCAGTAGCTCCATCCCTCGAAGATTTTTGAAGACTATCAAGTAAATAAGCGAGGGTGGCGGGGCCCCAAGAATACTTTTTGGCATCTAGGAAATCTTTTAATTATTGTAGATGGTGAGCATTTACTCGATTCCCCGAGTTATCAAGAAATAATATGGTGCCAAGTGAATAGAACAGGTACACGGTGGCTGTATGTTGAGGTCTTGTTTCGTCTATCACCTCATTACGCTCTACTTGAGCCTTGAGTGTTCCTCCAAACTTAGTTCTCAAATTCTTCAACAATATCTTTTGACAGATATAGCTGGACCTTTTCTTGCTTCATTGGTTTATCTCCAGGTACCATCCCACCGAAACTCTGTCCCCGTTCCATTTTTCTCCTATTTAAGTGTGTCTTTTGACAAGGGAATAAAGATCTATCCAACCTATATTGTTATCAAAACCTTCAGAAACATATTTTTCATTAACATTTAAGTTCAAAATTTGCTTCATATCATCCGGTGATATTGTCATCTAGCCGAATGGGAGATGAATAGTTTTGGTTTTAGGAAAATGTCGCTCTCTAAAGGCAGTAGCAATAATAGAATCAAACTCCAACTGATGGTTGAGAATTTCATTCCCTAACTCCATATCCAATACAAGATCACGAACCACTTTACATTCTTCACCTAACGGCCAATGCTTAGCCTTTTTATATTCCATTTTATTTATTGCAAGTTCATGATCTTACAAAAAATATATAAATTAACAAAAAAAAAAATTAAATTAAATTATACCAAATACGTAATATATTAAAGAATATATAAACCAAATAAGTGAAATTTTGAGTTTATTACCCCGCATTCACAAACTTTAGCAGTCCATGAATGTGGATAACTAAATAAGATTTTAGACTCATCGGGCGCCTCACTCCAAAGCCTATCATTCTTCTTCTTAGGAAACAACATGTCTCTTTCTTTAGGAATATGCCTTCCTTTTGGTGAAGGTTTCCTCCTCGGCTTATTTTCCTTCACTTGAGGTTGAGGTGTAGCTTCAGGTAAAGCAACAAAAATTTAGTTCCCTTTGGCTTGAACAAAAATTCTTCTTCTTCTTCAATCTTCTTCATCATCAGATTCTTCCTCATGTGGTGCATCTCTAATTACAAGTGCACATTCCGATATATCATCGCTAGTCCAAATTGCTCCCCTTCAATTTGTAGATCATTTTCTATGCATGTATTGGAAAACATTATCTTCCACTTGAGGTGCTTCAAAACTTCTTGAGCTACTTCCTTCAATAATATACTTCTTCTTCTTATCATTCTTGTGGAAACCTCTATAATCTACCCCACAATGAATTTCATGGCGAGGTGTAGGCATATCCTTTGGCGTTAAGTGATTTCTTATCTTCTTTTTAGCCTTTGCTCTATGAGGATTCCTGCAAATTACAAGAACTAGAACTTATACAATCAATTTGTAAACGTAAACCAATATGTAACACTTGATTTTATTTTATTTTATTTCGAGGACTCAGGATAATTTACAGCTGGCTTATCCTATAAATAAATGAACCGTAAAATAACTTACGGTTCACCAAGAAAATCGAAGCCAGCTGTAACAAGTTACGATTGAAAATTACAATAGATATCCTAGCCGTAACGACAATCAAAAATTTACTCACGACTTATTACGGATAGGTTAGCCTATAAAACAAACCGTGGAACACTTTTAATTCACAAAGAAATGCGAACCCAGCCGTAACAACTTACGGTTGTCAATGTCAATAGCTATCCTAACCGTAATATCAATCACAAAATGACTCGGAATTTTTTATTGTTGGATTATTTCAGCAGCGAAACCAGCCGCAACTGTTTTATGTTTTCTAACCTAACCGATATTGGACATGCAACTCAGGTTTACAGTTCGGAGTTCATCCAAACCAAACCGTAACACCATCAGAAACTAAACTTACGTTTCAAAACCCAGCAATAGTTTATCTGTAACCCTAATTTAAATTTGATTTCATTCAGTCTAACCTATTTTAAGATTAAAAACGAGTAAAAAAGAAGGATTTATCGATTAATACCTAATATAAACCATGGGTTGTTGTGGAGAAGTTTTGAAATTCTGATTCCTCAATTTCTTGATTCGATTGTTGATGATGAATTTAATCGTTGGGTGGTTGATTGAGATGTTTATTACCATCACCACAATCAATTTGCTACTTCCTCATATTTAATAGATATTTCAATCCACGATGTTAAGTTTTTCAAATCGCCGATTAATCGAAGACGATGAAATGAATTTTTTCAATGAAGAAAAAAAAGGAATGGGTTACAGTGAAGGAGAGGAAAAGAAAGAGGAGAGGAGCTTTTTTTATTTTTGTGTTTTTTTTGAGTTAAATTTAGAAAATATTAATTTTTAATTTAGTTTTTAATTTTAGGTAAAAGGAAACTTAGTTGTATTGAATTAAGATATCTCATAACCATTTTTTTTGGTCACCAGGAATCCAAGTGAAGCACCTTTTTTAAAATGTGAAGCCCCAATATTAGGTTTCATAATAAATTAGTCTTGAAATTTGTGAATAAAGGATCCGTAATTTATTAAGGAATTTTCAAGTTGGTTACATATTGTAAGCTAGCAACTAGTAATTATACAAGTGAAGGCTGCTTGATATTATTGGTGACGGTGTGGGAAAAATCATAAAATAAAAGAGCTTGGAAATAATAGACTTGTCTTTTTTTGTAAAAAGATGGTTTTGGGATCAGCCAAGGTTCATGAGATATCAATCACTAATTTTGGGAAATGAAGTAAATTCAAACTAAACATTTTCATAATACTAATTTCAAGATCTAAACTAAACGTTACTCTCCTGTTTCAAAATAATATGATGGTTTCGTGTGTAATTTACATATAAAACTTTTTTTTTTTCAGAAAAGAGGCGAACCTCAAATATTGTATTGATAATACCGATTTTTAAGATCGGAGATATTACATAGATTTTCCAAGTTCATTATACATTC
Organism: Papaver somniferum; assembly: GCF_003573695.1. Taxonomy (NCBI): domain Eukaryota; kingdom Viridiplantae; phylum Streptophyta; class Magnoliopsida; order Ranunculales; family Papaveraceae; genus Papaver; species Papaver somniferum. The sequence continues at coordinate 179,923,191 of NC_039362.1, read as the reverse complement.
ATCAAGTTTATAGTTTCTCCCACAATTCTTGAACAATCCTATCCTTACAAACATAATAATCAAATTAGTCTTCCATGAGGTCCAAGCCTCAGCAAGGGGCCAAATTGGTTTTGAAACAAGATCTATTTGTGTGACTGCATAAAGCACTGACTGGAGCAAAGCCAACCCGATGTTCTCAAACTCATGTACAATTAAATAACATGATATGTTTTCGAAGTGACAATATCTACCTAAATCTAAGGAACAATAACGATTTCTAAAGTAACAAAGGTCAACTGAATCGGTTTTTAAAGATGTGGATTGGGATTAATCGGATTGAATCGGCTTGGAAATCTTGGTAACAGTGGTTGTAACTGAAGAAGTGGACTATGATCTTGAGCTAATTGTTTCTGTCTTTGTTTCCTTGGCTTGAGTTGTTTCTGATCTTATTTAAGTTGTAGATGATTTTTTCTGAGTGAAACATAGTTTTCCACTTAAAACTTTGGAACATAGGGAGTACCATTCAAAACTTACATATGGAGTATCATTTGACATCTTTATAGACTAATTGGCTTACATTTACAAATGAAATAAATCTAAACTAAACATTTTTGTAATAATGATTTCAAGATCTTGTATGCCAATTAAAATGCTACCTTTTTTTTAATGCATTTTTGAGACCGGTGACGCAAAAAAAAAAAATGGTACCTAAGAAATTTCTACAACTATATCTTCATGAGTGAAAACCTCAATTTTGTATTTACACTAAACCACTAACATGGTTGAGGAATTTTCCAAGAAACTTGAACTCATCAATTTTTCTTATTCCAAGTTGGCAGAGATTGTGCTAATTGTATGAGGTTCCGCGCAGCGGCTGCTAAACATGAGCTCAATGTTGTGCTCCTGAAACTGATGGTATTGAGCTCTCTAGCTTTTTCCTGAGGATTTTCAGTTCTGGTTTCTGCTTAAGTTTCAACAATCCGTGAAGCCCTAAACTTGTTGATGGAGCACTAACCTGTGAAGCCTCAAGTTTCAGAAATTCCGCAAGTACTACGTTATATATAGGATAGAAATTTTAAATGAAAAGTGTAATAAAGTTAACAAATTTACCCAATCGTTGCGACCAAAAGTAGAATTTAGATACAGGGAATTTACAAGAGAAGAATATACTGGAGTCCATGTCTCTTGGATTAATACAATGTCGTGTTTATCATCAATCATTTATAGACTAATTAACAATATTTACAGATGAAGTAAAACTAGACAATTTATAAAAATAATTTTAAGATCTGAGAAAGATCTTACTTTTCAAAAAAAATAAAAAATTGTGGTCTGAAATTTTAATGTTTAGAAGCACTAACCAGAATTTGATCTAAATATCAACCTCGAAATTCTTCCAACTAAAACCAGTTATATACTTTATCCTAAATATATTTACTAGGTAAGATATTAATATCTTTGCAAATCTAACATTTCAACGGGTGTAACACATCAATGGCGCAAAGGCAAGATCACATCAACTGAACTATTTCTGCAGAAGAGTCTCTAGTGGGCCTAGAAATCCAAATCTCAGTTTTAAGAACCTGAGAAAACCCTGCTTAGGAAATAAATCACACCTAAATGTCAATAATACCGTGGTTCAAGAAAATAGAAATATATCAAAACAAAACAATTGTTTTACTGATCTTACCAGACGAAGGGTATAAAGATCGGATATTTCTACCATATCAAGGCTTGCTTGCCTCCAACAATTTAGTTCTAAAGGAAATATCATTATGATGATTTTGAAAATATGGGTTTATATTCTTTTCGACCTCCAAGGCATGTGTAAAGCTTTCCACATAAAACCAAAACTACTTTCGGTCTTTCACCATAAGAAGCTATCTGATTCTTGCAACGTCACATTCTCATTAGCAGATCTCCGGTGACTGGTTTTTTCCTTACCACCGCCTGACTCTCTCACAGTGGTAGTAGTCTCCACTGACTCTTAACTCAATATCTAGCGAACAATTAGGGTTTGGTTAATTTATACTATGAGATTCCATATGATTTTAGTAGGATACCCTTGAACTAACCCAATGGATATTTAATTGATTGCCCAATTGACAGGCCCGACCCTGTTATTATAGTTTCTGGAGCCTACGGTGTCAGAGTAGATTCTGGTGCAGATGAGCATCGAACTTGCATCATCAGTATAAACATATAATGAGATTAAGAACCTAAGGTTCGCTTCAAAGAAAAACAAAATTAGAGAACATAGATAAATTAGACTAAGAAAATGTAGAAATTCCTGTTGGGATGAGAACTACAGATGTTTGAAAGTCTAAAATATGAATTAATAATTGATCCCTAATCCAATCATTTCAAACTGTATAGTACTACGAAGTCATAGCGATAAATGAACTTGTATGCTATTTTAAAGTCTCCTTGAGGCCACACACACCTGCATACATCATAAAACAAGAAACGCCATCTTCAGAAGTTGTTGTTATTGTGCAAGTTCGATTAATTAAAATCCATATCATGAAAAGATTTAAACAAATTCCAAATGGTGGAGTATCACAGAGATTACGCCAAGAAAATGAAAGACAACATAGATGTACGAAAGAGAATAATAGAGATGCATGTTAATAAGAAATTTCCCTTGTCAGTCAAAAATACATAAATTTGCATGGATTCTGTCTTTACTATGGGTGTATGAGGATCAAAAGTGAAATAAGGAATACTTATTTCCCAAAAAAAATTTGAGTTCAAGTCTTTAAGGACGTTGAAAATGCTCCAGAGTTACGCTCCAAATAATGAGATCGAAAATGAGTTCAAGTCTTTAACTAGAGACAGTTACATAATTACTTAAAAGTCAATTAAAATTAGTACTTCATGTTTTGCTCTTAAGTGTCAAACAAGCACTCAAAGTTCTATAGTTATAACATCATATATATTTTTAGCTTTTTACCAAACATATTATCAAACATCTATGGTGCACTAGTTTGATTACTAATAATAATCTTACTTTTTATTACCAAAACAAGAATATGAAGTACTAGAGTCCAACATGATTTTTTAATGTAAATTTTTATCTATCTAATCTCAAAACTCAAGTATCGCGTCTTATATTTTGGAAAGACAAACACATCGATTTTGAAATCACCACATGTCTCAAACCAAAAATCCAGATGGAAAATTTCAAAATGAGTTTAGAAGATATATTCCATACCTACAAATTTCATTTCACACGAATTCAAAATATCTACAAATTTCTTAGGAAAAACGAATTCAATCGGAACTAAATTTGTACTCGACAGAAATTTTCAACAGCATTATGAAGTTTGGTAAAATACCTTAAAAATACTTTTCGGTGTCCAAAAATTCTGATATTTAACATGGATAAGATTGTGGATGCCTAATATCTCTAGTAAAAAATTCTAGGCCAAATTCAATTTTATATAAAATATATTTAGTAAACTCTATCCATGTTAAAAATATTTGTTTATCAACTTTATTCAACAATATTTTGTAATCCTAGTCCATCAAGATATATCAGCCAAAAAATTAACTCTAGGTATCAAGTAACCTAAAATTCCAAACATCATATTAAATCGTGAAAGTTAATGATTCAAAAAAAAAATAAATAAACAATGATACTAATTGCATTTCAGCAATCGATTTTCTTTTGATGTCTAAGGAAGAGCCGAAAACATCTTAAAATTGTTGGAACCTTTGTCGAATTATGCGGAAGATTGTGGAAGCAGTTTTTCAATGTCGCGTCGTCCCTGAGAGGAAACAACCGAGTTTAATCTCTGTCACAAACACTTTTGCACGGTGAGGAATGTGATACTAATACACTTCATTCTTGCTCAAAAACTCTTATAGAAAATAATTGATGCTCACACATTGTTTTCTTTCACAAAGAAGTTGATCATGATTTTCCTTTTTAAACACAATACAATAAGAAAAATCAACTCAAATTTCTCCTTATTTTTATTTTTCCAACCAAAATCTGATTTTATATTAAAAAGTTTCCTCATATATTAATCAGATATTTTTATGGTGAAATTAACTCTATTAGCTCAAACTCTCAAATTTGTTATGGTGTATTTAACACCATTGAAACTAAAATATGAAACAGTTAAAATACTTATAACCAAGATTATTTTTTTTTAAAGAAAATCTTGATTACAATTAAAAACATATTGATCGTGAGAATCAATTGAATAGATGAACTTACTTCTACTCGGATAACTTTTTCAAATTTTTCTCATTTCCTTGCGCCATTTTCTCTTAGAGATAGAATTCTATCATACACATATTTTAGAAGGAAATACTGTAACCAAACCCGTATTACGTTCCACAATGCGAAAGTCACGCTAGATTCCTTGAGCGATGAAAAATTTATAATGAAACCCGAAGCTATTGTAATACCCACATTCTTTTTCTTAAAATATTAGGGTACGAGCCCAATCCATTTGGATTGGAAGACTATAAGTAGCGCAATATGGATCGTGAAATCTAGTTGTCATTGTGTTTTGGTTATGAAACACTTATTTATTTGCCTGAGAAATAATATTTCTCTTTGTGTGAGCCTACCGGAAGTGTTTGCGGACGCTAGTAGAGTTTTTATAATCGAATTTTCCGGAAAGTGACACCTGCCTGGGGTATATGTCGAGTGTATGTTGAAGTAAGGGTATTTCAGTCTTTTTACATGCTCTAATATAAGTTTTTTTTATCAAAACAAAATCCTTATTTTCACTCTTTATTTTTTCTTTTTATTCCAGCAGAAATCTTTTCATATAAACTTAAAATTTGAAGCCCTACTTTACGTTGGTTTGGTCGTTAATTCGATTGGGTTGCTTTGGAAACTCTTGTTGCACAAAAGGTAAGGAAAAAGTTCATGTTGATTACTGTTTTTGAATTAATTTTCCTTATTTCTATTAACTGATTTCATATGGAAAGGAATTCATCTTTTTTGTAATCTTATGATACTTTATATGATGAATTTGAGATGTTTAAGACGAATTCATGTTGGTTCAATTTGATTTTTTTCAGAGTTCATGTAAAGTTAGGGTTTTCTTCTAATTTGATGTTTAAACTATATTAATTCTAAAAATTATCCATGGGTACTCTCAATTTATTGGAATTGACTTTATTTTCTCTCGAAACTCAATTTAAAAGCAATTTAGGATTTTTTTGAAACAAATTTATGTCCTGTTTTGGGGATAAATTATCACTCTGTTCATATGACTCTTATTTTTAGTAATAATTTTTGTGTAAAAGAGGGACTTTTTTTCTTTAAAACTAGCAAAAAATCACTGGGATCCGATAAGTAATGAAGTCAAGGTGAATTTTTCATTGTGAACTACCAAAACTGTAGGTTTCTGTAAACAGTTTTTTTGTCTGACGCTTTTAGAGAAATTTAAACTTGTTACCGAATTTGATATTTTTTTATTATATTTTTTATGCAATAACGCATATTCTATTATTTAAGAGTTAATTAGTGTTTGGGTCCTAGATTTTGGTACCTCTTTGAGTTTGGGTCATAAATTTGTCCGTTATAGTATTTGGGACGTTGACCCGTTAGTCAAATGGTCAAGCAGTTAGTATCCGTTAAGGTTCGGTAACCTCCTTTAGTGAAACGATTTACCAGTTTGCTATCCAGCCACTCCGATATGATTAGATTTTCTTCCTCTCTTGTCTTGAAACTGATCGGAAAATTATTCAACGCTTCGTCCATGAGAACCAAAAATTATTGAATCTATAAATCTCGTTTCCAACTAACCAGCCAAAAATCAATTCGTCCCTAATTTCTTCCCTGCATTGAAACTTCTTCTCTGTTAAGCAAAACTAAACTAAAATCATCATATACTAACTAGGTAGGGTTTTTTCTTGAGACTGATGAACAAAAATGGAGGAGGATTTTAATGGGAGATAAAAACTTGATTATCATTTAGGTTCGGGTTCAAATGTGTTAGTAATTTAAGATTATTAGGTTGAGTCGATGAGATAGTGGAGATGGCTTGATTAAGAGTCGATATAAACCAAGAGAAATCATGATAGTTATTATTGGAGGTTGAAAATTGGGGTTTTCCTGATAAGGAAGTAGCATCAGAAGAAACCCATTCCTCTATCATACATCTTTACACGAGATCAAGCTCATGTTGACCTCTTTCTACTTAATTTTCTTTTTCTTCTAAGTTTTTGTTCTTATTCCACCAGAAAACATACCCTAAAGATCGGATCTCAATAAAGAAAAAGAAGTAAGAGAAAAAGAGAGTTGTGATACAAAGATTGATCTCACTGCGTGGTTTCAATTGATCAGGGAGAAACCCGATTCGTTACTGATAGAGATGATTTTGAATTTACTAACGGCTGGTTGATTTTAACTAACAGTTTGACCATTTGACTTGTTTGACTAACGGGTCAACGACCCAAACACTATAACGGACAAACTTAGGACCCAAACTCAAAGAGGTACCAAAATCTAGGACCCAAATACCAATTAACACATTCTTTAAAATGAGGCAAGAACCTATGTATCTCGATAAGTAATGAGTCTTATGTGAATTATCTTGTAAAGACTATCAAACCTGCTTGTTTTCTGTAGACTGTTTTCTGTCAGGATTTTTCAGCGTGATTTAGACCTTATTCTTTCTTCTTTAAAATGAGATAATAATCACTTATTTTCGTTGTGTAAGGAATGCTACACAAATTTTTGGACACAGGCTGTCCAAACTGAAGTTTATGAAAATTATATTCCTAGTTTATATTACGTTTCCATTACTCTTTGGGTTGTTGAATTTATTCTTTTTAATAATGATCTTTGTAAGAAAATATGAATCTTTTAGTTTCTAAAATGTTAAAGTTTGGTGAGTTTTATTTGAAATGAAGCCCATGGTGAGTTTTGAATAATAGTGGTTTAAAAGGAATTTTTCATGCAAAATCTTTGATTTCAATGCACTTAGTGTTTATGAATTTATGTTCAGTTTTATGATTTGATACTTGCCTATATTTATGATCTTGATTTATGCGAGGGAAGATAAGGTAAGTTTCTTTCAAGGTTTATAAATCAATATTTGTTGATGGCTTGTTCGATACTCGTATTTAACGATGTTTACGAACAATTTATGAACTGCGTTGAGCATCCTCTTGATTACAAACACTGCTGCTGAGTTTGTCGGGCCTACAAGGGGAAATCCATTTTAATGCTGACCTGCAGAACATCGTCCGGGACGATAGTGTGGTTTTCTGATAAACCTCGACAATTGGTGATTCAGACCCTCATAGTAGATTATTACAAACTTACTTGTTTAAGATGATTTCTATTGTGTATTGGATTTGTAAGGCCTTCGATACTTCTATTTGGATGTGCTCAACAATCTAACACATTATTTATGGTTTGTTATCTTCACGCGGGAATTATTTATACTCATGGTATCGTATAATTAACTCTCTACTGGGTTGTGGCTAACCCTTTTGTTTTGTTTTGTTTTCCACAAAGTCTGAGGCTGGCTTAAAGAAGTAAGCTTTCTTAAGCTTGGTGCATTGTACTTTGGGGGTAAAAGTGAGTACATCACTTTGTGTTCATGTATTTTCATATGTATCTGGGTTGGCTAATAAAAAATGATTCTATCTTTTCTTACTGTTGTAGTTTCCTTCTATTTGATTTGTAAAAAGAGTTACTTTTTCTTATTGAAGTTGTTTTTTGTAAAAATAGTATTTTAATTAGATAAGGGTGGATCATATTTAAATGGTTTCGTGTCAGCAATCTATTGTAAGATTTTTCGCGTGGCTATTATCCTGTCTTCCACACTTTTTGGTTTACTGTTTTGACAATAGGAATAAAATTTTCGTGTATTGTTTAATAAATCATAACCTTACTCCTGTTTACAAACTGTTTTCACCCCAAATGGCATCTCGGAAAATTTGGAACTTGTTAATCGATCGAAATTCATGGTCGGCTGGAAGCGAAAAATTTTCCGTACCGTCACAAGCTACAAGAGTAAATAGTTTGCAACTTAAATCGATAAGTCTAGTAACTGAGCTCATTTTCTTCAATATTTTTGGAGGTTCGCCAGTAGAGATCATCACCACCTTGTTGTATCATTATTTTTACTTCAATAACGGAGATTCGAACAGGTCTGACGGAAAAAATCCCAGTCTCTCTCAACCAAGATAATTCCATCAAGAGTGGAAAACTTGTCGATTTCCCTAGAAACATTTGTCAACTCTACAAACAAAATAAACATTCCAAAACCTGAAAATCTCAAGCTAGAGTAGACTAGTAAACAAGTCACTGTGACTACAACCACTATAAAGAACAGACTTTGCGTTAACAACCATAACCATGGAAAAATATTTTATGTCTTTGTAATTCATATATCAGGGTATTCAATTGCCAAACCTTGTAGCCGAAATTTATCAATATTCACATTTTGTTCATTTGAAATGATTTCATAAGCCGACTTAGTTGAAAACTCTCTATTTTTATTTCCTAAACATCTTAGTTTATTGTGATTATCAACATTACGATAGACATATTTCACTTTATTTGCAATTTCAGGAGATCATCATTCTGCCAATATTCAAAATACCAATATTAGGAATCTAGTTGTCACAAATTAATATTTCGTCCATACCCAACTTCCCAAATATTATTGCTTTGATCAACTTCTAGATAATTTCTAATACTATGCCGGATCCGATAAACATTTGGTGCTCTATTTTTATAAAAAGGGTGAGATATAGCACTAGTACACAGAGACCCTTTTGCCACGCCAAATTGGCGTGTCCATAGGGGTTTTGTCACGCCACTTGGGTTTGGACTAGGCGTGACTTCTGCTTGCGTGGTTTTAGGTAACATGGCGTGGTTTTAGGTAGCTTATAGCCACGCCTGTCATGCGTGTCTATTTCTGCATGAAATAGACATGCCAGAGCCATATAGGCGTTGCTATATAGGGTCCCAAAAACTTAAGTACTGGTACTCTATAGACACACGAATTATTGTTTTGGCGTGGCTATTTGATTCACTATAGGCACGCAAATTGCTTTTTGGCGTGGCTATTTGGTTCACTTTAGACACACAAATTGCTTGTTGGCGTGGCTATTTGGTTCACTTTAGACAAGCAAATTTCTTTTGGCGTGGCTATTTGATTCACTATAGACACGCAAATTGCGTTTTGGTGTGCCTATTTGGTTCACTTTAGACACGCAAATTGCTTTTTGGCGTAGCCATTGGTTATCCGATAGATAGGGCTGTCAATGGAAGAATATCCGTCGGATATCTGGATATCCGATATCCGACAGGTTAAGAACTATCGGATATTCGATATCCGAGAATATCCTATAGGATATCAAAATCAGATATCGATATCCGATAGGTTAAGCTATCGGATAACGGATATTTATCCGATAATATCCGTTAGTAACAAAAAAATATGTAAAGGTGAAATTATTCTCATACTGTCATACATAAAACTTGGAAACAGTACTCATAAGATGGCATCTGAATTGTCTTCATCTGAATGTAAGTCTCTTACTCACACACATACATGAAAAGAAGCACAAGCAAATGCTAAAGAAAGTAAAAACTTAACAGATATTCAAACAGGGTCTCTCTTGTCTTCATTCGTCTTCGGTTTCCAAAATTTGTGATTGTGAACCATCCCTAGAAATGATAGCATTTGATGTAGTTTGAGGCAAAGGGGTTGACTTTGAGGTTGCAACTGTCTTTCCCTTGGCTGGTTTTTTAAACATTTTTGCAATTTCCTGTATTGAAATGTAGATGCCCATAGGGTGAGAAGGATATTGTATCATAAGCTAGAAGGCAGTGGAAGGACACAAGAAATAAAACAGTAAGTTACAAAAGATATTTTCACTATAGCTAACTAGAAGTAAAAGCTACTAAGCTAGATTTCTGTATCCAGTTTCACTAATTTAATTTGAGCAGGAATCATACAAAGAGGGAAACTAAGACACATGAAACTCTCAAGCATCAATGCTACAGAGCACTAATAATACCAGCTTAAAGAAAAGACACTGAAAGCTTAGTCTTTGTTCCCCAGTCCCTAGTTCATCCAATACTATCATGTGTATGATACAACATTACCAAATCATTTTCAAGAACAGTGGTCACATAATCACATTCCCCTAATTATTCTAAAAATCTCTATGATGCATTTGCTGAACCCCTAATTCACTTTTCTCAAATAAAAAAAAAAAGAAAGGGAAAATCATACAATAATCGATCTAAACTACTAAAAACCCTATATCCATCCAACATCTAAAATTCAAAAACCAAAAATTAGAAGAAAACTCACATCAAAAGATATTCATCAGTTTCCCTATTTCCATAAAACTTTCATAATCTCAGATTGTTAGGCCTCATGTTCTTATTTAAGAATAAACCCATCTCAAATCTTTCTCTAATTTCATCATACCCTAAATTTTTTTGCAAGACAGAAACCACAAATCCCTAATTTCATGAAAATCGAACACAAAAATCGAATATGGAAATAGAAGTACCTGATTGAGCGGGTGAGTGATTGTCTGATTGATAAGCAAAGCAACTGAGTGAGGGATTGATCGGGAGAGACAGAGAGTGATCGATTGAGAACTGAGAAGAGAAGAGAAGGAAAAAAAGAAAACGAAAAAAGTGACTCGGTTCTCGACTGAATCCACTGAATCCAGGCAGTGATAATCGATTAATAGATGAAATTACAATTATACCCCTAATTCTATCGGATATCGGATGTTAACCAAACGGATATAGCCTAATCCGATATAGATAGGTTAAGGAAGAAATATCCGATAATTTTTTTTATCCGATATCTGATATCCGATAAAACGGATAAAATCCTATAGGATCTCGAATAATCGGAAACGGATTCCGGATATCGGACATATATTGACAGGCCTACCGATAGACACACCATATAGGTTTAACGTGGTTATATGTTATGTTTTAGCCACGCCAATTTCACTTACTTTCATCCACGTGGCTGCATTAGAAACCGTTGAATACCATCCACATGTAACGTTGTGAACCGTTCATTGGATATCTTATAGACACGCCTCATAGAGCGTGGCTATATGTGATATTTAGCCACGCCAATTTCCAATTACCTTGGTCCACGTAGCCGTATTACGAATCGTTGGATCTCATTTCAGATGATGCAATATTGACCGTTAAATTATATGCATCCTTCACCGTCCACATGTAATGTTGTGAGCCGTTGATTGGATATCCTATAGACACGCCCAATATAGCGTGGCTATATGTGTTATTTAGCCACGCCAATTTACAATTACCTTGATCCACGTGCCCGTATTAGGAATCGTTGGATCTCATTTAAGATGATGCAATATTGATCGTTTAATTATATGCATCCTTCACCGTCCACATGTAACGTTGTGAGCTGTTCAATGATTTCCTATAGACACGCCCCAAAGAGCGTGGATATATGTGATATTTAGCCACGCCAATTTACAATTACCTTGATCCACGTGGTCGTATTAGGAATCGTTGGATCTCATTTTAGATGATGCAATATTGACCGTTAAATTATATTTACGCCGTCCACATGTAATGTTGTGAGCCGTTCATTGAAGAACCTATAGACACTCCATATAGCGTGGCTATATGTGATATTTTGCCACGCCAATTTACAATTACCTTCATCCACGTGGTTGTATTAGGTACCATTGTATCTTGTTTAAGATGATGCAATATTGACCGTTCAGATGTAACGTTGACCGTCCACATGTGACGTTGGGAGCCGTTCATCGGAGAACCTATAGACACGCCATATAGCGTGGCTTTATATGATATTTAGCCACGCCAATTAATCTCGAAGCGTGTATATTACGTTTGTGACGCCTCTAAGCCGTTCAGATATGGCGCATCTAAACCATCCACCTGGCAATATCCAAATTCTCTTATATTCTTTATAAATTGTGGTTAAATCTGAAATTCATATATGCCAAAAATTCATATTATTATTAATAACACAGTAAAAAATGTTGAGCTTTGGTCTAACAGTTTGCAAAAAAAAATATTAAAGAGCATTTATCCAAAAATCATCAGTTTTTCTTCAACTTTTTTGATGGTGGTGTCTCTGCATGCAATGGATCAGGTTGTGACATTCTCGACGCGCCAAACCTTGTCTTCCTCTGTTGCCCATCTGAAAGTTGGTATGCCTTCTGCACAGTTGGTGCATATAACCTTCTTTGCGCCTTTTTAGTCTTCTGAGAAAGCTTTTCAGAGGCTGCATGCATGACTCCCCGAATGTGGATTGACTGCTAGGTGGTCCTCATTCATTTTATCACTGTCCAATTTCTTCTCAAAATCTAAAACTGGTTCTGGTTGCTTATGAGGTTTTCCATATTGTGGAGTTTCCTGCAGCAAGACATTAAATGTATTATATATATATATATATTTTAAATTCAAGGCGAATTCGTCTGTCATATGAATTCTCAACAAGAGACAGACAAAAGTCATTTTTCCAACAATGTGATAAAGCCAACTTCACTGAAGGCCGCGCCATTTTTCACAGCCGACGCCCATAATAAAATCCGTAACCAAATATCAATTTTCTAATTTACACTGGCATTCATGTCCATTAGGTATTAATATATTTCTATCTTGTACTTATTCTTTAATCAAACTGAATACAGGATTGATTTACGTAAAACAATTTATATACTTGATTAACAAAGCAAAAGAGCTAAGAAACTAACCTTGTCATCAGAGACGGAACAATTATCTTTCGGCCATGCCACAAAACCATATTTAGCTTCCACTAATAACTTAAACTCACCACTTGGTTCCGTTAACACGAATGATGGATCTATGACCTCCAGAATATTGGCAGCATAACAGTGTTCAGGAAGCTCTTGTCAATGTATTTTCTGGTTAGGCACCTTAGGAAAAATACTGCCTCTAGCAACGACGTTTCCCCTAGATCCATTCCAAAAGTCGTATTTTGCTTTCTGCGAAGATACGGCATATGAACAACATATAAAAAGAAGATGCTAGGATTAGCAATATAGATTTACGAAGAAAAAAAATAATAATAATAAAAAATACTCCATTAGATGTCTTAGCCATAGGTTCTGCCATAGATGTGCACAACTTCTCTAGAGATATTGAAGGATTTGGTTGGGAATTACTGGTAGAGTTCTGCATAAGATTAGGAGACTGCTTCTTAGACCATGAATGCGAAGACACTGATGAATTGAATAGGTAACAAATATACAAGGTTCTCCAAAATATACCCTAGCATCTGTGATTCATATAGTTGATATCATATTTCAGACATATGGTTTAAGATCATGTAACTGGTTTAAGACAACAGACTTACTAATTTTAGTTTTAATACCGAGTATCCTCCTCGTCCTGTCCGATGTGGGAACTTGGATTATGATATTGCCTCTGTTCCCTTCTCCGAATTTTTCTTGCAGAGGAAATAAAAATAATTTCATTAGTATGCTGGGATAGACAATAAGAACGAAACACAAATTAGAAAAAGCAATGTGTATTCCATACCTTAAGTATAGGCGATTCTATTACATACTTAAGGTATTCGTCCCAGTCTTCTTGGTCCATTACCGTTTCGTACTTTCTGGGAAAAGTTTTTAGTTTGTCCGGTCTTTCCAAGAAGGGTTTTACATGATTATTGTATAACTTCCTTCTGAAGTCTCGCAGCTGAACAGCTAGACGCTTCATGACCGCTTGCTTATATTCATGGGGAACCTCATAATGAAACTGCAATAATAACTAATTTATGTTCATCACAGACTCACAGTTCGACAACAAAAACGACGAATTGATAACCGCATATGCATATCATAATTTCCTCCCACATATTTTGTTTTGTTGTTGCAGGGACTTCCTTCCAACATAAATGTTTTATACCAACCATATCACGGGCCAAATAGCCTAGGTAACTACTGAATTCAATTCTATGGCCACCATCAGAATCCACCTCATCATCCCATTGGTCCTCCTCTGGGGGCACGTTGTGATCATCTTCTGCCATGAAAAAATTTGTGTAGGTACGTGCATCTGAGTTAGGAATTTGAGATTATTTTGGAAAATATTAGATAAACCTAACAGGATAGTCTACATGTGTTACACCTCTTTTCTATTATATGCAAAGAAAACAAACATGAACTCATTGATGCATGTAACTTGAGGCTAAAACATCACTGCAACACACAAAATATCCTCATGAATATTGTGTTATCCACAAAGAGAAAGGTACCGGTTAAACGGTCTAATATAACTTTTTGTTACAAAATCCAAGAGTACTAAAGCACCACATAATGATTATCCATTTTTAGCTTGAAGATGATAGTCAAATTGGACAACTAGCAACATGGTATCATTAAAAGTGTCAACTTAAAATGCAGACGTTACAGGATCGCCAAGTAACAAAGACTCAAATAATTAAATCTTAAGAAGCCTTATATATATATATATATATGATTGACACAACATCGTCCATCAAAGTAGAGTTATATCTAAATCAAACCCAAACAATAACAAAAACCCGAGAAAACAATTAGCATCGTTAAGTTTTGTAAAACATAACTAACTAGTAAAACCTAACTAAGTAACATGAAATAAAGATCCTTACCTAAATCTTATAATAGTTCATGCATGTAACTTAAGCCTAAAACAGTATTGTTGTAACAAAATAAAATCACCTCTCATCGTCATTAACTTGTTCTTTGATACAGCTGAATAAAAACCCTAGTCATGCTTTAACTAGTAAACCTATAAGATCTAACCTCTGATTCCATGAGATCGAACAAAAATCTAACATCAGTTTAATATTCATTCGACAATGGGTTGTATAAATAATACCAACAACAAAGATCGAGTCTGAAAAGGTAGGTTCCTTGTAAAGATTAGAGATAGTAAACATAGAATAAAAACCCTAATCATGCTTTAACTAGTAAACATATAAGAAGTAATAGAATAAAAACCTTAATCATGCTTTAACTAGTAAACCTATAAGATCTAGCATCTGATTCTATGAGATCGAACAAAAAATCTAACATCAATTTAATATTCGGATGTAGAAATAATACCAACAACAAAGATCGAGTCTGAAGAGGTAGGTTCCTTGTAAAGATTAGAGATAGTAGCAAAATTATGATTTCAAAGAGAGAATGAATCAAGTAATAAAAACTGAAAAAGTAGATCGAACTCATCTTTCTTTTTCTTTTTGGAGTTTAACCAAACCATCAGGCGGGAATTGATTTTCCTTTTGAAATCATCCCGCCCAGTAAAATTCATTTTCATCGCACGCCAAACAAAAGATTTTTAGTGTTTTTCTTTTTTTATTTCCAAATTTTTGATGTCTGACCAATATGGTTAGTTTCTTTTATTTTATGAGAGAATATATCGTAGACAGCTATGATAAAATTGTTTCCCAAAATTTTCGAAATTTAGTTTCCTATCTCTAACCAACTCGAGAAAAGGCCATAGAAAAAAATTAATTTCCTATTTCGAATAATATTTTCCTTAAAATTTTTAACCTGGGTTGTCTCCTGTATTATTCTTGGTTTAGGGAGGAAACATATGAATTATTAGTGGCACCTATGTAGGAAACGTATTCTTCTAATCATACAATATTTTTTTTTAATAGGAAAGAATAAATATATTGATAAGCAAGCTTACATATTGTTTTTATCCTGTTGAATCAGAAGATTGATCCATACACACAGATTATTAAACCAACAAAAGTAAATTGTTTGAGTTCTTGCATACTTTGTTATAGAGTCTGCAATATGATTTTCATCCCTATGGGCATAAGTGCAAACCCAAGAATCAAAATAACTTAATATAACTAATGCATCATGGATTAAATTATATGTTGTCTATTTAACTGTTGTAGCCTTCCCATTCACAACTGCTATAACATTCTGACAATCTCCTTCCAAGTGAATTTTTAGCCATCCCTTACTGTGAGCCCATTGTACTGCTTCTAGGAGAGAATGCGCTTCAGTTTGCTCTGGATCAATGGATAGAGATGCACCTCCTCGCAGTCTATGGCTGTTTCCTGCACAATCTCTACAAATCAGTCCCCATCCTGATAATACAGTTTTATCAATATAGGAATTAGTCTTGAGGGTGTTGGGTGTACTTTTTGGCCACACTTTCAATTTGGCGTGTTTATTTAAATGTTGAGTAGTTCAAACAGTCTAGTATTTTCAAAACACTAATCATAAACATCTAAAGATGGGAAGCTTGGTGGATTGGTACGTTATCTAACTTCTTCGAGGTCATGCGTTCGAATATGGGAGAATGCTTTTTTATTAATTTTTTCAAAACGAACTTTTTGAAAGTTCAAAGAAGAACTCTACCAGTACTAATGCTTGGACTTGGTTTTGTTGTTGTTTCTTGTTTGCTGCCGAATCCATTAAAATATTTTGGTTCTTAAGTGTTTTAATGGATTCAATAGCAAACAAGAAAAAAACAACAAAAACAAGTCCAATACTACAAACATTCCTTTAACATTCATCAGCTCATTGAGCATTATATCAAGTTTTTCCAATTCATGAGTCCTGGTAGTGTTCTTCCCCTCCTTCATGAGTCTTGTTCTTCAATTCTTCTATGTCTGGTCTGAGTTCATTACCAATTACATTCTATACATCATCCAATCTTTTTTTATACAGAAATTCACAGATAAATAATAATCCATTCTATCACAATACCATAAACTTCAACAAAGAGCATAACATTCTCGAAAGCTCTTATAAAAATAACAGTGATAGCAACAACATTACTTCTATACATTTCCAAAATTCCATCAATCCTTACAAGAGTTCACAATTCATTCAAACCTAAACATCATAATACCCAACATTTAAATTCCAAGTACAACCAGAAAAGTACCATTCACCAAACTTCTTTCCACACGGTGACCCTAACTGTAACCCAAAAAACATTCAAAGCTACCAACCATCCCTCCTTTAGTATCAAAGACAACATTAGAACACAAACTTACCAAAATGAAATTAAAGTCGACCGAGCATTGGGGAGAAGCAAAAAGAAACTTACTAATATCATCAGCATCAGATTCAACCAGAAAAGTACCATTCCTTCAGGCTTTATACTCATCCTAAAAACTTGGCTCATTCTGGTAACATTGTGGCTCTCACCACAAATTATCATGTCCTCCATCGCCACCCTGCTCGCTATCCTCGTTGTCTGATGGAGCAGGAGAAGTTCCACTGGAATCCGAATCACCATTCCCGTCTTCATCATCATCTGCATAATAAGCTCTCACTCTCACACTCAAGCGTATCGGCTCACCCTCATTCATGGTTCGCGAGAAGATTTTGGGATTGGCAAGCTCATAAGCAAATTGCCTCTTCAGATGATCATCATCATAAACAATATCCCCATCCCCATTTCCTTCACTACTTCCATCAACATCATCGGACTCTATGTCACCATCATCTTCACCATCTGCCTCAAACCCATCAGATGACTCAGAATTATCTTCAGTCATGCTTTCCATACTTGGGTGCTTTGGCATCTCTGGCATCTCTCTCTGCTTGCATTTCCTCCCACTCCCTCATCTTACCTCTCTCGCCTCTCATAATACTTTGGCAGCCATACACCATATACCCTCTCAAGCCTTCTCTCCTCTCGTTCCTTTTCGAGCAACTTGATCTTCTTCCCTCTGTTGGATCTGCAACTGCAACTGCCTATCAATCTCAGATTGAACATTTCTTTGCAACTTATGCAATACCTCTAATTTCATCGAAGAAAGAAGTGATTTGGCTAACTCATATTCTGGTGAATCTGGAGATGCAACAGTTGATGTTCGTGAAGACTCGCCTGGAAATCTACCACCCTCTGCACTTGGAGAAGATTCTCCGGCCATTTCTTATTTCCACTAAACCTTTCCTATTTTGGTGAAAATGCTATAATTTTGTACCTTGAAATTGCTAATTACCCTCACAAACCACCTTTTGAAGCCACCACCATACCTATTCATTCCCATTTAAGACGCTTGGTTAAGAGTCATGTCGCTTTGTTTACCACGCCTCTTCAAAGCCATGCGTCTGATTTCACCTTTTCAAACCATAATTACACTACCAAGACCTATTTTCAACACCTAATCTTCATTAAAACAATAACTACACTGCCAAACTTTGAATTTTATCTTTGGGGTCTAATTAACATTTTATGTTGCATGCAGATTAGGAAATGGCAGCATCAGTTGGGAGGCACCATTGTAGTCTGGCCACACTTTCAATTTGGCGTGTTTATTTAAATGTTGAGTAGTTCAACCAGGGTAGTATTTTCAAAACACTAATCATAAACATCTAAAGATGGGGAAGTTTGGTGGATTGGTACGTTATCTAACTTCTTCGAGGTCATGCGTTCGAATATGGGTGAAAGCTTTTTATTATTTTTTTCAAAACGAACTTTTTAGCCACGCTATAAAACCGGCGTGTCTATAGAACGCACACTATGGACACACATATCCTAGCGTGTCCAAATAAGAACTTTTTGGCCACACTTTCAGTTTGGCGTGTTTATTTAAATGTTGAGTAGTTCAACCAGTCTAGTATTTTCAAAACACTAATCATAAACATCTAAAGATGGGTAGCTTGGTGGATTGGTACGTTATCTAACTTCTTCGAGGTCATGCGTTCGAATATGGGCGAAAGCTTTTTAATAATTTTTTCAAAACGAACTTTTTATCCACGCTATAAAACCGGCGCGTCTATAGAACGCACACTATGGACACACATATACTAGCGTGTCCAAAGAAGAACTTTTTTGCCACACTTTCAGTTTGGCGTGTCTATATGGCCTACACTATGGACACGCATATATTGGCGTGTCTTTAAATTGTACACTATGGACACGCATATACTGGCGTGTCTAATGAACCAACTTTAAAACCACACATTAAATGGCGTGACTAACCTTTTGGACACGCCACAACTACCTAATGTGGCCATAGACTGGTCTATAAACACGGCCAATACCTAATGTGGCCATAGACTGGTCTATAAACATGCCCAATCAAAAATTTGAAGTTAACGTGACTAAACGGTTGAAATTTTGACACGCTACTAGTCATGGCGTGGTTGAAAGCACTTATATGAACACGCAAATTGAACATGGTGTGTCTATAGGGTAGAAGTATACCCTATAGACACGCCAAAACCAAAAAGGCGTGACAGAAAAATTTATATTTGGCGTGGCTAAAGGTCATTTCTGTACTAGTGTACGAAAGTATTTTCCTTTAAAAATTCGAACCCAAATGTCATCAGGATTATTCAACATCCTCCATTCTAGTTTAATAAGCAGAGATAAGTTCACCTTATGGGGATTTCAGATGGCACTACCACCACTAGCTTTTGAAGCGCAAACTTTACTCTAGCTTTAGGATAAAAAGATTTCCTAAGAGTATGTTTATTCCATCAATAGTCTCTTTGCTATTTATCAAAATTTAGCTATAACGTTTTCATGCTTGTTATGCATCTTTTTACCAAAATAGAAACCAGATTTGTGATATTTTATGGTTTTACCATAAGAGTTAGTAAATATGTTTAAGATATTCATATGATTTCTAACCTCCACAATATCAACTTTGCAAAAAAAAAAAAAACAATCATCAGCGAATAATAAATGAGAAATAATAGGATAGTTCTAAGACCATAGAATTTAAAAGTAGAAATGCACTCATAAATCAAATCACGACATTTTTTATTAAATTCGAAACTCTTAAATAGATTAATAAATAACAATATTCAACTTCATTTTTGTTGAAAGCTTTCGATAGATCAAGTTTTAAAGCCAAGTGGCCCTTTTTGGATTTACTAGTTTTCATGTTATGCAACATCTCATGGGATATAACCATGTTATCCACAATCTTCCTTTTTGGAATAAAAACAGATTTATCCACCACTGCTTTAAGCGTAGTAGCCAAAATATTGAATAAATATAAGTTTGTATAAAGCATTATTAATGCTTAAAGGTCTAAAATCTATAGGAGTTATATGAATTTTCTTTTTTGGAATCAAAGAAATGAAGGATTAGTTAATCTCCTCAGGTAATCTGCCAGAGCTAAAGAAGCTCACGACAAAATTTACCACAACATGTTCAATTAACTCCAATAAGTCTGGAAAAAGCTGGTAAGTCCCCGTCAGAGCCCGGAGATCACCGAGAGTTCATGCTAAACAAAACAAACTGAATCATCACTATCATGGATTCACATCAAATTTTCATTCTGAACGTTAATAATGAGATTAGATGTTATCAAAAATAGGGTCAATATTCTGACCAGTAGAAATTCTAATGTTATAAAAATGATTTTTAGTAACAGGTCGAGCTGATCTTTTCCTTCTCAAAGGCCATAATCTTGTCTAAGGGTGTGAATCATATTATGAAGCTTACAATATGAAAATATCCAGTACATCTATCATGCTCCTTATGAAATTTATCTCTATTATTTTAAGAAAATAAATTTTTTCACTTTTATTCCAAGTTTCCGATTCATGTTCAGAAACAAGATACCCATGGTTAGCATTTTCAAGGTCAATTTTTATTAAATCATTTCCTTACTCCTAAATTTTTTCTTGAATATATTCTTATTTCCGTATCTAAAATCATCAGAAAGATTATCAAGAATTTTAAAAACATCACTATCAACTTTTATTTAATTTACCTGCCAAGCATTATCAAAGAAAAGCCTATAATCCTTATGTTTCATATATCCAACCCCTTAAAGTATTTATGTCGCCTATTTTGTTTAGACTTAACATGATCAAATTATATAAATAAGAGAGTATGATATGAGGCAGTTAGATGATGAACAACATGGGAAGGTTCAGGCAAATCTACCTTAACTAAACTTCAATCAATCTTTTCCCTAATATTATCTCCACCCTCTCTTCCGTTTTTCCAAGTTAAAGGATCACCAATGAATTTCAATTTTATAAAATCTATCTGTTGAATCACATTTTGAATCAACCCAGCAGCACTAGAAGAAGACTCATTACCCCCTCATTTTCACTATGATCTAGAATAAAGTTAAGTCACCCACCAAAACCCAGGGCTTTTGATTTGTTCACTGAAATCCCACTTTCGATAACGAGTTTGAAGCTAATTTTTTGGTGACATGTTTCACTTATATAGATCTACATTCCTGCTAAAAATCAGAGTATTCCGATATACG
The DNA here is from genome assembly GCF_003573695.1 of Papaver somniferum. Classification (NCBI taxonomy): domain Eukaryota; kingdom Viridiplantae; phylum Streptophyta; class Magnoliopsida; order Ranunculales; family Papaveraceae; genus Papaver; species Papaver somniferum. The sequence goes on along the minus strand of NC_039362.1, from coordinate 179,902,006 downwards.
AAACTTCACCATCCACAAATTTTAATTTCAAGCGTTAATTTTCAACGGTTGATATTCAAAATGGTAGATAGTAGTCTTATACGTCTCGTAAATCAAATTTCAGATGATTAATGTTTTTTGGACTATTACAACTTTGACCATTCCACGAAATTCAATTATTTTATTATGTAAGCTGATCCTCAAACTCCACAAATAATGTTTTGGTTCATGCTCGGATGGAAAGTGTGACGGTGTGGTATGTAGGATATTCATCCAATGTTTTTTCATTAAACAACAAATTTAACCCACGAATGCTTAAATTAACATGGATGATCAGGGACGACGCTAAGAGAGTACACATGGTGTCTACGGACCTCACATGATTTTGAATTTGCATAAAATTAGGCTAGGATTTATGGTAATTTTTATACTGCTGTTGCAAGTACATGTGCATAAAATTAGGCTAGGATTTAGGATAATTTTTATACTACTGTTACAAGGTTACAGTTAAATTTGCTTATAATTACTTATGTAATAGGAAACATTTAGATGTCAGAGTGGAATGGTTGTATATCTGGAAACTTAAAGTTCTTCCTAGAGTGCAACTGTTTATGTGGAAATCCCTTAGTGATTGCCTGCCAGTCAGGGAAGATTAGGAAGACATATCCCTTTAGATACTCAATGTGTTATGTGTAATAAGATTACTAGTGAAACAACTGACCATCTTTTCCTTGAATGTAATTTCTCTGAAGCTATTTGGAGAGGCATGTCTTATTCGCATATTTTTTACAACGAAGAAACCTTGGTTTTGAAAAATGGTGTGTTGAGTGGTTAAAAGATAAGATCAATAGAGATGTTTGAGCTTATATCATTTGGTTTATATGGAAGTATAGATGCAGAGTCGCCTTTGATGGCATTAAACCTAATCCCATTGATCTGATAAATATTATAAAAAAAAGATCTGAATTTTTTTCAAGTCACTAATCTGAGCAATCTCACTCACCAAACAGCTAGACCTAAAAAAGCTTGTGATCTTCCTTATCCAGGCTGTAAAACTGGGTCAACTAACATGTGTAGTAACTCTAATTATATTATGTTTGATGCTCCTTTTAATAAACTGTCTAAGAGCTTTGCTTACGCTCTGGTGTTGTTTGATAAATCTGGTTCTATTTGTAACTTTGCAGAAGGTAAAAGAAAGTGCTCTGATTCTGATGAGGCAGAAGCAAGAGCTTGCAGGGAAGCCACAAGGTGGGCTAGAAACTCAGGAATAAACGATATCATCTTCTTTAATGACAATCTCAATGTTATTAATGGTATGAGGAGAAGAGATTATCGATAAAGCTCTGGACATCAACAATTCTTTTGCTTCTTCTTCTTTTTTTTTATGTTAACAGAGATTGTAATTTTATAGCGGATAAAATAGCTAAATAAATACATAGATTCTTATATCAGGATATTGACTCTAGGAAGTGGGAAAAAAGTTTGGAGCTAGATTTCCTTAAAAATGTTTGTAAGTTGCACGGTGTTTCTTTTCTTGCTTAAGTTTTAATGAATTTCCTTTTACCAAAAAAAATAAATAAATTTATATTGCTGTTGCGAGTACATGAAGAGTAAAACTGAAATTTTAGACTTTTTAGTACATGTCAAAAGTTTTTTTTTTTTTTCGATCACGCGAAAATTTGTGTGGCTCCATCCCTAAAAGTGCATCGAGGGAATAAACAAAAATGGTTTCGTGGTGTAGTTGGTTATCACGTCAGTCTAACACACTGAAGGTCTCCAGCCTAAACCTGGGCGAAGCCAAATTTTCTTTTTCATTTTGAAATAGTCTTATTCTTATGAAAGAAAAGGTATAAATAGTTAACAGATTTACATAGTAAAAAGAAAGACAACAGACAGAAAAATAGAAATGCGTTTTAAACAGAGAAATTCCATGCCAATTGGAAATACATAGTTAACTGCCCGAATTCTATCTTTGCCGTGTGTGGAGGAGGATTAAGGACTTGTTTCCCAATAAGACTGAGTGCGTGTCTTGAAAGAAGCTGAAAATGCTCCAACCAAAGAGATCAAAAAATCGTAATGGAGTCGGATATCTCTTAGACCAATAAATGGAATATTTTTGCGATGTCAAGATAAGAGGTGTTTCCTGACACGATAAGTATGGAAGCTGTAAAGTAATGCAGCTAGCGTCGCAGCCAAAACCGATAAGATCGTCAACTTCCCAAAATCCTGAAATATATCGTTATCAATAAGAGAAGAACTTAATGTTAGTATATTGCAGTCATATGTTGCTACTTTCTTGAGATTTAAGCTGGCTTTGAGAAACTAAATTGGGAATGCTTAATTATAAAACAATATATATACCTGTGGGTTTGAGATGATTATACCCATAACATATGACATGAGATTCACTGAAGACTGCAGTGAGTTCTGTACTCCTCCAACGATGCAACGATCCGATTCAGGAACTTCATCCTACCCAAAGATTGACAATGTAAAACGACTTTGAAAAAAGAACAAGTGCCCATATAGAAGAGAACTCTTATCAATTTAGGCAGACAGTGAAGCATGGAAGCTTCATTAAACAAGCGACACTACCTGCACTTGTTGCGTGACGGACAAATCAAACATATATAACCCGATTTGTGATGCGGCACCTCCAGCCATTAGCATCCACGCTGAGATATTGCTATCTTGAATCCATACAGAAACAAGGCATAGTAGCAGAAAGCTCCACTACAATCGCAAGTTTACGTTTAGATATTGGGACTGCAGATTTCTTATTGAGTAATAACTAGTAACATGGATACCTGAATCCAGATAGCCCATAATCCTGTGCGCAGAGTGGAAATACGTGAGTGTAAGAATGGGTACAAAAGAGTTGCACCAATCCCAACTATAGCGCTGATTCCGCGCAGTATGCCAACAATATAAGCAGGTATTCCCTTCCACACCAAAGTAGCTGTCATTAACGGACCAAAGCTGCAAACAAAACAAGTCATAAATGTTCACATTTCAAGGACCAGAGATCTTGAAGCTTACAAGGGGTTTGTTTTTCGCTGACTTGGCGTCTGGATCTGACTCAGATGTCAGACTATTTTTTTAGTTTAGGTTGGATCTGATTTGCTACATGACTCAGACCTAATCCCTGATTCTGACCCGTTTGGGTCCGGGAATAAAATGCCACTCACTCGTACAATCAAGCCATTGACTCATATATTTTTGAGTAAGATTGAGTCAGATTTGACTTTAAAATAATCAATCACATTGAGCCAGATACAGATGAGTCAGGTGACTTTAATTAGATCCGCGTGAGTCATAAAAAATTAAAATAAAAAATGGTGTTAAACTAGACAACAATGAACCACACCGGATTTCGTTACCTGAGGATATTCCAATAAAGTAAACATACAGCTAGTCCTGGTAATAGAACATCTTGTTGCAAGTACACAATCCAAGCATCAAGGAAAGCTACTCTTGATAGATGCTCTACTTTCTGTCTCCAACTGTATACTTTAAATGGCGAAGTACTTCCTAAGTGAGAAACCAAGACCTTGGTGTCAGTTGCCATAGATGGAATTCTTTCTATTTGGTCCTTCTGTTCAAATCTTGCATTTCTCTTTTCATCGCTTTCGCTTAGAGCTGGAATTCCATCATAAACAGACTTTAGAAGCCAGTACTGTAACCAAACAGATGTAACATTCCATAGTGCTAAAGCCACAGCAGATGCCTCAACCGATATAAAACTGATAATGAAACCAGAAGCAACAGGCGCGAACAGTTTGCAGCTTAAATCGATTCGTCTAATAACTGAATTCATGTTTGACAGTACTTTGGGAGGTTCTCCTTTCGCAATCACTATCACCCTGTTGCATCCATATAACTTCAATAACTGAGACAAAAAGGTCAAATGTAAATAATCAAATGCAAATATGAAACTATATTACCATTCTTTCTCAACCAAGATAGTTCCAGCAAGAGTGGCAAGAACACCGATTGCCCCGGAGACATTTGTCAAGACAATAAGTGAAAAACACACTGCAAAACCTGTATGTATCATGCTAGAGTGGACCAATAACCAAGTCACTGTGACTCCAGCCACAATAAAGGATACACTTTGAGTTAACATCCACCAGCGTAGAACCTGAAATTAAACCGATTCTCTCAAAACATATACAAGGTCAATTCTGCTGCAGTAAAACTTGTAAGATTAATTGCCGGATTATCCGTGGAAATTGCAAATGACACAAAATATGAACTAAACCTGCACATATGTAAGCTTATCCACCAATTGCCCAACGATGGGACCAAATAATGCAATAGATGCAGCTTCCACAACACCATATACAGCAGTAAGTATTAAAGAATCCGGCCAAACGCTCATCATGTATAAACCAACCGAGAATTCCCACATCCTGCAAGCAACAAAAAGAACAACTAGAAATTAGAAACAGCTAGCACATATCAATTTAATGAACCATTAGTTGCGAAATAGACATTGTTCGACTTTTGACTATACCTTGCACACCATCTTGCAAGAAAATGGCCAGCGTATAAACGTAAGACTAGAGAATTCTTGTAGGCTAATTGGTGAGAGTAATCATGATGACCAAGAAGTGACTCCGTTACTTCATTTGCTTCTCCCATTTCTCACTAGCTAATAACTACTGCTACTACTCCTAAGGCTTTCTCTGTAAGACACTCTGGTGTAAATGGCCTACACATACGACTATGTTAATTTGACCTGAGTTCGAACCTCATTAGCTCCTATTCTCCAGAACGATCAAAACAAAAATCATATAAGTAGATTGTTATCCTCCCGTAATAGGAACTAACATAGCAGGGCCTCCATTATGTATGTATGACTTTAATACTAAATGAAAAATTATATAAGAACATTCTTTATATGAAAGTGACATAGTTTATTATTGTTTTTGGACTGAGCAAACATCATGTAGAGCAAATTAATGTCATTACCAGACAACTAAAAGAGATGAAATAACTAACATATGGATAGAGTCAAGCTCTTACATCTAATCTATAATACTGTCCTTTGTTAGTATGTCTTTTGCAGGCTTGGATTTTTGTCTAAAGAAAGAATGTTTAGAAATGCTCTAGCTCTTGATCTAAATCAGTTTGAGAACACTATATTTTCTTGATTCAGTCAGCTTGTTGTATTTGTTAATGGTTTTAGTGTCGACATGTGATGACACTACACCGTCACGCACAGTAACAAGAGTCCAGCTGCCAGAGGAATGCTTAGTAGGATACAAGGCAACAACATTATAAAAAAATCAATAACAATTTTCTGTTGCAAATAAGTCAACTTAAAATATAATCCTCAGGGTAAAAGCTAAGGATCATCAGGCAAAGAAAATGCAACTTCGGCCAAGCTTGGATGGAATTGGGTCTGATGCAGTTTTTGATTATAATGTTCTGCGCATTGATATTGGAACAAAAACTTCAGCTCCATACAGGTTTCTCTAAATCTCGCCTAACTGCATTCGAACTAAATGTTATATTTGAGGAAATTTTACCAGACACCTAAGCTCATCAAATTTTTCTATTCTACCTGACATAGATTGTGCCAGTTTATTGTATGAGCTCGCGCACGATACAATTTGGACTCGTTTATGTACGCAAAGATTTACTGTTGTCTGTTATTTTTGTATGTAAATTCTGCACAGTGAATTTGATCCAGGAGAACTTATTTGAACTTCTGAAACTGATGGTGCTGAACTCTCTAACTTGTTGTTGCAAGTAAGAGATGGTCCAAAGTATTCTTGGATACAGGAAATTTGTAAGAGAAGAAAGTACTGGAGTAAATATTGCTAACTTGGATCAACAAACGGAATTCAGTGAGCTCGCCTTGTCCACTTTCACCATTACGCAACTTTCTAAAGTGAAAGAGGTGTTTCCTGACACGGTAAACATGGAAGGTGTAGAGTAATGCAGCTAGCATCGTAGATAAAACAGATAAGATTGTCAACTTCCCAAAATCCTGTTAAATACATTATCAAAAGAGAAGAAATCAATGTTAGCATTCTGCAATTATAATCTAGTACAATCTTTGAGATTTTAAGCCGGCTTTGAAGAACTCAACTTGGAAAAAGGCTTAATATATAGCAATTATACCTCTGGGTTTGAGATGATTATACCCGAAACATATGACAAGAGATGCAGTATAGACTGCAGAGAATTTTGTACTCCTCCAACGATGCAACGATCCGAGTCAGGAACTTGATCCTACTCATAGATTGACAATGTAAAGTGACTTTAGAAAAACCCAGTATCTAACATATATGAAATTCACCGTTTTCATGTATAAACTGTCTCTTACAGAAGTACATAGTAAAGTAGAGAAGGGAAGCTCCATTACAATAGGCTAAATTCTTATAGAACAACATTCAAAGTACAAGAACGAACTGGATATAAAATTTGAGGATGAGTTTTACCTGCATTTGTTGCATGACAGACAAATCAAACATCCATAACCCAAGCCGTGATGCGGAGACTCCACCCATTAGCATCCATGCTGGATATTGTTGTTTTGAATCCATACAGAAGCAGCGCATAGTAGCAGAAAGCTCCACTACAATCACAAGTTTATGATTAGAGATTTGGACCAGATTCTCATTGATTAGTTAGTATTCTGACAAATTTAATCTGGGAGTTCTTTTTACAAAAAAGTAGCCCCAATTGATGACTATACATCTGTGTATTGAATCTATCCAGATCACTTTCAATGGTACCAATCTGCCTGAAATTTCATGCTTGAATATGGTACATTATGACCTCATATTCATTGAGAGTTCTTGCTGGTTTGTCTTACTAGGAAAACAGAAACGCAAATGTTCAGAAGGCATCGAATAACATGAATACCTGAGTCCAGATAGACCATAATCCTGTTCGCGGAGTTGAAATACGTGAATGTAAGATTGGGTACAAAAGAGTTGCAGCAATACCAACGGTAGCACTGATTCCACGCACAATGCCAATAACATAAGCCGGTATGCCCTTCCACTCCAGAGTAGCTGTCATTAACGTACCAAAGCTGCAAATTGAAACCAGTCATAAATGTTCACATTTTAAGGACTCGGGATCTAGAGAACAAAGAACAACGCCAGAATTTTGTTTACTAATGAGGGCCTGGTTATGGGCAAGTGTTACCTGAGCACGCTAAAATAAAGTAAGGATAGAGCTACTCCAGGTAACACTACATCTTGTCGCAAATACACTATCCAAGCATCAAAAAAAGCTACTTTCGATAGACGTTTTGTTACTTTGTGTTTCCAACTATGTTCTTCTAATGCCGAACTACTTCCTTTGTAAGAAAGCAAGATCTCGGTATCAGTTGAAACAGATGAACTTACTTCTACTTGGTTCTTTTGCTCAAATCTTGCTTTTGTATTTCTATCGTTCTCACTTAAAGCTGGAATTCCATCATAAACAGACTTTAGAAGCCAGTACTGTAACCAAACAGATGTAACATTCCATAGTGCTAAAGCCACAGCAGATGCCTCAACCGATATAAAACTGATAATGAAACCAGAAGCAACAGGCGCGAACAGTTTGCAGCTTAAATCGATTCGTCTAATAACTGAATTCATGTTTGACAGTACTTTGGGAGGTTCTCCTTTCGCAATCACTATCACCCTGTTGCATCCATATAACTTCAATAACTGAGAATTCAAAGCAATCAAATGAAAAGTATTCTAGTATCAAGCTAATTACCATTCTCTCTCAACCAAGATAGTCCCGGAAAGAGTAGAAAGAGTACTGATTGCCCCGGAGACATTTGTCAACACAACAAGTGAAATAAACAGTGAAAAACCTGAAAGTCTCAATCCTGAGTGGACCAGTAACCAAGTCACCGTGACTCCAGCAACTATAAAGGACAGATTCTGAGTTAACAACCACAACCGCAGAACCTGAAATTAAACTACCGATTCTTTTAGACATATATAAGGTCAATTCAAGTGCAATCTATCAATTGCTGCTCTATATGTGGGAACTGGAAGTGAAAACCAAGTATGAACTGTATACCTGTACATATGAAAGCCTATTCACCAATTTCCCAATAATGGGACCAAATAATGCCGTAGAAGAAGCTTCCACAACTACATATACTGCGGTAAGCAGTAAAGAATCCGGCCAAATGTTGATCATGTATAAACCGACTGAGAATTCCCACATCCTGCAAACAACAATAAGATTAGCTTGCACATATCAAACTGATGAGCCACGAATCAAGATAAGTTGCAAATTAGAGATTGGTTGACTTTTGAGAAGATTCAATATTATCATTCATATACCTTGCACCCCATCTTGCAAGAAAATGGCCGAGGTATAAACGCAAAATTAGAGAAGATGAAGGATTCTTAATTTCTTATGGATTAATTGGTGTGAGGAATCATGACCAAGAAGGGGCTCCCTTACTTGATTTGTTTCTCTCATTTCTGACTAGTTCCACCACTGCCAAGGTTAGTTTGCTGGAAGACACTTTGGCGGAGTTAGTGGGATAAAGTCGATGGGTATTGATTATCTGGAACCGGTTGCAGAAAGAAACAAAAAAAAAAGAGGGTTTCGCCAAGGTTCGAATTGGGGACCTTCTCTGCGTTAGGAAGACGTGATAACCAACTACACCACGAACCTTTTTTGTCCAGTAGCAACTAAATAACCTATTTGTACTCTTTTGTTTTTTTGAAAGTTACAAACCATAGATAGCAAACAACAGAAACAAAACTAAATTTATCAATTTATATTTTTGTTTTTGAAAGTTAAAAGCGATTTTTTTTATAAGCATGAAACAAAACTAAATTGCTATTATACGGGGATGTTGTACCTATATAGTCATTCGATATTATTTGGTGTAGAAAGGATGGGATTGCCTGATCCTAGATGGTTGTTGATAAGTTTTCTTCTTCACTTCCATCAGTTGCATAATTTGCAATTACATCTGCTGTTTGGTTCTCTTCCTTATAGTTGTGTTGTATGTCACAAAGAGGAATCTGTTTCAATCTCTATTTGATTTCGGAAATCATTTCCGCAATATACCATAGAGCTTCCGCCGATGATTTTATGAAGCGCATCACATTTTCCGATCCATTTCAAAGATAACTTTTGGCCATTGGCGTTTCGTTGTCGTTCGTGTTGCCAGCAATGTTTCCCATGTTTCTATCGTTAGCACTGAAGGGATTCCTAAAGGTTGTGCGTGGGCGAATAAAATGTGAGCATTTGAGTCTCTGCATGTGAAGCATGCTCGTGTCATTCCTGGGTTTCCTATGGCTGCACCATCCGTGTTAATTTTTATCCAATCCTGATATGTTCTGGTCCATCCCGCTAAATCATTGTTGTTGCTCTGATATTATTAGAATTGGCCCTGGATGGTGGTTCCCCGGGTATAACCGGTGGAAGTACCTGTTTTATCCATTCAAATTCATGTTGCTGCTTCAAGGTTAGAGCTAGAATAATGTCCGGAGGCGTATGTTGTTGTCTGAAAACGACTTCATTTCTAGATATCCACAGGTTCCATAATAGGAAACAGAAGGATGACATTGTAGGTGTATGGCTAGAGCCTTGAAGGATTTGAGAGATGTTCGTCTAAGTATTTATCTGAATGTTGGATGTGTGGTGGTTGTTTCAGTTTGCATATATGCGAGATAGGAGGTTGGTCCAGGTAGAGACGGCTACTGGGTAGTGAATAAGCATGTGCTCGGCTATTTCTGTTTCCGAGTTGCACTGGGGCATTGATTAGAATTAGTGAGTTTAATCTGGTGTAGGATAGAGAAGGTTGGTAGACCTTCATTGATAACTTTCCACAAGAAAGCTGAATTTTGGGTGGACAGTGTAGGGTCCACAGGAATTTGGTTGGGGGAGGGGGCTTTGGTTGTAGAGGTTATCTTGTTGGATTAACCAATTATAGCCAGAGGTCGTTGTGTATTTTCCTGATTTTGAATGCGCCCATATGATTGTATCTGGGGGATTATCTAGGAGTAGATGTATATTGATGATGTGTTGGACAACATTAGGAGGGAGATGATTGAGATTTTCATGATTCCAATTACTTGTAAGATGGTCAATGAGATCAGACACTGATTGGGTAGGGTAGCATTGGGAGGGGTCAAGGTTTAGAAATTGAGGAATCCAATTTTCCTGGATAGGAGTGTCTAAACCGTTTCCGATACAATGGAAAATGAATTGACGGAAAATAGGTAGGAGTGAAGCCATTTGCATCCATTGTGGGATGGAAGAGGAAGCTGTGGGTGTGTTTTCTTGGAAAATTAGTTGGTTTTGTAGATATTTGTCATTGTATAATCTGGAGAAAATGGAATCAGAGTGTTGGATTTAGATTTTTGAACTTACTTTAGTTATATATCCATCAAAGATAATCTCTCCCTTGTTGGAGTTTTTCTCTTGTTAGTCACCGTAATTTGCTCCTTTTAAGATAGAAAACCAACATTAAATATCTTGTTCTCATAAAATAAATTGTCAGTTTGTAAACACATTCGAGAAAAATGGAACTACCATCTTTAGTGTAGATTGAATTAAAATTCGATTTGGAGGTTAGGTTTCCTATCGAGAGCAAATCTTCCTTCTCTACCGTTGTCTTTATTTTGTTTATTTACCTGAGGTTCTCGTTTGTACCAGAACAACATGAGAGGTAAAAAATTTAGATTGACACTATCATATGTATTCTTTTGGTTAAAGTTTTCTCCCCCTCCAAGAAAACCTTGTGAATCTCTGGAACACGAGAAGGTTGTATTGATCTTTTGATACTCACTGTAATAAGCACCTTTTAAGTTAAGCTACAAAACGAATTCTAATAATCGGGTTGTCATGAACTAACTTGTCAGTTTGTAAATATTTTCGAGCAATATAGAACCACCATTTTAAGCGTAGATTAAATTAAAATTAGATTTGTTGTTGGATTTAATCGTCCGTATTTTTTTTCTTTACTCGAAGCTCTCGTCTTACCAAAACAACATGAGCAGTAAATTTTTTAGATCGATACTATACAACACCTCTTGTTTCTCTTTCTCTCTCTCTAAGAAACTCATCAATCTCTGGAAAACAAGATGGTAGTGTTTTTCTCTTGATACTCACTGTAATATGCTCCTTTTAAGTTATGTTAGAAAACTAATTTCTAATGATCTTATTATCATGAATTGACTTGTCATTTTGTGAAAAAGAATCGAGGACAATAAAACCGCCAATTTAAGTGAATGGAAAATCAAAATAAGATTTGGGGTTAGGTTTTCTCTCTGAAGCAAAGTTCTTTTCTCAACATTCGTTTTCATTTCTTTATTTATTTACTCGAAGTTCTCAATTATACCAATACAACATGAGAGGTAAATTGTTTAGATCGCGACACTATATAAAATCTCTTCATTTACTCTTGTTTTTCTTCCCTCGAGAAAAGCTCGTGAATCTCTGCAGCACAAGACGACAAATAATTAGTAATAATAATGATTTACCATTCTACCGTTTTTATCATATTCTATAATTTTAAGAAATATTGAATGTGTATATTAAATTCTATTTTAATTTACAATATATATAATGAATCGAATATATTTTCGTTAACATTTGAAGTCTCTCGGTAACATAGTAAATACATTCAATTGAATTACAAATGCTTTCTTATCCACTGACTTATACTCGATTTTGGATATCAAAAGAAAAAAAAACTTATTACATTAGATAGAAAACTGCCCACCAAAAGAAACTCCTCCAAACCTTTTTTCTTTTTATATAACCAGAGAAATCAACTCGTATTGAATGACTTAATTGCAAACAACAAGGAAATAAGCAATATACATGAGGGATGGATAGCCTTTTTTAATTACCACAACCATAAATGTCAAAACACTTCAATAAGTTGAATGAAAACAATAAAGATACTAATTTGCAACTTTTTTATATCCAAAAAGGAAAAATCATATCATGATAGATTGTATTATTAACGTAGTAACATAATTTCATGAGTATCCTGGCTCCTCATTCACATGATGGGAATCAAAACTAGGTTGTAGTTAAATTAGTTATCTGTAGAAAATGTTACCAAGAAAAAATATTAATCAACAGAAACTATAGTCTACCTTCCTTTTCTTTTTGCGGGGAGAACAGATGAAGAAAGTAGATACATACTCCCCAAGCCTAAATTTTGTTCTTATCTATGTGTGTCATAATAATCAGCTTTCTTCTTATGACTTGTGTTTAATTAAACTATTTTTTAATACATTCTGCCTTGTAGGTATTATTCATCAGAGATTCGAATTTGGTAATCCATTATGGAGAGTGGTGGGTGTTGATAATGTCCGAGATTTGACACTGTGATGTTTATTTGTTTTGTTTTTGAGACTCTATGGATGTTGTATGGCTATTTTAGTTGAGCCTCACAATTTGCTATGAATTTTTTATTCTTTAGTTACTCTTTTGGAGTTAATTTTCACTCTTTTTCTCTTTCAATTGATGGAAGGTTTGGCCAGATTCCATGGATCAAATTGATTCTCTGCAAACCAAAAGCATTTTAAACCCAATTAGGTTAGATCAGATTAAAATACTCAAAAAAAAAAAATCAGAAAAATATGAGATTTGAGATCAAGAAACCCAAACCAAAGATATGGTATTTTTTTTCTTCTGTAATCAAATCTGAATCACAACTACCAATATCACCACAATCAGAACACAATTGATTAGAGATGTTTGTAATATGACTATATGAATCTGAATCAATAGGTGTCCTACATTTAACTTTTTCCCCAAATGTTGTTTATTCGGTTTTGGATATCAAAAGAAAACCCTTATTGTGTTAAATAGAAAAATATCTACACAAAAAAAACACCCCAAAACCTTTTTTTATGAATGATTAAATCGTAAACAACAAGGAATAAGCAATATATATGATAGATAGATGCCTTTTATAATTATCAAAACCATAAGTATCAAAACACTTCATTGATTTGAATGAAAACAATGTAGATATTTTGTTCGCAAATTTTTATACGCAAAAAGGAAAATTCATATCACGAGAAACTTTGTTTTTAACACAGCAACATAGTTTGATGACTAAGGTATTAATCCACATAGTAAATATATTAAGATAATATGAGTATATATTATCGGTTTTGTCGTGATTAATTTTTTTAAAACTTTTTTTTTTCCGTATTATATACACAAACACATACTAATAGTAAATAAGCATATTCTAACCAGAAATCAATATCGAAAAAAGATATTCATTGCAAAAGGAAACCAATAAAAAAATGCCATAAATATATATCAAATAAAATTTAGTAGAACCTTTTTGTTTATAAAGTTGAAAGTAGAAAAACACGTTAATATATATACTATAAATTGTTGAATGCATCAAATCAGTCCTTTCACGGATTTCTTGTGAAACATACAAGGAAATCTCCTTGCATTCGCTACATTTATATTGTTAAATCCTTACCCGTTACAACTAAATTTAGAATAATTATTCGATATCTTTCATTCTTATCTTTACATTCTCTTTTCAACTTGAGCAAGTTCGTGGCCTACCTACATTCTTTAAATCTTAGTTTAATACCAGAACTTCTTAACTCACTGTGGTCTCTCATTACTCTTTATGCTTGATTAATCATAATAATATGACCGGGTATTAATCTCTATATTGCTTTGTTTTGTCTAACTTTACCTACACCTTAATCGTCTACAAGTCATTTCATTTATCTGATCAATATATGTAGTTTGTAGATTCTCACATGGATTTCATTTGAAAAACACCTTCTAGTATCTGTTTCGTTAGTAATTTCCTGTTCTTTTTTCTAATTTACCCAAGTCTCTCACCTAGAGAATCCATATTAGCTATCATATTCTGCATCTATACTCAATTCTCTTGGAATTTTATTTTAATCTTAGAATCAAGGCTTTATTTTCTCACCAGTTTCTGTAACTCTTATGGCAACATATTCTCTATCCAGAGTATATCTTATGCAAGTTAGCCAGATTATGTAATTGAACCTACTGGTGATAGAGTACATCATAGATTACCATACTTCATTAAATTTAAATCATTCTGAGTTCAGTTAACCGTCACTCTTGAAGTTTTAATTTCTCTTGAATACTTATTCATATTAACATCTATGTATGTATTCTAGTAAAATGTGTTCAGTGTTTAAAGTTGTAGCAGGTCCTGGAAGTTTTTTTTGTACAATTATGATAACTGTTGTTTGTATCCATCTTCTAATATAAGAAGTTTTTAGAGATTCAATTTATTATTTTTCTCTATTAGTTAGGGTAAGCTAATATGTGTAGTTATATATTGAGCTCGTTCTCAATAATATTTCCTTCACTGCTGTTAGTTTTTGTGTGCTAAACATTTATATGTTCTTTGAGATTTACTAACCCATTTAAGTAGATATCTGTAGTAACCTCGGTTACATCGAATAAAATCATCTTTTCCATTAGTGAAAACTACCACCAGACCCATTTCTCAGTTTTTTCCTACCCTCAAACCCACGGCTGCAGAACTTCAGGCGCGCACCCATTCCGTGGATAAAAATTTCTCTAACACCCACGATTTTTGAAATTAAGTTATGTGGATTTTTTTTCCTTTAAAATGCGAAAGTACGCTTTTCTTCGGGGAGAGAAAGAGAGATTTGAAGAGGAAATCAACACATTACAAAAATGTTCGCAGAAAGAGCAGCAGCAGAAGCAAATCCATAACAACATTAGAGGAGGATTTTTTTCTTGTAAGAAACTAGGTTGAATTTTTTATGATGCCCGTTTCAATTAATGGATTCAAGTTGTTGTTGTCAAGTTTTTTAAACTGAATTCAAGAAGGAAAGGAAGGATAGATATTTTCCGGACATGGAATTGAAGACGAGTAGGAATCAGAAATTGGGTATCACTCCTTTTTGGATTTGGTCGAGAATTGATGAGTTTCCATTGAGTGGGGTTTGACGGTGTTTGAAGAAATATAGAAGAAAGAGTTGAAGTTACTGTTGATGGTTTGGGGTTATAGAACCGGGAAGAAGAATTTTTTTGGATTTGTTTGAACCTTAAATAGTATAAGAAGACAGTAAAGAAGGTACGTTTGATGGTAGCCTTGAATGGTGTGCACGGAAACAAGTCAAGGAGTTGGTGTTGCTGCTGGTAAAAATGGAAGACACGGGTTTGTGTACCACCATCAAAACCCGCAGGTGTTTGTTAAAAATCCTGAATGAGTTTTTAAACTTGGCCATGATTTGGTTTATATACTGAAGAATGATTTTGCTAATATAACCGAACTATACATATTGCATTCGTCGTTCTGGTCTTCTAGTGCTCACATCCATCGCGGTGTTGGCTTTATACTGCATACAAGGGATACAACCTGAGGATCACACCTTTAACAAACATTTTGGGTCTTCGGTTGGTCCTGCAGAGGCTGACTAATCAAAGAAAATGTTCTTTCATAGTACTAGTGATATTAAGGATTACAACGGTTAAGATGACGACTGCCAAGCTGCTGTTTTCTTTTCTTATCAAAGAGTACAAAGTTGTTTTCTTAGCTTATGTAGTTGGTTTGCACAATTTTTGGATTTATTTATTAAATGTGAATTTGGTTTTTGTTTTTGGTGTAGTGTTTGTTGGCATTAGAGAAGATTTCGGCCGATCAACTTTTTTAGATTTCTTCTCTTCGAGTCTCCAGGTAAAGGAAGAAACTCCATTGGTTGTACTTTCTATTGATTTAACATTGAGTATCGCATTAGTAATGAAGCCATATCTTCTTTTGTTTTTGTTTATTTGTTAGTGACTTTTCTTAAATTATAAACCATTTATGATCTTGAACCGGGTAGTAGTATGCACAGAGGAGTCTTGATGATTATCATTTTCTTCCGTTTATATTTTGTTGGATAAGCTGAGTTTGAGGAGTTGGTGTTGTTGATTTGGAAGCTACGGATGTATTGGTGTTGGTCATAATGGTTGAATAATTTTTTATGCATCTATGAAAATGGATGCATAACCTGTTATGCATCTACAAAATTTGTTGCATAACTTGTTATGCAGTCCAGAAAACAGTTGCATAACTCGTTATGCAACAACTTTTTTGTTATTATTGAAACCAACAAAAACAAAGACTGCATAACTTGTCATGCACCTACAATAATATCTGCATAACATGTTATGCAGATGTGAAAATTGATGCATAACATGTTATGCGTCCGAAAATATGGCTACATAATCCATTATGCATCGAGAAAATAGATGCATAACCTGACATGCATCCGTAAATATGGATGCATACTGCATTATGCATCATTTTTTTTATGTACGCACTAGAATCAACCAAAACAATGATTACATAACTTGTTATAGATGCATAACTTTGTTATCCAAATGCATAATTTGTTACGCAGTGGAGAAAATGGTTGCATAATTCGTTATGCGTCTGCAGAATGTGTTATGCATCTTTTTTGGTGGCTGCATAATGGTTATGTATCAAGTTTTCGAAAATTTTGCCTAAAATGATGATCACCTCCGATTTTTTTCGTGAAAAACAAAAATTTGATATTCTTGTTTGTACTCGTTGCGTAGCTCTCTTAAAAAGATTTCCAACGATATAAAATTTGTTAAATTCCAAGGCGCGGATTTTTAGATATGTTATATTCAAGTTGCGTTGCCAATTATACCCCTGATGCATAACCTGTCATGCGGATGCATAATCTGTCATGCATACATTTTTAATAATTTCATACAATTATGGGTGTCACAGAAATAATTATGGGTGTCACGGTACCTAAAATTAATTATGGGCCTGACAATGAAAATATTATTTGTTTGGGGCCTGCGCCTAATTTTCACATTTCCATTAAGTTCACGATAATAACACCCTTCTTAGGCTTGCTCCAAGACCACTCTACCTTGTCCTAAGCAACAGGGACCATATAAATTCCTAACAAATCTACCAGCGCATTAAGCCCACTCTCCTTCGTCCTAAGAAACAAAGGCCCATTTAAATTTCCTAACAAATCTACCAGTGCATTATTCCACCTCTGTATCTGTATATATATATACTTTTTATGCCTAATCCTTTGATAAAGACTATTTAGGCTTGGAATTTTCGAGGTATAAACCACCCAATACCTATACAACATCTACGCGGGCTAGTTTCCCTTCATAAGCCCAACATCTTATTCTTCTATGAAACCTTAGCTAACGATCATCATATGAGAAACTTGGCACAATACCTTCAGTTTCATAATCATCTCTCTGTCCCTAAAATCGGAAGGAGAGGAGGTCTATGTCTAATGTGGGACGATAACCTCAACATCCAAATACTACTTCACTCACAAAATTTTCTTCATACTAAGATTATTCCACCACCGCCTGAACAATCATGGCTATTCACAAGTATTTATGGCCCACCACACCCGGATATAAGAAAAAATCTCTGGCAGGATTTCCCATCAAAACCTTTATGATTCTGTAGCACCTAAAAGTTTTATTTATATCATAACCTAATTTACATATCTAAATACAAATGAGTCCAGCTTGCTTTTTACATTTCTTTTGAATTTTTGTTATAGGGAAAGCTAAATAGTTTATGGGGAAAGCTGACATATGGTCAAATAAAGTTGATTATGGAAAATTAGGGCAGAAATAAAAAAAAACTTAAGAAATAACACACTTATCTCCCGTCTTGATGCTTAAAACGAAAAATCTTGATGTTTTACTTTCCCCTTTGATTGACTTTAAGTCATCCCCGATAAACATTCTAGCTTTATGCTTATTCACTGATTTACTTCAAAAAGGCTAAAACCTCGATTGAGATTCAAGTAGGAACTAAATATGGTATGAAAAATCTCAGTTATGGCCTCAATCAGATAGATGCCAAAACGAGATGCAAAGAATGCATATTAATATGTAAAACAGTACCTATGAAAATCACAGAACTTGAGCTGAACTGCTAGTCCAACATGACAAATGAAACAATGGTGTGGCCGATAGATGATGGACGTGAGTGAAAACTGTAGGTGTATCACCCAACATGATGATGCACGTACGACATGATACAACGAGGAGAATACCAAGGTCAGGAAATGCGAAAGATGATGCAAACTGCAAGACAACTACCTTCTATGTGTAATATGAGGCCTCAATACTAAGAAATTACCAGAACTGGTTACTAGAGAGCGAAGAAGGATCATTACGTTAAACATCAATTTTTGTCCACCATATTTCGACGAGGACATGGTCATTATAGTAATCTAGATTTAACCATGTGATCAGTTAATACCAATTAATTATTGTGCTATAAATTAAGGTTAAAGGGACTGAAACTTGGAAGTTCATGTTCTCGCTGGGAATGGCGATTGATTTTGATAAGATCATAAACTTATTTATTCTAGCATTCTGATGGTTAATCGCAACTTGATCTAATTGGAAAGTGATAAAATTGGTCTTTGTTTCAATATACTCAAGAAAGATCCGACCACAAGAAAAAAACAATCAATTCATGAAGGAGACATATCTGCGCGAGAGGAAGAGGAATGCTGAACACGGGCAGGGTAATGGAAGATTATTGAGTTTATTTATATCTGCCCCAGTCATCCTTGATCAATTTTGTTTGACCGGAAAGTCAACTTTCCCCCTAAATATTTTAGCTTTCCCTATAACAAAAATCTTCTTTCCAAGCATCTATTCAACTTTCTTGTGTATGGAGTAATGTATCTTCTAATATAAACCGTCCATTTAATCACAAGCATCATAGCAGATGGGGCGTCTCCTTTGCCACCGGGTTGGCCGAACGTTCTTGAACTTAATTAGCGGACACCTTCCGACTGTTCTTGAACTTAATTAGCGGACACATTTAATTATGCTCACTAAGAAGGCACTAGGGGTTACGTAATATACTATTCTTTTCTAATTATATAATTAATAATTTGAAATATTCGATATGTTCCTGGAAATTCTTGTTCTTGTTAGGACATTTGTATATATATGCATCAGGATCCCGATTCGCCGATCTCTGTGTTCTGAGTTGTACGAGTTGACAATTATTAATCAAATATTAGTGTTTTTTTAACTACCACAAGACACGAGACTAAAATGATGAATGACTGGTCTTATGTCGACCTATGGTTACAACCGATGGCCCAAGTAGAACACAATGTTTTAATGCACACCTTAATTATAGACTACTTATTCTTACGTTAAGGGCTGATTAGGACATGCAACTCGATCACAATCACACACTGAGAAGACGTGCAAAAGGATTGGCTTGGTTTATTGGTTACTGAATGCAGAAAAATGATTCTTATGAATTGGTTTATAAGTCAAACTCTCAAGCTCTAAAATATCCCACCTATCTTTCAATCCCCATCTGTTATTTCAATTTATCTTTGTATATTATAAATTTCTTCAAATTCTTGTTTCATTTTCACAAAAGAGAATGGGAAATGCTATAAGGTATTTAGCTCATGAGGCAATTCATCATCATCATGCACATGGATCAACAACTTCCACTGCTGGTGTTTCAGCTCTAGCTCATGATCTAAATCAGTTTGAGCTCACATCTGAGGTACAATTCAGAAGCTATAGCTGCAATTTAGATATGATCAACGGTTAGCTCTTTGTTTTTGGTAATTACAATAGTAATCAACATCTAATTTAGTTTTTTTATTTTGGATCAAGTAGGTTCCTGAAGGCCTTAGTCAACTTGTTGTATCATCAAAGAAAGCTCAAGCTAATTGGTACAATTTCAATCCTATTGTGTTATTGAATTTCAGTCGTCTACTGGGTTAAGTTATATCAGGAATTTAGGATTTGATCCAAGTGGAATAAACTTCATTACATATGTAGTTTTGAATATATTGTTGTTGAAATGTTGAAGGTACACCAAACTACTTCAGACATGGCAAGAAGCAATACCGGCACCGGAAACACCGGAACAAGTATCTGCGCTTGTCATTCAGACCCTAAAGCATCACAAAAAGGATGATGTAGAGGTATTATGTATATATTGATGTCTATAGACATTATGCTATTGTGAAGATTTAAGATGAATATAAATGCTAAGGGGTTATTGTCTTTGGTGTAGGGATTCTTGAAGTTTTACGGACTTCCGCTTCAAGATAACCCGCAGGTTGAAAGTCCTGATCCTGTCGTGATAAATCCTACTTCAGTACCGGAAGGAGTGAAGTTTGAATTACATACACTTCCGGTGAGATCATACTCCTTGAAAATAAGTGCAAGTAACCTCCCTCGTTTCAAAGTAATTTCACAATGTTAATTAACATACCATATGTATACTAGGTGGATGCAAAAGCTATTCCTGACGGGGATACCATAACTGTCTATGTTAGCGCTTCAGATCCTAGAGAAGCACCCAGTGTACCCAAGGCTGTACAAGTTGCAGCATCACAACGAGCGAAAGCACGTGCATCCAAGGATTATCCAAAGGCAGATGCACTTCATAAGACCATTATTGAGGCTGGTTATAGGTATTGCTCATTCCAACTTAATGTGTTTCCTCGGTTATAACTATTGCTGCAATATGTTTTTATTTATGGTTTTCTTGTGATGCATAGAGTACTAACTGGTTCCAACGATGAGGACATCCTTGCCAAAAAGTATCGGGTTCGATTGAGGTACAGTCTAATTCTCACTTGATTACTGCTTAGAATTGAGGGTATCCATATCGTTTCTAACTTCCGTGGAGCCTTTTTATTAAATCATAAAACAGTGGAATTGATTGCCCAGAGAGTAAAATGCCCTACGGACAAGAAGCAAAGCAAGAACTTGTTAAGCTGGTTCAAGGAAAATGTTTGATAATTCACGTGTATACTGAGGATCGGTACGGTAGACTTGTAGGAGACATCCATTGCAATGGAAAATTTGTACAGGTGACATATATATACCTCACACACTAGCGCTTCTCTTGGTTAGATTGTTCGACCGAACATCTTTCATTATTGTTTCTGATTTTTCGTATATTACCTTCCCATCCTACAGGAAGTGATGCTCAAGAAAGGGTGTGCATGGCATTATGCAGCGTATGACAAGCGCCCTGAACTCATAAAGGTTAGTAGATGAATTCTCCTCGACTCAAAAGTTTGATTCATCCTCAAACCAACCGTATGTAATACTCATATTGCTAATGACTGTTAATGAAATTAGTGGGAGAATGCGGCTAGAGCTAAACAGGTTGGATTATGGGCGTCGCCGAACCCCCAAAAGCCATGGGAATGGAGAAAAAACAAACGCGACGGAAACCGCTAACTTGTAGTACTTTATACAGGAAGTCCAAACTGAAATTGTAAACGTATATATATTGCATTGTTGTAAAAGTAAACACGAATATGAATTTGTTGAAATTCTAAACTGAAAATAAATATAAATTTGTTGATTAGCACTACTAATACATATTAAGCTATAAAAAATCAAGGTGATACTCTTTGAATTACAAAAACACTTGCCATAATATTTGGCCTTAATAAAAACCATTTGAAGAAAAAAAATGGCACAAAAACCCCCATTTCATTTGATTATATGTAAATTTAGTTTTTAGGATCTTTCAAAAATCCAGAACTGACCTTCCGTGCATATTCTGTCGATTTCAAAGGAAATTTTGACGGAAGTTAAGTGAAAACAGATCAAAAACACATCTTCTCCCTGTTTCTTCGTGTAATTTCTTAGGGTTTCAATTTACAAAAATTCGATTTCACAAAATAGAAGAGAAGTTGATTTGTGATCATCTCCTGCTGATTTTTGAATTCAGATCGATTTCTTAGTTTTTAATCATCTGCTAAGAAATCATATTTAAAAAAAGATGATTTTCCATGTTATTATTCTCTTCGTGTTTTTAGGTTTCGATTTCATCATTCAGAGAAGAGAAGTTAATTCAAGATCAATTTCATGCCGATTTTTTTTTAGTTTAATTGATGAATAGAAACGAAGTTACAGTTTCACTGTATTCTGGATCTGCTTTCAACTCAATTTATATCTCGGCTTTATTATCAATTGAAATTGCATCAATTGAAGTTATTTTGACTATAATTCATTGAATTTAAGTTTTCAAATTTCATTTTGATATTTGTTTTGACTGGTTTTTTTCATTTATTCTCTTGTGTACATCTTTTTGCAGTTAAACATGTTGATTATGTTTTATGTTTGTTTCGTTTTAGATTAAGTTTGTCAGAGTTTTGGAGGCTTTGATAATTTGCTGGAACCAAAACAGGTTTCATCATATTATGTTGGAACCAAAATAGGTTTCATCATATTACATATGTTTTCATCTGGAATATGTTAGGACCATTTTTGGTTTCATCATTTTTTACTATTTTTTTTATGGATTCATCTGCACTATTTTAGAATTTTTTCATTTGAAAGCAATCAGACATTTGAATCAATTTTACAAGACAAAGTAAATTTGACAATTAAAACCACATATAAGAAATTGAAATTTGTTATAAACTATTATCAGTATTTGGAATCGAAACATATAATGTTGCAAAATGCGACTACATCTAGTTAACAAGTATTACAACTAGTTTGTTCATATTGTTGTAACCTATCATCTGCATCATATTTTGCCAGCGGTGCTTCATATTCTCTAGAAATCCCATATTTTAAGTTTTTCGATCAAAGTTCTCGCCCATCCGTATTTGGCTTTATAAGAGTTCTCTTCAGCACCAACATTCTCTTCATTTTGAGCAAGCACTCAATTGATAGTACCAGCAATCTACTCATTTGCGATATGCTATTTATTCACTGAACTTACAGCACCGACATTCTCTTCACTTCCAGCAACACGCTTTTCATTGCCATCAGCAACCTGCAGTACAAGATCAATGTACTCTTTAACACTAATATCCTCTTCCCCTACGCGTTGGACAAAGCCTTTTTCATGTTCACCATACGGAAGCAACAATGATTTTTTACGGTGACCCACATTCATCTGCAGAACACAAAAAAATTGGTGTTTAGTTAAATTGTTTGAGGTAACCAAGATTGGTTTCATCAAAACAAATTTAGACAAAAACATATGGAACCAAATATTGTTCCGGAAAATATTAACAACATTTTTACCATTAAAAAGTGAAATCAATACGGAATACATGGAACCAAACATTGCACTGATACGACTCTGTTTCTCTTTTTCTCTCTGTTGTTAAACCATATCTAAACCATAAGTACCAACAAAATGATGAAGCCATAAACACAACTGAATAATTATGAAACCAATGACTGAAAACCAATGATTCAACGTGGTCATATCAATTAAACACACCCAACAAAAAACACACCCAACAGAAATATGAAACCATAAGTGTAGATGGTGAAACCAAATATGGTTTCATCAATAAAATGAATCTAACTCCTTTAAAATCCTAAGCTCCTTAGGCTCCACGTTGAAAGGTGACCGTCGCCCTCTCACAGAATTGCTCTGTTTCACTTTTCCTCAAACGAGAGAAAAAATAGGAATTCCCACATAAATTTCGCCTACAAAGCATAAAACCAAAAAACAAACCCTAAGAGCCAGTTTTCTGTTTCGCTCACAAAACATTAAAAAAAAAAAAAAAACCCTAAGAACAAACCCTAGGATATGCATCCTCTCCTCTCCATGTTCTCTCTGTATCCTTCTTCCTCTCCTTTCCATGTTTTAATTCTCTCCGTTTAATTCATCATCGTTTTCCTTTTTTGTTTTGTTTTGATTTTCTAACTGTGTTGAGTATACAAGTGAAAATCTAATTGTTTTGTACTAACCCTAAAATCAGTTGTTTCCATGTGGGTCATGTCTGATTTATTTTGTTTTGATTATTTCATCTTATTCACAGAAGGGGTTGATGTTGTCACAAAGAGTTGTTCGAGTTCACGATTTTCACTTGAAAGCAGTTGTTACAACCATCATTACTACTGAAGGTATGAATTCTATTTTTCAATTTAGGGTATTCTTTTTATTGATTATAATGCAGCATGCAGGTGATAGTGGCTTAATGCGAATAAGGTTTTTACTGCAAAACGCATCACGAGTTTTTTTTACCGCTGCTTTCTTTTGTTTGGGTTTATCAAATCTGACGTCTTTTGATGATTTTATTCAGTTCTTTCCTCAGTTTATCTGTTCATGGAACAATAAACGCTTACCCATTGATCTTCATTGTAATTAGTTAGGTTGGTGTGTTTAGGAGGAAGCCAGAGGAGTTGAAATTTCGCAAATAAACTATCTTGAGCTTGCTGTTAATCTTGCAAAAAAAGGCCAAAAAGTTGGTAAGTCATGCTTTTGTTTCTTCTTGTTGCTAATTAGGAACTTTACCAGAATTGTATGAGGCACATTGTTGCGATTTAATTTTTATCAAATCTCTTAACGTGGTGGCCACAGTCGGCAAGGAAGTGTCTCATGCAATCGTTTACCAGGTAGTAGAAGCACCGAGAATGTTAACATCTGATGAAAAGAAAAAACTAATCTTGGTAAACATTTGACAGGTACGTGCTTCAAATTTATTAATTTTAATATTATTTGATTGATTACCTTTAGTCACCAACAATTGATCAAATTTGGTATTAGAAATTGCAGCAATGTTTTTTGATTTATTCCCCCCCCCCCCCTAAAAGTCTTTGCGTAGCCCTTTTATTGTAAGGAAACCATCTAATAACTCTAATTTCATTTCATGGATAGACTGTCATACATGACAGCTATATACTAAGCATTCTTTAGAAAGCTAAGTTTTCGAGCTATATTATAGGTGAGTGCCCCAAAGTGGGGTTCATATATGCCATGAAAGGGTATGAGAAATGTCTTTAAAATGTAGGCGAAACGACAAGGGCACCTATTAATAGATTCAGAGAATTGACAATACGTTCTTCCAGCTCAACAATGCTATGACTTCTAGGGAAATTTTACAAAATAATATGGCTGCAGGTTTGTGTATATCTCCACTCCGTATTCTTTAGAATGCGCACATGCACTCTTCTTTTCGTGTCTCTGTCTTGGTTATTACATATTTTCCATTATATGCAGAACTTTTCACAAATGTCATTACTTAAATGGATGCAGAAAAATCAGTTCTGCATGGAAAGTTAAGCATACCTCTTGAGCAAGAGCCATTGAAGAAAATTGAGATCCATGACCGGCATTATAGTGGTATCAAGAGGTTGACAGTCTCTCAAACTTAATATTTTTATAAAGGTATTGGAGCTAAGTCTTTGAGGATTAAAATATATACAATTGTGCGTGGTACCTCCTGACTTGCAAATTAAAAGTCTACATTTGCAGTTTACAGATCTGGGGTTTCGCATGGACTTCTCTTGACCATAGAGGCAGCTGGCGTGTCCCAAGTGCAGGTAATTTTGAAAATTGTTGCTTCACGCAGTCAAAGGTGAAAAAATGCACGAACTGTATTGGTACAAACATCTATATGCATTTCCTTTTTTAGGATGACTTTGATGTGCTTGCGGTTTATTTTTTTCCTACAGTTTCTCCTAAACATAATAGGCCACTTTTATAATAAGCTGAAAATTAATGTTGCAACTTGCAAATTCTCTGTGTACTTCATCTTGATGTGAACCAGTCATTTTGTGTGCTGGTTTTTTTGATTTTTAGCCTGGTCATTTGACTCTCTATTCACATGTACTCGATGGGTTGAGCTCTCAAAAAACGCCTTATCAATGCTACTGTTGCCGCTCTTGGTTTGAAATGTCCCCTGGAATCATCTTTTACGTCAATTCTGCAACTTGGTTTTCTATTAGCTCATGAAGTGGAACCTCCTATTAGATCGTCTTTCATCATGTGCTAATCGGATTTCGTTCTTATACTTCCCTGTCTCAAAGTTGGTTTTCCTTTTCATTTTTTGGTTGTTGATTTGATTTTGATTATAGGTCTTATTCTTATATTTCAAAGCTGATTATGCTCTTTATGACAATCTATCGGACTAGGTTCCACCCAAGAAAGACGATGACAAAGGAAAAGATGGTGAAGTGGAACCTCCTATTAGATCGTCTTTCATCATATGCTAAGCGGAGTTAGTTCTTACACTCCCCTGTCTCAAATTTTTGTTTCTTATTCATTATTTGGGTTGTTGATTTGATATACATTACAGGTCTCATTGTTATATTTCGAAGCTGATTGTAAACCAGCATGCGCCATGAATTTCCATATAGGTAAAGAGTTACTACAAACATTTTAATTAGGATGTTTTTGTTTAGGTTGATTTTTTTGCTTTTATTTCATGGTTATTTCTGTGCACATATATATAGTTAGGATGGAGAAGACGGAGATCAAATTTTAAGGTGTCAAGCCAAAGTTGTGGGAACTATAATGTAACCGTGGATGTGCAATTTACAGGGTACCATTGAGATGGTTATGCCAAAGCAGGTTCATGTTTGAAGATCATGTATTTATGTACTGCTGACAGAAATTGGCTTGGCTTGATAGTTCTATATGCTATAGCTTGGGAAGTTCTACATGTATGCAACGATTATCAATTTGTATTCTCATTGGCACGATTTATTTGATTTTACTACTCAACGTATGCTTCGGAATTCCTGTTAGGAAGTAACAATGAAGATGCACACATCACAACTTTCCCTGACAGCTCTAATACGCTTTTTGGGGACACTTTAATCCATTGTTGTCACTTTCGTCATGGAGTACAAACCATCAGCTTTTCTTTTATGATTGTTCAGTTGATTTCATATACAACTCTGAGCCCCTCCTCAGTGTGCCATTTCATAACTGCCTTTATTTGTTTATTTTTAAACCAAATTAAAGTTGAAGGAGCCATTAATTCTCATTTGGCTTCCAAATTAGATGGTCATTTTGTTAATGGCACACCGCGGAGAGGCGAGGCGAATCAAGTGTTGGTATTCAATACTTGATTTTTTAGTGTTGGTATTCAAAATAACACAACAATACTAATAAATAAATTCATCCTATGTTAAACTTTGGACTCATCTCAGAAGTAGTTTAGCGAGGCTAGTGTTCATTTTTTTGTCAAATGGGAAAGTGCATATGAAGAATAGTTGACTCCTAACTAATCAAAATACATAATTTCTTAAGAATGATTATACTCTCATCAAGACACAACGTGAATTTCATAGTTCTAGCAACTTTAATAAGATTACAAGAAATGGGGACTTGCGAGAATATCGGGACTGAGGCGAGGCGAAGCCGAGCTTTACCAAATCGTATCGGGACTGGGGAGAGGCGAAGCCGAGCTTTACCAAATCATATCGGGATTGGGGGTGAGGCTAAGCCTAGCTTTACCAAATCAAATGATAACTGGGGCGAGGGAAAGCCACATCACACCAAATAAAAAATATGGTTAAAAGAGAAAAAATAATCTACAATTTTACAATACATCTAACTAATGAAATGTCTTTTTAGACGCTTAGAGCAAGGACAAGACATCTTCCCTAACATAGTCAAGCCAGTAGATCCTCAACATTTCAAAGTAATGTGCTAAGCTGCATTGTTTTTTTTTTTAAGCAAGGCCAGGACATCTTCCATAATAGTTCAGGTAAGTTATAATAAGAAAATTAATGTGGAACAAGGTAAAAGAAAGCAATACTAGATTGATATAAGCAAGAAGAGAAGAGAATTCAAGCAAGAAGAGAAAGATAAGTTTTGTGTTTAATAATTTGATTGAGTAATAGATAGCTCTTACAAGACTTAATCTAGCCTTTATATAGGCTTGAAGAATAACTAAACTAGGAAACAGAAAACTTAAAGGAAATCTAAAAGAATCCTAAAAATAAGAAAGACTGAAACTAGGAAACCATGGAAGCAAAACCTCTAAGCGGAATCTTCTGGAATTGTAGTATGCCCTGCATCAGTCCCCCCTTCTAGATTAAAGCTCGTCCTCGAGTTGTCCAAACAAACCAGAAGTTCATTGTCACCATGAAACGTAAAAATCTCTTGAACATTAAATATGTTGGAGATATTCCAATCATTTGGTAGATCAATAACATAAGCATTATCATTGATCTTCTTTAAAACCTTGAAAGGACCATATTTATTCATCTTGGTTTTATTATAAGTACCCACTGGAAATCTCTCTTTTCTTAGATGTATCATCACGAGCTCCCCTTCCTTGAAGGTTTTAAACCTCTTGCGTTTATCAGCATCCTGTTTATATTTAGAATTGGACTTCTCCAGTTTAGATTTTACTTCATTATGTAATTCAGTTGCTTTGTCTACAAAAGAGTCGGCTGCAGTGTTTGTACTCTGTGTGGTGGGTAAGGCTACCAAATCAAGAGTATGATTAGGTACTTTAGAGTACACAATCTCAAATGGAGTTTTCCCAATAGAACGATTCACATAAGTTTTGAAAGAGAATTCCATATGTGGCAATAACACATTCCACTGCTTACTATTATCCAGGCACTTATCTCTAATCAAATTCCCAAGTGATCTATTAACAACCTCAGTATGTCCATCAGTTTGCGGATGTGAAGTTGTGCTGAATTATAAAACTGTGCCTAAGCGCATCCATAAACTTTTCCAGAAATAACTCAAAAATTTGGTATCTCTGTCAGAAGTGATAGACTTTGGAACCCCATGCAATCTTTCTACTTCTTTAAAGAACAAAGAAGCAACATTATAAGCGTCAGTTGATTTCTTACAAGCTACGAAGTGAGCCATTTTAGAGTAACGATCAACTACGACCATAACAGAATCATTACCTCTAGCAGTACGAGGTAAACCAAGTATAAAATCCATACTTATATCAACCCAAGGTGCATCAGGAACTGGTAAAGGAGTATACAACCCGGTATTTTGAATTGTACCCTTTGCTCTCTGACAGACCATGCATTTTTGTACGAAATTTTGTACATCACGTTTCAAAGATGGCCAGAAATATCTTTCTTCAATCAGGGAAATGGTTTAACTCTCCCAAAATGACCACCAAGACCACTGCCATGTAATTCTCGCATAAGATGTAAACGTAAAGACCCTTGAGGAATACATAATCGATTCCCTTTAAAAAGAAAACCTTCTTGTATAAGAAAATCATCAACCCCATGAGTTTGAGAACTGCATTGATCCCATAGTTTGCCAAAATCTTCATCTTCTGGATAAATGTCTTTGATATAGTCAAATGCATAACTCTCATTACGAATTGTTGTTAATAGATGACTTCTTCTACTTAAGGCATCAGCAACTTGATTCAATTTGCCACTTTTATGTCTCATGGAGAAAGTGTATTTGTTGAGTGTGGAAAGCCATCGATCATGCATTCTGTTAACTTTAGCAGAAGTATTCAAAAACTTCAAAGCATGGTTGTCAGTGTTGACAACAAATTCCCTATGTATAAGATAAGTATGCCACTGCTTAAGAGATTGAACAAGAGCCAATAACTCTAATTCATATGTAGACCATTTCTTTTGTTCATCTGAATTCTTCTCACTGTAATATGCAATTGGATGACCCTCCTGTGATAATACTGTACCAATACCAACAACAGATGCATCACAATTTATTTCAAAAGGCTTGTTGAAATTCGGAAGTGAAAGAATTGGTGTCGTACAAAGATTTTCTTTAAGAAGAATAAAGCTTTTATCCATTGCTTCCGTCCACTCAAACTTCTCCTTCTTGAGACAGTCAGTCAAAGGTGCAGAAATAGAGTTAAAGTTATTCACAAATCTTCGATAGAAAGAAGCCAGACCATGAAAACTACGAACATCACGAATAGAAGTAGGAACTGGCCAATCTTCAATTGCTTGAACTTTAGAAGGATCGACATGAATACCATCAGTAGAAATCACATATCCCAAAAATGTTACTGAAGAAGACATGAAGGTACACTTCTTCAAATTAACATATAAAGAGTTGTCAGCAAGAACTTGAAACACTTGTGAAAGATGTTGGAGGTGTTCTGGCTCATTGCGACTAAAAATTAGTATGTCATCAAAATAGACAATAACAAATTTACTGAGAAAGGGTTGGAGAACCTGATTCATAAGTCGCATAAAAGTACTAGGTGCATTAGATAACCCAAATGGCATGACCAGCCATTCATATAAACCTTCACGTGTCTTGAATGTTGTTTTCCACTCATCTCCACCTCGAATGCGTATTTGGTGGTAACCACTGCGTAAATCCAACTTAGTAAAAATAATAGAGCCCGACAGTAAATCAATCATATCATCAATACGCGGGATCGGAAATCTATAAGGAATGGTGATGCGATTTAATGCTCTGCATCGATACACATCCTCCATCCATTGTCTTTTTTACTAACCAAGAAGGCAGGACTGGCACAAGGACTGTTGCTAGGTCGTATCAAACCCTTTGTAAGCAAATCATTTACCTGTCCCTGTAATATCTCATGCTCAGCAGGACTCAAGCGATAGTGTGCTTGGTTTGGTAAAGAGGCTCCAGGAATAAAATCGATGCAGTGTTGAATATTCCGTAAAGGAGGTAATGCAGTTGGTAGTTCATCTGGAAATAAAACATTATATTGAAATAATAAGGGCTTCACCTTTGCAGGCAACTCAATCATAGGCTTAGAATCTT
Source organism: Papaver somniferum (assembly GCF_003573695.1). Classification (NCBI taxonomy): domain Eukaryota; kingdom Viridiplantae; phylum Streptophyta; class Magnoliopsida; order Ranunculales; family Papaveraceae; genus Papaver; species Papaver somniferum. The sequence continues at coordinate 179,871,543 of NC_039362.1, read as the reverse complement.
CATGGGAATGTAAAGAATGTTGTGGGTGCAAAGAACGAATAACAGTGGCTACGACAGCATCAGTCTGCGGACAAGAGTTTAAAGTGGAATTGGATGGACTAAGAACCTTGGTTTTCCCCTTATGAACAAAAGTGTAAGTATTCTCGAATCCGTTGTGAACCGCTTGAAGATCGTATTTCTAAGGTCTGCCAAGAAGAAGATGGGTTGCCGTCATATTAATGACATCACATAGAACTTTGTCTTCATAACCCTCAAAAGAGAATGACACATAACACTAAAGAGTAATCTTCTGTGTGCTAGAGGAATTAACCCATCCCACAGTTTAAGGTTCTGGATGAGAAGTTACTGGTAGTTCAAGCTTCTTAACTACGTGATCAGCAATATAATTATCCACACTGCCACTATCGATTATCATCTTGCAGATTTTACCCCCAATATAACATCTTGATTTAAAAATACTGTGTCTCTGAGACTTGCATTGTTGAGTAAGAAATAATGGACGAATCATCCCAACAAACTCGTCGCCATCACCAGGTGAGTCTTCATCTTCGAACTCATTAAGCGCACCAGTGACTTCATTAATGAACTGAGGTTCACCAATCAAAGCATTGAATTTCCGACAATCACTAAAAGTGTGCCCCGATTTCTAACATTTATTGCACTTATCTCCACGAAATTTTGTATAAGCATTATTAGCTCGATGTTGCGGTGGAAATTGTTGTTGCCTGTTATGAAACCGATTCCCTGTAGTAGGAGGAGTTGGTTGCAGAGAGTGAGACCGCTGACCCAGCTGAAGATCAACTGGATTGGCTAAGATAGGTGTAGCCAGAGCTGGAGTATAAGGCACAATATGGCTAGGTTGTCGATGTGAATGGCTAACATCATCATAAGGAGGCCTGGGAATATTCAAAACAGTATCTGGAGAAAAGTTTTGAGATGAATTGGTACCCCTGTAAGTATTTTGATAACGCCCTTGTCTGGATGGATAAATCCTAGAAGAACGAATAAGACGATTTTCTATCTTAATAGCTTGCTGCACAGATTCGACCATAGTAAAAACTGAATGAGTTATACCATTTTGTATTAATCTATTCAGTCTCTCAATGAATCTTGCAACTAACTGTTCTTCAGATTCTTTGAGTTGATTTCGTGCGACCAAATTATAAAAATCTGACACGTATTCTTCAACAGTTCGTGCCCCCTGCTGAATGTTTTGTAATTTGATGAAAAGTTGCTGCATAAAGTCTCTAGGTAAGAACTTATCCCTGATCAAAGTTTTCATACGTTTCCAAGTACGTATTTTCGGTTTGTTAGCATTTCTACGATCATCACAGATCTTATCCCACCAAGCTGCAGCTCCTCCTACTACAAGTTTAACCATAGAATCTTCAGGGACTTCCATGAATTCGAAAAAAGCTTCAACCTCAAAGAACCAATCAGTTAGTTCTTCAATACGAAAATTTCCAGAGAAGTTGGGAATATCAGCCTTTAGTTTATATTCTGGTAAAGAACTGTAAGGGTTGTGACCAGTTTTTAAGCGTCGTCCTTCAATCCAATTCTTCTCTAGATCGTTCTCACGTTCATCTTCATCATCACTGTCAAGTGCAGGAGAAACTATCTTCTTCTTTGAATGACCTATGAAACCTTCATATGGTTTCTTAATGTTTAAAGTACGCAATACATCTTCAGGTACTTCATCATTCTATAAAAACTGAAGTATATCTTCTTTAGTTTTTCCTTCTAAGTCTACAAGCTCAGGCATATCCAAATCTAGATTTATATGTTTTGCAACCTTCAAAAGTTGATTCTGCATGGTTTCAAGCTTGGTATCTCTTAACCCTAATTTGTCCTCCATGGACTTCTCAAGAGCTTCAGTAATGTTTTTTGCCAAAATCTCGGTATGAGATTTGATGAGAGCTTCGATTGCTGCTAGAGTAACTGGTTGAGCAGTCATTTTTTTTTTTTTTTGTATACGAAAAGGAACTAAAAAAAAGGACTGAAAGGTGTTGCGGAAGCGATGTAAAGGATCAAGTTATAGGATGAAAACCTAAAACTAAGCGGTTGATACCAACTAATGTGGAACAAGGTAAAAGAAAGCAATACTATATTGCTATAAGCAAGAAGAGAAGAGAATTCAAGCAAGAAGAGAAAGATAAGTTTTGTGTTTAATAATTTGATTGAGTAATAGATAGCTCTTACAAGACTTAATATAGCCTTTATATAGGCTTGAAGAATAACTAAACTAGGAAACAGAAAACTAAAAGGAAATCTAAAAGAATCCTAAAAATAAGAAAGACTGAAACTAGGAAACCATGGAAGCCAAACCTCTAAGCGGAATCTTCTGGAATTGTAGTATTCCCTGCATCAAAAATGTATTGTATTGTTTTGTTTGTTTGTTTTTTCTCCTAGGCTGTTGCATTTTTGTGTGTTTGAGACTTTTATTTAGGTTAACACTCTAGCTTTTTGTAGCCATTTGTTTAGTTTAGCTTCGAACTAATAATGGCAAGGATACTACCACAAGAGAAGCGTGTACATCGTCTTCCTGTTTTTGGCTTATAAAAATTTGCTCCATCATTTCAGCTGTAGAATTATCTTACTGCATCAATTGGATCCTAACTACCACTAGAACAGACAGGTTGGCCGCAACTATGTACTTGGTACTCCCAAAATAATCTTAAGCATGCATCGGGACTGGGAGAGGCGTAGCCGAGACAAACATGCATTGAGACGGGGCGAGGCGAAGCCGAGCCACACCAAATAAAATATCCTAAACATGCATCGGGACGGGGCGAGGTGAAGTCGATCCAAGCATGCATCGGGATGGGGCGAGGCGAAGATTTCCAAGCATGTATTGGGATGGGGCGAGGCGAAGCTGAGCCAAGCATGCATTGGGGCGGGGCGAGGCGAAGCCGAGCTTTACCAAATCAAAAATATGGTTAAAAAAAAGATGCCCGGGCGTAGCAAGGGCACAAAATATAGTACAATATAACAACAGGAAATGGTCAAGCATTTGTAACCACAAGAGGAAATGATGAAACCAAGTTTGGTTTTATCAGAAAAATAAGAAATAAAACCTACCAACATAATTTATTAAAATTGAATTGATTCACATTCAATTGAAAACAAACCCAAAAATCAAAGAAGATTAAACCTAATAATCTTTATTTCACATACAATTGAAAAGAAATGAAGCATCAACCTAATTAATGGCTACGCTCATGTTGATTTCATCAAAGAAAGACCAAAAAAATTAACATCAGCAACACCGAAACTATAGAGTTGGAACGATTCTTACCTTTTGGAGTTTTTTCATTCTTTCCTTCAACTTTTCATCTCTTTTTTTTTTTCTCTTTTTTAGTTTTCTTCTTCACCATTTTGTTGTTTGAGAGGATTTAGTCAGAAAATTGAGACGATTTAGGTCACAATTGGTGTCATTCGTTGAAGTAAGTAATCATTGAAGAAGAGAAGAAGGGAAAATCGAAAATCGGAGGATGATTTTCGCTACCGATGAAGACAGGGATAATGAATTTCTTAGATCTGATATTTTCTTATGTTTGAGAAACCAAGAAAGAGAACTAGAAGAAGATATGTGGTGGTGTAATATGTGAGGGTATTTTCGACAGTTGGGGAAATTTGTAGTTTATTTACACCATTTGTTTTGTTGGAGATTTATTACTTGGATGGTAACAGCTGTGGGGCTGTAAACCGCGCGTTACTACTAATATCCTAAAAAGTAGTGAACCGTTGTCTAGCACAATGGATTCACATCCCCTCCCAAGTTGAAGTTGAGTGTGTTTATGCCTTTATGGGATTCAAACTCGGCCATCGTGATTCAAAATTTATTTTAAAGCCCAAAACTTATTTTTTGACTCAACTTTACTCCATGACCCGAAAATATACCTTGTTGCCCGAAAATTATTGTGCGGCCTCTGCAGTGCCGGACTGTGGGATACATTCTATCAAAAAAAAAATGGTACATTCTACCATTTGCAATTTGTTGGGCCTTATGTGGGTAAAGAAATAAGATAGTAGTGGCAAAAAAGACGGCAAGGAGAAAGAAATGATCAATCATAGAGATCAAGAGATTACACTTCCAATGGGATCACTACATTCTTGGTTTAGGTTCATTTCATTTAGTGATTTAATTCTGAATCGGAAATCTGTTCTCGGTACATTACTATTGGCCAAGTCTTTTCGAGCTGACTTTTCGGGCTGATATCGACAGATTTTTGTAAATGCATTGGGCTGGGCTTTCGAGTTGATTTTTTCTTAGAACATCTCCAACGGGAGGTTTGTAAATTCCTAAATTTTTAGGCCACCTAGGATTTACACACATTTTATGAGAAAAAGCTCTCCAGCGGGAATGTGAAATAGGATGTTAGGATGAGGTGGTGAGATAGTTATTTAGAAATACTCTAGTCCATCCTTTAGTTTTAGAGATTCTTATAGAGAATGTAAGGAATTTTGGATTTTACATTTTGTAAGGATGTTTTCCTACACCAACCACGTTGGAAACACATTGGAGATGCTCTTATTCCTAAAAGTTTTATCCCCTTTATCAGCAAAAGATAAAAACAAAATGCATTGTGACGCCGTAATTAACCAGAATTTGTCATGTGATACAAAATTTATTTCATGACTAGTATTTGTTATTTCTCTCATGTGACCTTAAACTTGGTCATTGATCTAATTAAAATTTATCCATTAGTTTTTAATTACCAAGAGTCCAAGACAAGGCTAATGAGCAATGGCTTGTCCATTGTGGACCTATTTGAATACAACTAATGTGAACCCAACCTTTATTACTGCGCCTCGGGTGACCGGACACAGCCGAATGCGGTTCCCAACTAATATTCCTCCTACACGCATTCTAGGAAACTCCAATCATTTTAACAGTGACCAGCTGCTCAGCCTTTTTCTTCACACTCTCCCTCAAAAATGAACCATTAATTGTAAGGGTCTGTCTTACGGTAAGTATTTATAAGACATGAAACCCAATCAGGTCCCAATACGTGTCTTAACTTTACTCTCATCGGTTACTTCTCTGCAAATTCACAAAAAGAGATTCCCAGGAAGGAGACAATTGAGGTTAGATCTCTAGATAGATTTCCTACCTAACAATCAAATCTCATTTCTTTCAGCTTTCAGTTGTATTTTATTTTGTTTTGGAGATCATTTCCTCATTTCTGGTTTCATTTTCACAAAAATTCCAAGAGATCATGGGAAATGCTCTAAGGTTTTTGTATAGAAATTGTTGTGAACCAACAACTCAAGAGTCAAATCAGTATCAATATGGCGGTGTTCCTCCCACAGCCACTGCTACTACCACTACTGGTGGTGTTTCAGCTCTAGTTCATGATTTAAATCAGTATCAGATCACTTCTCAGGTAAACATTTACTAATTTAGTTTTTGATTTATATAGTGGCTTAGAACAACGGGTAGCTCTTTGTATTGCATAATTAACTAACTTTTTTCTTTTTTTTTGGATCTGCAGGTTCCTGAAGGACTTAGTGAGCTGGTTGTATCTTCAAAGAAAGCTCAAGCTAATTGGTACTTATTAACCACTTCTTATTTTGTTTGTTAGATCTCTTTTTTTATATTTTTTATGTTTTGCTCAAAGTGGGTTTCATCATGAGTTGCAGAGACACCTCATGGCTATATATCGGACACCTCGTAAGACAAGTCATCCAATGATTAACTTAATCTAGCTAGCATTAACATAAGCCTACATGATTTGATGTTAAACCATTAACATGGAAACAATGATCACCTAATTGAGCTTAACGGTATTAGAATATGGCAATTAAAGCACAAACCGGCATTTGTTTTAGTTTGAAAATTATGTTCTCAAATTGTTGAAGGTACACCAAACTATTGCAGACATGGAAAGAAGCGAAACCAGCACCTAAAACACCTGAACAAGCGTCTAAGCTTGTCATTCAGACATTAAAGCATCACCAAAAGGCTGATGTAGAGGTATTATACATTGATGTCTAGAAACCATAATCCCATTGTTGAAATTTTTAATTGTGAGCTACGCTTAAGGGGGTTTTGTTTTTTTGTACAGGGTTTATTGAAGTATTATGGTCTTCCTCTTCCGCATAGTTTGGTGAAGTTCGAATTGCATACACTTCCAGTGAGCTCGTATTCCTCAAAGTTCATTATATTTTTGTTACTTCTCTCTTTGAATGTTTTTGAAGGATGTAACAAACTATTGTATATACTAGGTGGACGCAAAAGATATTCCTGATGGGGATACCTTAACTGTCTATGTTAGCGCAAAGGACCGTAGAGAAGCACCCAATGTGCCCAAGGCTGTACATGTTGCAGTATCACAACGAACGAAAGCACGTGCATCCAAGAATTATCAGAAGGCAGATGTACTTCATAAGAACATTATTGATGCTGGTTATAGGTATTGTTCATACCAACTTGTGTTTCAACGGTTATAACTATAACTGCAGTATCCTATTATTTATAGTTCTCTTTTCATGCGTAGAGTAATAACTGGTTCAAACAATAAGGATATCCTTGCCAAAAAGTATCGGATTCGATTGAGGTAAAGACAGTCTCATGCATCATACTTGATTACTACTTAAAAAATCGATAAGGAAAGTTTCAGTGTTCAGTATTCTTATTGAATGATACAACAGTGGAATTGATTGCCCAGAGAGTAAAATGCCCTATGGACAAGAAGCAAAGCAAGAGCTTATTAAGCTGGTTCAAGGAAAATGCTTGTTAATTAACGTGTACACTGAAGATCGCTATGGTCGACTTGTAGGAGACATCCATTGCAATGGAAAATTTATTCAGGTAACATGTACCTCTCATACTAGCGGTTCTCTTGGTTAGATCCATTAGACTAAACATCTTAATTTTCTTTTCAAATTTCATTTTTGTGTACCTTCACTTCCTACAGGAAATAATGCTCAAGAAAGGGTGTGCATGGCATTATGCAGCCTATGACAAACGCCCGGAACTCATAAAGGTTAGTAGAAGAATTCTCCTTGATTAAAAATGTTCGATTATCTTCAAATCAACCATATCTAATTGTACTAATATCGTGAATGACTGTTGCTGGAAATTAGTGGGAGAATGCGGCTAGAGTTAAACGGGTTGGGTTGTGGGCATCTCCGAACCCAGAAAAGCCATGGGAATGGAGAAAAAATAAACACGACGGAAACTAACTTCCATTGTTGACAAAGTATGTTATGGTCGACGGAAACTAACCGTGTTCAGTTTTCGCATAAAGGATTGGGGCTCGACAACATATTGCATTACAGAGACTTTACATTACCAACATATTGGTTGGCTGTAACTTTTAAGTGATTATACAAACAGATTTAGAGATTAAGTATAGATGTTTGCAGGGTGTATACTTGCGATTGAATTGTATCACTGTGTGTATTTATGTCTCCATAAATAATAATTGTATGGTCAACTAGGTAATAATCAGTTGATATTAATTTGAATCCTGTAACATATAGCTGTTGGCTGTTATGAATTTTCTGCCACTGTGAGTCTATGGCCCAAATTTTGTCTTTTGATTCCATTTTTTTTTCGAAAAAGAGGATGGATGATTGATGGTTATGAATCTCAGTGAACTGAGAATCATTTGCTGTTACACGGTTGATACAATTTCCAATATATAGACTGTTCATAATGGCTAATAGGGTATCTAATGTCCAAGTGTTCGGTTACAATACAAAATCTAGAATATTGGTTGCTGTCACAATGTCCTACCTAGTGGTAGGAACGAAAGTGGCGGGTATTGATTATCTGGAACCGGTTGAAAAAAAAAGAAAGATAGTTTCGACTAGGGACCTTCTCCGTGTTAGGAAGACGTGATAACTGATAACCAACTACACCACGAAACCTTTTCTGTCTTTTGCCAACTAATTAATTTATTTATAACTAACCTACTTTTACATATATATAGTGACAAATGAATCCAGTTTACTTTTTACATTTCTTTTGATATATCCAACTTTCTTTTAACTTAATCACAAGCATCATAGCAGATGGGGCGGCGCCTTCGCCACCGGGTTGGCCGAATGTTCTTAAACTTAATCAGCGTACACATTTAATTATGCTCACTAAGACGGCACTAGGGGTTACCTAATTAATATCCTATTCTTTTCTAATTATATACTAATTAATAGTAATTTGAAATGTTCGATATGTTCCTGGACATTCTTGTTCTTGTTAGGACATCTGTATCTATATGCATCAGGATGCCGATTCACCGATCTCTATTCTGAGTTGTATGAGTACCAATTAGTGTTTTTTTTTTAACTACATACCACAAGACACAAGACTAAAATGATGAATGACTAGTCTTATGTCGACTTATGGTTACAACCGATGGCCCAAGTGGCCACGGAGTTTTACTGCCCACCTTAATGACGGAGGACTCTATCTTACGTCAAGGACTAATTAGGACATGCAACTCAATCACAATCACACACCGAGAAGACGTGCCAAAGGTTTGTATTATTTGTTACTTAATGTATAAAATGACTCTTATAATGCGGAGATGAAGTCAAACTCTCTGTAAATATCCCACCTATCTTTCAATCCCCATCAATTCTCTTGTATATTATAAGTTTCTCCAAATTCTTGTTTCATTTTCACAAAAGAGAATGGGAAATGCTATAAGGTATTTGTTGTATCCCTCTTGTAACAAGGCTACAGTGTAGTCTGCCCTTATCTTGTTAACTGTGTGCTTTAGTAAGTTAGCTTAGCTGTCTATTGGTTGATTAGGAATTGTTGACTGCTAGCCACGCGTCAGTTGAGGATTGAGCCTCATTAGGGTTCAATGATTTGCTATTAAAGCTGTAAGAAGAGTTTTATCTCTTCAGACCTGATTTTGTTGTTAATGAAATACCCATTTGGCTGCGCCCGTGTGCACAGATTTGGGTTGAATCTTCGATTCAAGAGGTGATTATTCACCATTTCTATCTTCTCTCTGTGTTATTTGTTGTAGGGATACAACAATTGGCATTAGAGACGTTCAATCCCATTCAATTTCCACAATTTTTTTTCCAATGACTCTCAAAGAAGTGAACGATAAGGTGGAAGAAAACACCACTTCCATTTCTAAATTGCAAGCTAATTTCACTAGCTTTTCATCAGATCTGACTTCTAAATTTGATTTACTTACGAAGAAGTTAGATTCCATTCCAGAACCGGCTAGTACTTCTCATACAGAACCTCAGGGAGATAATTAATTTAACAATCAACATCAACATCACCATCAACATCATCGCCTTCCTAAGCTGGATTTCCCAAGATTCGATGGTGAGAATCCTCGAGCATGAATACAGAAGAGTGAAAGATACTTTGAGTTGAATGATATTGAGGAACACAAGAAAGTGAATATTGCTGAAATCTACCTGGAGGGTAACGCTGGAGCTTGGTTTTTAAATTTTCAGGTCAATAGACATAGAATTACTTGGAAAGATTTAGCTACCAATCTCTGTGCACGTTTTGAAAACCCTATTGAGGAAAATTTTGTGGGTAGTTTTAATAAATTGGTGCAATCTTCATATGTGGATGACTATTATGAAGAATTTGAGTTGCTTAAAATATTAATGTTGAAGATGAATCCAACTTTTAGTGAAGAATACTTTGTTTTGAGTTTCCTAAGTGGTTTGAAAGATGAGATTGGAAAAACTATTTCTATGTTTCATCCAAAAACCTTAGCATATGCTTTTTCCCATGCTAGGCTACAAGAACAAAAAAATTGCTCTAGCAGCAACTACGACTAAACCATTTGTTAAGTCATTCAACAATTCTTTCAATTCTAACATACAATACTTTTATAATAACTTTTTACCCAAGCTCATTTTAACTTCTCCAAAATCTTCTCCACTCACTCCTAAATCTTCTATCACCTTTCCCAACAAACTTAACTCTCAATCTCCCACAATTAAGAGACTTACACCTGAAGAAATGAATAGAAGGAGAGCTCAAGGCTTATGTTACAACTGTGATGAGGTGTATAAAACTGGACATTTCTGTAAAGGCAAACAAAAGATTTTCATGCTTAAGATGGAAAATGATGAATCTCCAGAAACTGAGGAAGAGGAAGAAGTTTTTGAGGAGAGTATTGAATCTCCAGTTCAAACTAATGTTGAAATTTCACTACATGCTCTTACAGGCACTGCTACTGGTGACACAATTAGAATTCCTGGTATTCTCAAGGACAAAACAATATCCATTTTAATTGATTCAGGCAGCACTACAAGTTTTATTGATAGTGCTTTAGCAAGTTCACTACAATGCCATATTGAATCAACTGATCCAATGGTAGTCACAATTGCAAATGGGGAGAAAACATTCAGTACTGGTATTTGCCCACAGGTTACTTGGACCATGCAGAGCAACAAGTTTGTGGAAAATATCAGAGTCTTACCATTGGGGGATGTGACATTGTGCTTGGGGCAGACTGGCTCAGAACTTTAGGTGATGTACTTTTCAACTTCTCTAAGTTGTGTATTTCCTTCAACTACCAAAATAAGAAAATTACACTACAGGGTACAACATCAAAATTTTCCTTGTCCATGATGAACAGTGATGCGGTCAAGAAATTTTTTGAAACAAATTCTCATGGCTTGGTGGGTCACTTATACTCCATATCTACCATCACTACACCCATCTCCACACCTCCTGAAATACTCCCTTTACTTCAAGAGTTTAATGATATTTTTGCAGAGCCAAATCAGCTACCTCCTCAGAGGAGTTTAGATCACAAAATTCCCTTACAACCCAACTCAGTCCCTGTGAAATCAAAGAGATTATAAATGCCCATATATTCAAAAAGATGTAGTAGAACAGCTTGTCAAAAGAGATGCTCTCCACTGGCATCATCCAACCTAGCCACAGCCCCTTTGCATCACCAATACTTCTAGTCAAGAAAAAAGACAACAAATGGAGATTTTGTGTTGACTGTAGAAAACTAAACAACATTGCAGTTAAAGACAAATTCCCCCATACGCATTATTGAAGAGTTATTGGATGAATTAAATGCCCTACCGACAAGAAGCAAAGCAAGAACTTATTAAGCTGGTTCAAGGAAAATGTTTAATAGTTCACGTGTATACTGAGGAGCGTTACGGCCGACTCGTAGGAGACATCCATTGCAATGGAAAATTTGTACAGGTAATATAGCGGTTTCTTGGATGGATTCATTTGTTTTTACCTTTCAGGTTTCATTATTGTGTTTGATTTTTGTATCTTACTTTCCCTTCCTACAGGAAGTTATGCTCAAGAAAGGCTGTGCATGGCATATTATGCAGCTTATGACAAGCGCCCTGAACTCATAAAGGTTAGTAGAAGAATTCTCCTCAATCCAAAATGTTGAATTTATCCTCAAATGAACCTTATCTAGTTGTACTCATATTGCGAACAATTGTTGCTGGAAAATAGTGGGAGAATCGGCTAGAGCTAAAGTAGGATTATGGGCGTCTCCGAACCCAGAAAAGCCATGGGGATGGAGAAAAAATAAACGCGATGGAAACTAACTTGTCTTTTATATGGGAAATACCATTCTGAAATAGTAAACTTCTATTGCCATTGTTGACAAATTCACAGGTTATTGATTCCACAAGCAGCGATAACACATCAATATCTTGTGCATCATTGAAACTTCACATTACCAGAATATTGGCCATATCTTGTATCATTGGGTGTATTTGTAATGTCTCCGACTGTAATAATTGTACGGTCAACTAGGTAGTAAGTTTTTAACCGATTGACATTTAATCGATTTACTTGAAATCCACCACATCTTGATCCAAAATCTACTTTAGGATTATTCATAGACGTGGGATTAGAGAAGGAGAAGGATTCTTATGGATGGTTGGTTTTCTGGAAGACACTCTGGTGGAGTTAGTGGGATAAAGTCAATGGGTATTGATTATCAGGAACCGGCTGCGGAAAGAAACAAAAAAAAAAAAAGAATGGTTTCGCCCAGGGTCGAACTGGGGACCTTCTGCGTGTGAGGCAGACGTGATAACCACTAAACCACGGAACCTTTTTGTCTTCTAGCAAATAAATAGTTTATTTATATTAACTTGGTTTTACATATCCAATGACAAATGAGTCCAACTTGCTTTTACATTTGTTTCGAACAATCAGTCCAACTTACTTGTGTATGAACCGTCCATTTAATCAAAATCCTTAACACAAGCATCACAGCAGATGGGGCGGCTCATTTGCCACCGGGTTGGCCGATTGTTTTTGCGTTACCTCCCCTGGAGAAGATCATAATTTGAGTTACCTCCCCTACAGAACAAATATTAGTAAAACCTCCTCTCGTCACTTTTTCCATCCAAACCCGGTTAGCTGAGTCAGCTGCTTCGTACAGCTGGATGCTCTTAGGGGAGGTAACTCAAATTATGATCTTCTCTAGGGGAGGTAACTCAAATTATGATCTTCTCAGCTAACCGGGTTTGGATGGAAAAAGTGACGAGAGAAGGTTTTACTAATATTTGTTCTGTAGGGGAGGTAACTCAAATTATGATCTTTTCCAGGGGAGGTAACGCAAATTAACCCTAAACTTAATTAGTGGACACATTTAAATTATGCTCACTATGCACAATTTCAATGGAATGAACAAACTTCAAATTCGTTCATTTTTCCACAATGGACTCAACAAATATGAAAAAAAGATAGCCAAACCAACAAATTTGTTGGTTTGTTCACTACGGCCCAACATGAGACGCCAGTTTAATTTTGAATCGCGCAGACGAAAAGAAACCACCGGCGGGTGAAATTAAGCCGCGCGGTTTGCAATGACCCGCTGGCGGATAATGTTAACCCGCTAGCGGACAACAATAAAAAAGAAACTCTTCACCTAGATGGAATTTGGCCAACGGCTACATCGGAAAGACCAGAAACTCTCATCATCCAACGACTAGAAATTTTGAGCTCTATAAATACTTCTCACTTTAACTCCATGTTCACACATTCTACACCTCTAGTCTCTTTATTCTTCTTTGAGATAAAAAAGAAACTCTTCACTTAGATGTTTCGACCCTTGTTAGTTCGGCGAGCTCCATATACTGCAGAAGAAGATGAAGCTATTTGCAGACTTTTTTTCTTTTGTATTTTTTATTAACTTAGCTTGCTTCAGAACACTATCCATGGGTGAATTTCTGGGCAATTATTCATCAGGGGTTCTGCAGCGACACCCGTAACCCGAGTCGTCGTGTCATATGTGACATAGAAAATCGTTTTCATTCGATTAAGAAAGAAGTAAGTGAATTTGTATCTTTAACCATGGAAGCCAATCGGTATAGACTCCAGGGTGAAACGAATGACGAGTTGGTAACAAGATCAAAAGAGGACTGACGAACATGGAAAAATATGGTTTTTCGTTCCGAAAATTGTTTCAAAATCCTTAAGTTGTTGAACAATTTCAACCCTTTCTTTTTAATTGTTGTTCCACCTAGTACTTCTCATCAGTGAAGTTAATGTAACTCTTAATTTTAAAAATATGTTATTTGATTTAAAACAGTCGTAATTTCAAACAATGTTACTTGTAATTGATTAAAAGTAGAATTACAAAGATAGCATGTTTAAAAGTTACAATTTCTCAAGCGTCTACCATTATTATCTTCCGAGGTTGGAGTCGTCCATTCTCCAAGATTCAGGATAACCCCACTTGCCAATAAATTTTAGATATTTTGAAAAGTGGAAGTAGATGGTTGAAGACCACTAGACGATTGTTGGAAAGAACTTGGTGCTCCAAACGTGTAAGCGGTTTGTTGTGGTTGTGTAACGGTGTAATAAGGTTCCCTTGGGTTGTAGGGAGAGAATGATGATGAAATGCGTGTCGGATCAGGTTGTATCACTGGAGGTTAAGAAACATGAACAATTTGTGGTGCTTGTGTATCTCCCACCATTATATCTTCGTACCATGATATGTTGCTCCGGGTAGAATCGGAAGACTACGAACTCCATCAACATTTATAGTAGGACTCAATTCAAACATTGTGTCCATCTGCCATTTCTGACACACATTTAAGTGTATAGACCCCATTTACCGAGCAAGCAAATACATATCGTTCATTTGTCTCATTATTAATTACTGGCATCCACATTGTAGTAATGATAATCACGTTTCATATCTTGGGAAACAATGGTGATCTTGGTTGGCTCACCTTGTGAAGTAATACTTGGCATCTCTCAAACACATGGTTATTCAAGACCCATGCGTTATAACCCTTTGAACAAGATGAAAAACTTGCAAAGGTGGTAGGGTAAGTCATAAAGCATGGTTATTCAAGACCCATGCGTTATAACCCTGGAAAATCAAACACATGGATGTGCATGTTGTGTTTACCAATTACAGGATTTGCAATCGACTGGTACCATTTGACATACTCCCTTCCACCCGTGCGTATAGCTCACACCTCGCCCATAGCATCATTCCCTCCCGAGCGACATCTGACGCGGAGGTTCGGATTTGGTGTGGCGGGTTAATTGCAATTGCATAACTTCCCTGTAATTGGAATAATAGTCTTTCTTCTAGGTACCAAACACCTCTGTCCATTTCTGGAGTGTAAAAAACAACTCTATTAGGAGAATAATCAAGAATAACTCGTACCTCCTCATTTTGAAACTCAAGAAAATTAACGTAAGGGTGGACAACAAGATTCATGTGGGTCTGAGTTATCTGTTGATACCTTTGAACAAAATTCGAAGTCGAGACGTCGCTACCAGTGCTCTTCGCCTAGTCAGTTGTGTAGTACATGTCATGTATTAGAAGTCTATGGGTAATGTCTTTAAGAACTGGTTTACCAACACGGAAGTAGGTATACCACCAATACTTCAAATTAATCTATAATTTAGTATTTTTGACCATGTCCGGTTTTTTGTTCAAAAAAGATCTTTAGAAGTGATAATTTGGATATTTACCTTAATTGTGCCCAGAAACCAATGAAGTTAGGTATACCTATGAACGCTTGATCCATCCCATAATACATTTATCCTAAAATTATAGACTCCCAATCATAATTATGGTACTTTTTCAAAATCTTCTAACACTTCAAGCCAACCAATATGAGAAACAATAGTCGAGTTTGGAAAGAGCGTTTGATCCATCAACCATTAGATAAACACTCTTTCGAGTTCAGTATATTCAACTTCATTTATTGAGTTTTTCTTGTATAAAAGAAAATGCTTCAACGTTGAACAATGTAGCCGAGCCACAACAAATATCTACCAAAGATGTAGATTTAGACCGGGCAACAGTGTATAACTTTGGAAATAAAATGTTTAAGGGATCATTCAAAATTCCAAGCATGCTCCTAGAATCTTGTTTTAGCTTCATTGTTAACTTTAAATCCCATATTCTTGGTGAAAAACTCTTTACAGAAGTACCAAAATTTCCTTTAGGACAATAGTCATCCAAAATGCTTCATTTGTATTGTATTTTTCATGAACAATCTTTCTCCACAAAGCATCAATCTCATTGGGTATCTCCATAACCATTTAAATAGTAGAGCATCATCCATACATTTCACCTTCTTAATCCCAAGGTCGATATAATGTTCTCATTTGCCGACTGTATCCCACTTTACCAGATGTCATTTTTTTTCCAGTGATATCATTCCAAAGGAAACTCTTCACTATTCTTTCGATCTTTAACTCAATAGATTTTGGCATTTAGAACAACAATATAAAGTAAACCAGAAGACTAGGTAACACATTTTTAATGAGGGGAATCTTACAAGATCTTGTCAATAAAGGTATCTTCCATCCAGCTAGCTTGGCGGTGAACCTATCAACAATCTTGTCCCACTTATGAATTTATTTATACTTGTCACCAAGCGGCAGACCGAGATAATAAGTAGGAAAATTATAATTGTAGCAACCCAAAAGAGAAGTAAAATGAGGCATGTTCGCATCATAACCAACACCATACATGCGACTCTTAGCAGAATTGATATGAAGACCAGTAAATAATTCAAAACAACGAAAAATCATTTTTAGAAACTTAACCTGCTCAATATCTACATCTAAGAATATTAAGGTAGCATATGCAAATTTCAAATGACTTACCATTGGTCCATTTGCAGAAACTCGAAAACCACTGAGATAACCATCCTATTGTGCTTATACATAATCGCGTACAAAGCTTCACCAACAATAAGAAACAAAAAGGGTGACAAAGGGTCACCCTGCCTAATGACCTTATTACTCTTGAAATATCCCTCCGAGTTACCATTTATAAGAACTGAAAACCTCACATGTTCAGCACAACATTGTACCCATCTTTTCCACTTTGAACCATAACCCATCTTCTCTAAAGCATTGGATAAAAATTGCCAATTTTGCACAACAAACCAGGGACCTTATTCTTCAATATTCAATCGATCAACTCGTTAGCTATAAATACATCATATAATATCTTCCTTTGCTTTATAAATTCAGATTACTGTTGTGATATTACATGAGCCTATGAAACCTTGAATCTCTCTGCGAGCACCTTCGAAAGAATTTTATAGACACCATTAACTAAACTGATAGGTTGCAAATCCTATACTTCTTCCACCAAAACCTTTTTAGGAATGAGAACTATGTATCTATTTTTAAGCCCCGATCATGAAAACCTTTATTTTAAAGCTCAGAAAACACCTTCGTTACATCAAGTCTAATAATACTCTAAATTTGTTGGTAAAAAGGTGTAGGGTAACCATCAGACCAAGGGACTTAGTTTTACCCAACAATTTTATTGCATTGATAACTCCTCCTCTTATCAATATGTGTTTTTAACCACTCACCTAAATCAACTGGATTTGACTTGAAATTGGGTTCACCCATTGTAGGTCTTAAATGAGTCTGAACTTGAAAAACATTTTTGAAAAAAATCAACAATACATGCTTTAATTTCAGTTTGATGAGCTGTAATATGACCATTCATATTGATTTTGGCGATGAAATTTCTTCTCCTTTTATCATACACAATTCCATGAAAATACTTGGAATTCCTATCGCCTAATTGCATATTATACACATTGGCTCTACCAGGGCCGGTCCTGAGACTTTTTTGGCCCAAATAAGACCCAAATAATGCTTATTTGTAGTAGGATAAGACACAATACCAACAGAGAAAATAGACATACCTTCTCCATTTGCAGTTTGGATGTACTCATATCCATCATAAGAAGTATAGTCATCAACATAAGAAAGATCCCTAACAATATGATTAGTAGCTCCACTGTCTGCATACCAGGGGTTCTCACCAAAAATGTTAGCATCTCCTAGCATGGAATGTAAGTTTTGAGGAGGAGATCGACCTTGATAATCAAAATTAAGCCTATTTGGAAATTCGGCAGCTGAGTGACCAGGTTTAAAAGCAAATCTGATAAGTATCAGGTTCTCCGGAAGAAAAAGATGTAGGTGGAGGTGCTGACATTAAAGTTGGAGGTCTAGGAACTTGTTGAGAATAACCTCTAGGAGATGACTGATGAAAACCTCTTCTGCCTATATGATAATGATTATAACCACCTCTCATAGGATAACCACGATTAAATTTTTGATTAAATCTTCTAGAAGCCAGAAAAGCCCTGTTATCGTAATCTGCTATAACAGACTTATATCTAGACTTAATGACAATCTCTTCACTAAGAAGAAGATTATGTAACTCAACACTAGTAACTCGAAGATATCGAATTATTATAGAAGTAGCGAAAGCATCAAATGAAGAGATCAATCCAGACAGAGTATATATTAACTACAATCTCACTATCACTAACAATAGAACCAGCAACATCTAAAGCATCAACAACTTTCATTCAGATAGGAAGTAATTGAATCATTACCTAGTTTGATGGATTGTAATTTGGTACAGAGTTGAATAGTGTGTGTTGCAGATACCTGTGAGAAGCGAGATTCAATGTTACTCCAAAGCTCATGAGAAGTAGATGCACCAGCAAAAGAAGGAAGAACCGACTCAGACATGGTGGAGTTGAGCCAAAGAATCATGGTAGTATCTTCATCTTGCCAAAGTGTGAAAGCAGGATTCACAATGTTGTTGTTGGCATGATTACGAGAGGTAAATTGCTCAGGACATTCACGTTCTCCAGTGACATAATTAGCAACTCGTAATTTATTGAGAAGAGCAAGATTTACTGACTTCCAGGTTAAGAAGTTGTCATCCTTGAGTTTGAAATTGACTATACCAGTTAATTGATTGAGGGGAAGTTTTGAAATGGATCGATTTTCCATTGTAGGTAAAAGAAAAGAAAAAGAAGATCTGAACAAAGTAGATCAAACAAGAAGAAGAAATCAAGAAATTTTGTGCAAATCTGAAAAAAATCTTGAGACAAATCGAGTGATACAGAAACAAGAAACAAGAAGTAGAGAAGATCACTCGAAAAAAGAAGAAGATTGAGCTCAAGAACACTCCATTAATGGAGGAAGAAAACAGATCGAAGGAACCCCTGAGAAAAAAATCTCAAGTCTGATACCAACATAACATAAATGTTCTTCTCATTGAAGATAAAAAAGATCTTACAGAGACCAGCTTAAACAAGAGTATTAAATACTCTTATTACAGACACACACAACCATACACAAAGTAACCAACACAGAGCTTACACGTGGAATGACAGACTGTTACAGACAGGCTGGAAAGGTAACCAACACAGAGCTTTATTACACGTGGAATGACAGACTGTCAAGGCAGTTAGCTAATAGAACAATGAGTAAGTAGAGTGTAAACTATTATGATATTCATATCCGTCCCAATTCTTTTCACAGTGGACAGGTTAAATACGATGGAGCATTAATATTTCGTTGCCCCTCTAGGCCTGTTGTCCCAAAGTGGAACTTTACCTACTTCCCCTTCCGGACCTGAGATCTACTCTTCCGTATCTCAGCTTCTACAACATTGCAATAATCTTGTCATGCCTTTAGCCTTAAATCCCATTGAGCTTCAGCCCATTATTAACATCTTCCTATGCATCCAGTTGCACAAAGGTTTCCTCCAACTGCCTGTCCACATGACCAAACTCTTCTTTGGTATTTGCTTGGTAATTAATTTCTTTGTGATCCAAATCGTGCACCACGACTTTGAACTCTTCCTCATAAACTAGAATCTGGCATTTATACAAACTTTATATCATGATTGATGACTAGTTTTTTTTTTCTTTTTTTTTCCGTTTTCACCAAAAATATATCATGTTACCATATATTGTCATTGATCTTTAATCTGCAATCGATATACTCCAATCCATATTCTAGCCATAAAACAATGATAAAATGTATTGGATGATGATAGATATCAGCGACCTGAGCTCGAAATTCGTCAACACCACCAAACTCTTTACCAAATTAATCAAAAAAGATAAAGGAACAAAAATCGTCTCGTCTGTGTGGAGTGGACACCTATAGTTACACCTAAGAGCAGTTCCTATGGGATAAACAAACTCAGAGTTTGTTCATTTTGCTCCCACTATGGCATGACCAAACATGAAAAATGAATGTTCAAATCATCAAATCAGTTGCTTTGAACATTGAGTCGTAACATCCAGCGCGGGTCTGTATTAAAGACGGGCGGCATTGCTACCTACGCTGGCGATCAAAGAACAAACGCCTGCGATTTACGAACCAACGCAGGCGTTCATGGGAAGATCGCCCACCACTACGAAAAGTTAAAAACACCTCACTTCTTCTGATTTTTAACTATTAAAGAAACATTTTAATATTTATAACTTTTTAGTTTATATAAATAAAATCATTAGTGGGACCCAACTCTTATTAGTTTAAATAAATAAAACTCTTATTATTTTATATTAATAAAATCACTAGTGGAACCCTAAAATATCAGATTTGTTCATTTTGTCTTGTTTCCCATAGTGAAGAACGCAGTTTGTTCATCCACGTTAGAGCTGTCAAACGGGCAAGCTAGGGTCAACCCGGCCCTAGCTTGACAAGCCATGGACGGGTTAGGGTCAGCCCTAGCCCTAGTACTATTCATGTACAAGCCAAAAACCCCAACCCTAGCCCTAGACGGGTTGGCTCTAACGGGTTGCGGGTTGGCTTGTTAAATGGGGTGGTTGAAACCAATGTAGTTAATATCGGATATCGGTTTGTCTCGGCTGAGGACCGGTACACTGGTACAACATTGTATCGGGGAGATCTCGGTTTCAAATATCGGTACAATATCGGTTCTAAATTTATATCTATAATTTATATTGTTTCACACAAAATTAGATAACATTAAGATGCATCAATTTTAGAAACAAACAATTTCTCTTGATATCAAATCCAACTCAAACTCAATGCAAACCTAGTGGAACAAAACTAGTTGCTCAGGAATTTTCTCGAGCATCTGATGTGCATATTTCTAGTTGTGAGGAAATGCAACATTCTGTGGATTTCTAGCACATTCCCTATGATTTCCTTCCCTGCAATCATTAAAGTCATTCTAACCATTCACACATAATAAATCTTTAGGAAAGTTTTTCTTGATGGATAGAATTGACATGACTTAGAGAACCAGAACCAAAGATGGGGCCATGTTATGAAGACATTTATAATTATAGATTTTATACTAGCATTTATAGTCAAGAAACCAAAAAAAGAGAACCAGCACCAAAACGGACCACTTATCTAATAGTAAACAAGAGAGACAGATGGAGAAATGGAGAGAGCTCGTAGCATTTATAGTCACGTACACATGGAAATCAAAATGGTTGTTGTCTATAGGCAAACCTAATTTGTGAGTACGAATGAATTGAATACACATCTATATCACATCTATGAAATGAAATGAAATGGTTGTTGTCTATAAGCAAATATCGCCGATAATACCGAATATCGCCGATAAATCGGTGTACCCTTTTTCCCGTACCGGACGGTATTATCGGTAAAAAATCGTATCGCGATATTAGGATTTCCGTATCGCTCAACATCCGATACCGGTAATATCGCCGATATATCGGCCGGTACGGGCGAAATTAACTACATTGGTTGAAACTAAAATCACTTAAATGTATAAAAAATTTAGTGGGCAGAGGGATCACTACTCCGTAATCCTAAATCAAATGAAATTTGGATTGTATTAAATCATTTAAGGAAATATGAACTTTGATTTCTAGCACAACACCCTAAAATTCTTAAATTAGTAACATAAAATTCCTAAACTAATAACTCACATGAAATTGACAGGTTGACGGGTAACCCGCGGGTTGACCCTAACCCGACTTGTTTTTACTAGGGCTAGATATGACAACCCTAACCCGGCTTGTTTAGACAACAAGCCAAGCCGAACCAGGTTAAATCAAGCCAAGCTAGGTCCAACCCGCAGACCGGGTTAGAAATCGACAGCTCTGGATCCAGGTGCCTCAACAAATTTTTATTTGTGTTTATTGCCACAAGAACTGCTCTAATGCCCAATTCTCGAGAATGTTTTACGGGAACCCAACCTTTAATTACTGCGCCTCGGCTTCCCATAGGACACATCATAGACGCGTAATTAGACGTTTGACTTTTGCATCCAATAATCCTCCTACACGCGTTTCAAGAAAGGCCAATCATTTGAACAGTAATCAACTGCTTAACCTTTTCTCCAAAGGGTTTTACTCTCCATTAAAAATGGAATCACATGATTACAGCTTCTGTCTTACGTTAACTCCAATCAGACATGAAATCCAATCAGATCTCAACACGTCTGAAAAGCTTTCGGTTACTTCCTCTGCAAATTCAGAAAAAGAAAAAGAAAAAGAAAAGAGAGATTCCCAGGAAGGAGACAATTGAAGTCAAATCTGTAGATAGATAGATTTCAATTTCCCACCGAACCATCAAATCTCATATCTTTCTTTCAACTTTCAATTCTATTTTATTCTCTTTTCAATCCCTTTCCTTTTTTTCTTTCTATATTGCAATTGGAATTCTGGTTTCATTTTCACAAAAAATTCTAAATGGGGAATGCTCTAAGGTTTCTGTATAGAAATTGTTGTGAACCAACCACTCAGGAGTCAAATCAATATCAGTATGGTGTTCCTCCTCCCTCAGCTAATCAGTATCAATATGGTGTTCCTCCTCCCAAAGCTGCTGCTACTGCTGGTGGTGTTTCAGCTTTAGCTCATGATCTAAATCACTTTCAGAACACTTCTCAGGTGAAATTTAGAAGCTTTTCTTGGTTTATTTAGTGGTTTAGAACAATGGGTTGCTCTTTGATTTTGGGAAATTTGCATAATTAGCTTACAAAATTTCTTGATTTGGATCTGCAGGTACCTGAGGGGCTCAGTCAGCTGGTTGTATCTTCAAAGAAAGCTCAAGCTAATTGGTACTTCATTCACTTCTTATTTATCAATTTCATCTCAAAAACCCAGAAATTTTTGATGTTTTGCTCAAAATGGGTTTCATTGATTGCTGAATATGAATGTATATAAGGTGGAATTGTCATTTATTGAATTTGAACCAATTGTGCATTTTATGTGTTGGTAAATTAGGATGTAGAT
This sequence comes from Papaver somniferum, assembly GCF_003573695.1. NCBI lineage: Eukaryota > Viridiplantae > Streptophyta > Magnoliopsida > Ranunculales > Papaveraceae > Papaver > Papaver somniferum. Next base: position 179,849,061 of record NC_039362.1, on the reverse strand, counting down.
GAGTTTTGATCTAATTGACTGAGTTTACCACTGTACTAGAATAGCAACTAAGACACAAATTGGCATCTGAATTGGTTTGAAAATTGTGTGTTGTTAAAATGTTGAAGGTACACCAAACTGTTGCAGTCATGGAAAGAAGCGAAAACGGCACCTAAAACACCTGAACAAGCATCTAGGCTTGTCATTCAGACCTTAAAGCATCACCAAAAGGCTGATGTAGAGGTGCTACATTGATTTCTAAATACAATAGTCTTATTGTTGAGCTTTTCAATTATGAGCTATGCTTTAAGAGGGTTCTTGTTTTGTTTCGATATAGGGGTTATTGAAGTATTACGGTCTTCCGCTACCACATAATCTGGTTGAGGTTCCTGCTGTAGTAACTAATCCTACTTCACGACCTCAAGGGGTGAAGTTCGAGTTACATACACTTCCGGTGAGCTCGTGTTCCTTAGAATTAGATCAATTTTTATTACTTTTCTTATTTGGAGTATTTTCACAATGTAACAAGCTATATGTGTGTACTAGGTGGATGCAAAAGCTATTCCTGATGGAGATACCTTAACTGTCTACGTTAACGCTGCGGATCCTAGAGAAGCTCCCAATGTGCCCAAGGCTGTACATGCTGCAGCATCACAACGAGCAAAAGCACGCGCAGTCAGGGATTATCCAAAGGCAGATGCACTTCATAAGACCATCATTGATGCTGGTTACAGGTTCTAGCTTGCTTATCCCAACTTGTGTGAATTCCTCAATTTTGACCATCAGTGAAAACCACCAATTCGATTTATTTATGGTTTTCTTGTTACATGTAGAGTGCTAAGTGGTACCAACAATGAGGATATTCTTGCAAAGAAGTATCGTGTTCGATTCAGGTAAACAACAATCTCATCTCTACTTGGTTACTGCTTTGATTTCAAAATAGAAACGAACCCCGGTTTGAATCTAACTTTTTCTGAACACTCCTGTTGAGTAAGAAAACAGGGGAATTGATTGCCCAGAAAGTAAAATGCCCTTTGGACAAGAAGCAAAGCAGGAACTTACGAAGCTGGTTGAAGGAAAATGTTTGTTAATTCACGCTTACGAGGAGGATCGCTATGGGCGAATAGTAGGAGATATCTACTGCAACGGGAAGTTTGTGCAGGTAACATACACCTGACCAGCAGTTTCTCTTGGTTTAATTCATTCCTTGCAAAACCTCATTCTGCTTTCTCAATTGTGTATCTTACTTTCCCATTCTACAGGAAGTAATGCTCAAGAAAGGGTGTGCTTGGCATTATGCAGCTTATGATAAACGTCCTGAGCTCGCAAAGGTGAGTAGAAGAAATCTCTATAATCTTAATTGCTCCTTTTCTTTTTTTCGGTGAGGCATTACCTAGTCATACTCAAATTGACAAAACTTTGTGCTTGGAAACAGTGGGAGAAAGAAGCTAGAACTGCTCGTGTTGGATTGTGGGCTGCAACAAACCCACAAGAGCCATGGGAATGGAGAAAAAACAAACGTGCCGGAAATTAAGTTGTAAGTACCACCTGAAATGGGACTATGGATGACTTCCATTTCCCTTGCTGAACCAAATAGGTTGGTCTTACTAAGCCAGAAACCGCAGGAGATGGAGCCGATAGAGTGTTTCATTTTCGCAGAAAGACATGGGGGATGACATCATAATGCATCATAGAGATTTCACATAAGCAGCATATTAGCAGGCTATATGACCTTCTGACTGATTACACAAACAGGACTCAGGATTAAGGGTATAATTACAGCATTTAGAACTGAGCTTTATATAATTGTATGGTAAATGTATTGTCTTAGCGGGTGTATTTATGACCAAATTATAATATTGTTGTAGAAGAAACCAGTAAGTATTGTTCATTGCTGTATTCAAACCAATGAATGAGAAAAGAAAATGCATTCATTTGTTGACAGTGTTGGTTTTAACTGTGAAGACAGTTTGAAAATGAACTTAGAACTAACCAGAAATCAACAAGAAAAAATTAGAATTCCTGCAAAATCGAAGTCTCTTTCTCACTGCAATATGGACACCCAGAGTTTAAGGAAAGAAAGAAGTTTCGTCCTCGAACATGTCCCAGTCATCATCTGAAAGAGACTCTTTTCCATCGAATTTTGTATCCTTATTCATCAACGGATGATCCTCACAGACTGAGGGTGCAGGAGTAATAACCTTCTTCGGGGTCCCAGAGGACTGATCATGTTCAGGAAACCAATCTTCTATAAGGCCCTTAGAGAATGAGCCTGAAGAAGAAACCTTCTTGCTAAACGGGACACATTCATCAAATTTTTGTTTCAGAAATTTCACATCTTTGCATATAACAGCAATTTCTCGTCTGCAACAAACAAAAGCAGAAATAAGGTCAGAAATGGCAATAAGCAAAAATATCTCTCAACATTTGATAATAAAATGAGCGGAGCAGTGATGAATAGATCTGCTTAATGAACGTGGGGGAACTTACTGCAGTACGTCAACAACACATTCGCGATCCATGTCACCGAGCTACAACAAAAGACGAGCAAAAGATCAAATCTCATTCTGTACAAATATTATTGAGTTGTGCCCATGGGTACACGAAAAATACGTTTCTTCAGACAACACTAATCTGAATGTGGCAGGAGCTATTATTACCTCGGAGTTCTGTTCTGGTTCTTGTTGTAGTCTTTCTGATTCTTGAACCACCTTCTCCATGATGAGTTCTTGTTCTCTAAGCAACTCTCGTGCAAAAGTAACCATCTCGAGGATCTGTGCATAATTACAGAATACTATGACCAGTATTTAACTAAGGTTATTTCGCGAAACATATCATTTCCTTAACTAAGGATATAAGTAGCAACCATGTCATTTGCTTCTCTTGCACGCTGCATCATCTGCCTGAGGCCTTCAACCCTCTTGAAGGTATCTTCTAAACCACCCGATGGAGCTTCCTTTTTAAAAAGTTCAGCTTTTTCCTCACGAAATTTAGCCTCTTTCATCATATTAATAACCGTCTCCATTGCTGCGAACAGAGTTTTCTGCAACATTTTCAAATGTAAGACCCAAAAATGACAGAAGTAATGAGATAAACAATAACCTGAAATCTCTAATGAGCTCCTAGATCAGTAAGAACAGTCAATTTAAGATTTCAAAGGCTCACAAATTGCAATACAATTTAGATAATTAATATTACAATGGTTATTGTTTTGTTTACCTCCTTGACTAGCTTATCATAATTACTAGTCCCATCCAGTGTTGACAGATTCACCGGTTCTCCAGTGTTATTCCACTGACAAACCATTTGATAGAAGCCATCTTGTGGAAGTGTAAATTTTCTATCATCACGTTCTTCCAATACCACCACATTATTCTTATCTTTCACATGAACAATCACAAATTTAAATTCAATCAGTTCCCCGGCGCGCCCTTTAGTTTCAAATTCAAGCTGACCTGCCCAACCTTTCTCGTTCCAACTCATATGTAATATCTTCTTCCATGAATCAAATTCTTCGGAACAACCCAAAATCCCTATATTTTCACCAGATTGTATCTGAGGAGCCCCATTTAATAGAAACCTCAGAGTTACTTTCCCATTAATCCCCATATTTTTTTCTTCTCCTCTAAAAAGTATAAAAATTATATCAGAATTAGTAGAACTAAGAACACTGGAATTTTGCTGCTGGTTTGAAGATAGCAATGGACAGCAATGGAGTACATCCCTTTTTTTTGTAGTCATTAGGTACTCCCAAGTCCTACAAACATTTATCTAGGTAGACTAAACGCATGCTTAAGTACCATTAATGAAATTTTATATTTCCTAAGCTCCTAATGAGTAAAGAAAACGAAGAGCCCCAATAAAACGCACAGTAAACGAAGAGCCCCAATAGCTAATAGGCATTGGAGGTGTAAGGTTACCAGGGGCCACGCTATTAAAGCGCTGGTTTAAATACTCAGGTTTTGGGAATAAGCAGCCAGGACGACGGATTTGAAAGAGTTTCGTATAAAGTTGCCGGATGAGAAAGATGCTCGAAGCTGTTTCCGATTTTGTTTTCTGATAGCACTTGCAAGAGAGGAAATTATACTCGTACAACAATTTCACGGCATACAAGTACATGCATCTCTATATCAATATTGACATAAATAATCATTGTTATCGATAAGTGTAATGGCACTTCTAAGCATGTTAATTAATCTTGTTATGGATAATTGTAATATCGATTTTAAACGAAAATCGACAAGTGCATGCATGCATCTAGATGAATTCGTCTTTGTGGAAGGGTTTGGCACCACTGATTCCATATGGATTAGTAGGATAAAGACCTTCATGTTCGTGTTGGACTGTGGGCTGCGAAAAACCCGCAAGAGCCATGGGAATGGAAAAAAAACAAACGTGGTGGAAACTGAGTTGTATTCTGAAGTACCACCTCAAATGGGACTATTGATGACTTCCATTGCCATTGCTGAACCAAATAGGTTGGTCTTACTAAGCCAGAAACCACAGGAGATGAGCCTATAGGGTGTTTCACTTTCGCAGAAAGACCTGAGGGATGGCATCAAATTAAAGGAACCATTGAGATTTCACATAGGTAGCATATTAGAAGGCTATATGACCTTCTAACTGATTACATAAACATGACTCAAGATTAAGGGTACAGGTTATCCATTACAGTAATTAGAATTGAACTATGTGTAACTGTATTGGCGTAGAAGTTGTAATTATGTATCAAATTGTAACACCAATAGTATTGTTGCAGTAAGAACCAGTAAATAATGTTTGTTGTTGTATTCAAACCGATGAACGAGAAAAGAAAAAGTATTTGTCTGTTGATAGTGTTGGTGTTAACTGTGAATGGAGTTTGAGTATGCAAATTGAACTTTGGAGTGAACAAGAAATCAAAAACACAAGTCCACAAACAAAAAAGTGCACATGGAAGAAAAATAGCCCATTCACAATGTCAAGTAGTCAGTCAGATCAAAGTTGCCGTAACATGCACTACAAAACAAATAGCTTCTAGGGACGGCTGTTTTGAAAAAACCGTCCCTAGAGAAGAATATTTGGGACGGTGATGGCCTGACCGTCCCTATAGTCATAGAATATTTAAATCAAGGCTAAAATATGTGTCTCAAAAAGAAAACATGTCCAAATAATATTATTGACGGTGGAACATGGGACGGTACATAAACCGTCCCTAATACCTCTTGGGACGTTTTTTGGCCGTCCCAAGAGGCCTTCTGTTTTGTAGTGATGTAACCATCACTTCTCCAAAATAGTTAACAGAAACTGAGTCTCCCTCCTTAATTTCTCCGGTAAGCATTTTATCTGCTAAGTTGTCCTCCAGAAGTCTCACGACCGTCCTCTTCAACGCCCTTGCACCATATGTGGGAGAGTAACCTTCTTCAGCTATCATTTCTTTGAACTTTTTCGAAACATCTAGTATGATTTTCTTGACTTTCAATCTATCTGAAACTTCTGCCACCAGTAAGTCGACAATCTTTCTCACTTCAGGCTTTGTTAAATGCTGAAATATAACTACTTCATCTAATCTGTTTAGGAACTCAGGCCGGAACTTTTTTCTCAGCTCTTCACCTACTTTGATCTTGGTTTGTTCAGAATCTCCACTGCTTATCACATCACTGCCAACATTAGAGGTCAATATTATTAGTGTGTTTTTAAAATCAATAGTGCGGCCTCCACCATCTGTCAATCGTCCATCATCCAAAATTTGAAGCATGATAGTGAAAACATCTTCATGAGCCTTCTCAATCTCATCAAAGAGAACAATGGTATGTGGACGCCGACGGACAGCTTCTGTCAGCTGACCACCCTCAGCAAATCCAATGTACCCTGGAGGTGCTCCAATGAGTTTCGCGACAGTATGTCTTGCATAATACTCGCTCATGTCTAGCCTGATCATGGCTTCTTTCGCCCCAAAATACTCTGCGGCCAATACTTTTGCCAGTTCAGTCTTTCCTACACCAGTTGGGCCAGTAAACAAGAAACTTCCTATGGGTTGGTTAGGGTCATTTATGCCAGTGCGAGCTCGGCGAATGGCACGCGCAACATCCTTCGCAGCTTCTTGTTGGCCAATCACACGTTCTAATAATATATTCTCAAGATTCAGTAGGCGTTCAGATTCCAAGCTTGAGACTTTTTCCAAAGGAATGCCAGTCAAAGAAGATACAGCATGTTTTATGTCATCTTCTGTCACTTGCAAAACTTGTAGAGAGCCTTGTTCCTGCAGAAGCTGAACTCTCGAGGCAGCTTCATCTATCAAATCTATCGCCTTGTCCGGGAGGTAACGATCACTGACACCAATTAGAACATCTAGCTAGTGTTAGTGTTAGGGATGGAAAACTAATAGAGATACCCTAAACATTTAAGAGATGTATATGGATAATAACGCCTAGAATATATATACTTAGAGAAAACTACATATACCTGATGTAACGATGAGACAATTGAACTGCTGCAACCAGAGCTTCATCCGTGTACTGCACATTGTGATGATTCTCATATCGTTTGCGCAAACCTTGTAAAATTTCTATCGCATCATCAACAGATGGTTCATCTACTTTAACTTGTTGGAACCGCCTTTCCAATGCCTGGTCTTTTTCAATGTACTTTTTGAACTCTTGCAACGTAGTTGCACCAATACACTAAAGCAGAAAAAATAAATAAGCATCCTGGGTGTTAAGCATATTTGAAAGGAAACGCAATGACTATTACCGTAAGTTCACCCCTGGCAAGAGGGGGCTTCAGAATATTAGCAGCATCAAGAGTATGCGCCCCTGCCCCAATTAATGTGTGAAGCTCATCAATAAAGAGTATTACATTTCCTTCACTTCTCTTAACTTCATCAATCACCGTTATTAACCTTTCTTCGAATTCTCCGCGTAAAGTTGTGCCAGCGATAAGTCGTGCCATATCAATCGAGAAAACCTGCAAACATAGTACTTTCTTTAGTATCTGTAAGTATATATAATGAAACATTACAAATCCGGCATTTTGGTAAGACTTCATCTAACCTGTTTACCCTGGAGCTTTGGCGGAATATCCTCCGAGTTTCCAATACGAAGAGCCAGACCTTCTACAATGGCAGTTTTACCAACACCAGGATCTCCAATAAGGCATGGGTTGTTCTTCCGACGCTTGCAAAGAATTTGCATTACTCTTTCTATCTCGTCCTTCCTTCCTATAGCTGGATCAAGTTTCCCCTGAAAATCATCAAGAAACCAATTCAGATTTAACTTCTCAGAAATTGCAATTTGTAATGTAAGAAGAATAAGATTAGTATGTTGGTTGTTTTATTTACCTCCATTGCAAGCGTAGTCAAGTTTGTGCCATATTTTAAGAGCTTATCCATCTTAGAATTTGCCTCAAGTCTCTCCATACTGCACTCTATCAGAAGTAGTACGAGAACTAGCAAACTTTGCTACAGGTTTGAAGATGAATGGACGGCAATGTACGTCCCTCTTTATATAGTCATTAGGTACTCCCAAGTCCTAACAAACATTTATCTTGCTATACTAAATGCATGCTTAAGTACCATTAATGAAGTTTACATTTCCTAAGCTCTTTATAAGTAATGGAAACGAAGAGTCGGCTATAAAATGCTTTGAGAAGTCCAATTTCTGCACAGTAACCGAGTACTATACTGATTAAGGTTCAAGGTCATTCATCCCCTGGCCTGCTTTTGTAAACAAGAATATAAGGGCATCTCCGATGACATGGCTGCCAACTCACAAGCAAGGGTAAAGCAGAAAGTCAAATCTACACTCTCTCATTAACCCCGGGTCTAACGACACATCATCATTTTTATTCCAAAAAATTGTTTTTTTTTTTTAAATAAAACTTACTCGATGATAATCTCAAAGCCTATGTCTTCTTCTTCTTATTCAATCAAAATGTTTTTCTTCGCTGTGAGCAATCATCTTCGGCATAGATATTGAAGCTTCTAGCTAAGGTAAAATCTTGATCATGTTTTTCTTCTTTTCTGTGCTTGATTTATTTATTTATTAACCTCCCTGTTTAATCTAATGGCTAGCTTAAGCACTTACTGTTTCGTTTTTTGTGAATGATAGTTAAATCACTTTAGTTGCTTGATTTAGGATGTAAGCTCTGTCAAATCTAAGTAAACGATTTCTAATCAAATTTGGGTTAATTCCTAATAGAGAATTTCCTCCTCTTTCTTAGTTCATTACAGTAACCAATACAGAATAAGCAAATGACACATCCAATTAACATTTGTGGGTAAAACCAAATTTGGGTTAATTTCCAAAATGTCTTTAGTTTAGGTTTGCTTAGTTGGTATTTGGAACTGAAGTATGCTTTTGATTCCCAGGTGAGGAAATTAAAATTTAGATGGGAATTTTTTGGTTTTGTGTTCGTTTAAGGTTTACCAATTCAGAATGGTTTTTTGTTTCTTCGTAGACACATTGGACTCAATGTTTTTTGTTAACAGGTGCACTTTAAAATTTTAAATTATGGCTTGGCCAGGTTCAATATCCGACCCCGACAACTAAATATGGGACTCCGATGAAAGTTTGATGAAAGTTTAACGCCCGATTGTAATACCCAAGATTCGGCCAATTCATTTTTCAGTTTTTGATAAATTGAGATATTGTTTTACACATGAAAAATTGAGATACATCGACCTTTGCATTGGAGATGAAGTTTTAGATAGAAACTCAAACTTATATTTTATTTTAGCCACATAGAAATGACCCACAACTAAAAGGTATTAATAATACCTCTAGCTTGGAGATGCTCTAAGAGAATCTGAAAAGCCTAGCTAACAAGAACCGGAGGTGTAAGGCTACGGAAGACCAAACCACTAGCGCTGGTTCAAATAGTACTCAGGTTTTGGGAATAAGCAGCCAGGACGACGGATTTGAAAGAGTTTCTAAGTTAGTATAAAGTTGCGGAACAACAATTTCACGGCATACAAGTACATGCATGCATCTCTAGAACAATATTAACATAAATAATCATTGATAACGATAAATGTAATGGCAATTCTAAGCATTTTAATTAATCGTGTTGTTGATAATTGTAATATGGATTTTAAATTAAAATTGACAAGTACATGCATGCATCTAGATCAGTTTTTACTTGAGGAAGGGTTTGGCACCACTGCTTCCATTATGGATTAGTAGGATAAAGACCTTCATGCTCGAATAAAGTTCCTCCGTAAGCTTCTATTGTCGTAAATGTCTTTGTATTCACCGAGATAAAAAATTTCATGTCTTAATGTATGACAGGAGCTAAGCCAGCTTGAAGCATATCAAGAATTTGCCTGTACATAGCAAGTTTTCTAGCAGGGTGTTAGTCCTCAAGGGAGTTGGGGAGTTGGGTGTAGTTGTGTTTTTTCCCGTTAGTCGTGAGGGAGTTCGAGGGAGTCTCTCAAAATCCCCGTTAGTCGTGGGAGAGTTTAGAAGAGTCTCCCAAACTCCCTAAAAAACCCCGTTAGTCGTGGGGGAGTTTGAAAGAAATTCTTAAACTCCCTGTTAGTGGTAAAAATTAGAATGATAGGGAGTTTGTTTTTTTTTGGGAGTTCTAAGGAGTTTATATTGTATTTTTGCCTCACTCCAAATCTCTCAAAAAAATAGAGATTTTGGAAGAGTCTCTCAAACTCCCTACACTCAACACACCAAACTCTCTAAAACTCCCTATACTCTCTTACACTCCCTCAAAATTCCCAAGATTTAAAATACATTAAACTCCCTCCAACTCACTCGTGGACTAACCCCTGCTAGTTTCGCCCCTGAATGTCAGCTGGGTCACCACCGTATAAGTGGTCTGCTTAGAAAGAGCTGATTCTTTTTAAGACGGCAATTACTCCCATAAGCTCATTACTTCCTCGTGTCCTTGCTTTATTAGCCTAGCTCCCATTCAATTTTTACATTCTTCTGCCCTACCAGAGTCGTAGTTGTAGGTGTCAGAGTCATCATCTTCGTCAGATTCTTCTCTCAAATATCCCTTATTAATGTAATAGTCCTCCTCGTATTCATATTCATTTTCATACTCATCTTCATATTCAGGATCCATATCATAAACTATGTCTTCCTCCTCATATTCCTCATCAAAATCAGTTTCTTTTATGCATCCGATTCCAACCTCTTCCATAAGTTTATCCATAAGCTTCTCATGGCTTCCATTACACATGGTTCCATTCGCATCATATTATCCTTGTAATCATTCAACATCCTCTTAAACTCCTCTTTGTTGACATAAAAGCAATTCTCCTCCCCTGTGTAGACGTCATAAAAATAACCCCGAGGGGTCTCCTCCACTAAGCTATGTTGAACTTTTGTGATTTGAGTAGAGGTGGTGAGATGAGGAAGGAGTGAAAAATTAGGGTTCGGTTTGATGATCGGACAAGGAGGAGGAGGGAAAAATTGGTGGCGAGAAAATACGTACTTTTGTAGAGTCCGTCTCATTGCGTTGTGCACAGATCAATTCTAGAGACGGAGACACTGATCGAAGGACTGCAATTATTTGCGAAAATGTTAATATCAATCAAACTACTGATGATCTATTTGTTGTTCTCAGGAAAACCCTGGAAAATTTTGGCAAACATATCAAAGAATATATATAAATCCGCATGGTTATATATAGAGTTCTATATATATATACCCGAACAATTATCGATTTTGGTTCAATTAGTCATTTTCAATATCATAGGCTATCTCTTATGACAAGTTGACAACACATAGATGGGGTTTTATATCATTATTTACATCCATGGGCTGAACTTCAACGGATTGCATGTTAGTTCTAATGAGCAATGGCTCGACTCATGTGAACCTATGGTTACAACAAATGTCCATTAAAATTTCCTGACCCCATTCTTGCTAATGACCTATGCGTTCCTTGCGAATCTCAGTCTTCTTTCTTAATTGTCTATCTAACTTTACCTTCCTATAGGAAGCAATGCTCAAGAAAGGATGTGCTTGGCATTATGCAGCTTATGACAAACGTGCAAAGGTGAGAAGAACAAATCTCGTTAATCTTAATTGATCATATTTTTTTTTCTTGAGCCATTACCTAGTCATACTCTAGTACCACCTGAAATGGAACTAAGGAAGACTTCCATTGCCATCGCTGAACCAAATAGGCTGGCAATATGAGTTTCTGAGTGATTACACAAACAGGACTCAGGATTAAGTGTTACCCATTTTTCATTACAGTATTTAGAATTGAACTATCAGAAAAGCTTACCTGTTGCTGTATAATTGTATTATATTGTCTTAGCGGGTGTATTGTTGCAGTAGAAGCCAGTGAGAAAAGAAAACGTGTTCGTACGTTGATAGTGCTGGTTTTAATTAAGAATGGAGTTTCAGTATGCGAATTGAACTTTAGCGTTAACCAGAAATCAGCAACAAGAACATAATCAAAACAAAAACACAAGTCCATTAGCAAAAAAGTGCACATGAAAGAAAAGTTTTGTTTAACACTGTCAACCACAAGCAGTCTTCGAATCAAGGTCCAGATCGTGCAGTGACAGTAACCACCACTTCCCATAAACAGTTGTCTACTGAAACTGAATCTCCCTCTTTAATTTCTCAGGTAAGCATTTTATCTGCCAAGTTGTCCACCAGAAGTCTCACCACCGTCTTTTTCAATGCCCTTGCACCGTATTTGGGAGAGTAACCTTCTTCAGCTATCATATCTCTGAACTTGTTCTCAACACGTAGTTTGATTTTCTTGCCCTTCAATCTATCGGAAACTTCTGACACCAGGAAGTCGACAATTTTTCTCACGTCAGGCTTTGTTAAATGCTGAAATATAACCACTTCATCTAACCTGTTCAGGAACTCAGGCTTGAACTTTTTTTTCAGCTTTTCGCCTACTTTGATCTTGGCTTGTTCAGAATCTCCACTGCTAATCACGTCACTGCCAACATTAGAGGTCAATATTATTAGGGTGTTTTTAAAATCAACTGTGCGGCCTTCCCCATCTGTCAGCCTTCCATCATCCAAAATTTGAAGCATGATAGTGAAAACATCTTCATGAGCCTTCTCAATCTCATCGAAGAGAACAATGCTATGTGGACGGCGACGGACAGCTTCTGTCAGCTGACCACCCTCTGAAAATCCAATGTACCCTGGAGGTGCTCCAATGAGATTCGATACAGTATGTGGTGCATGATACTCGCTCATGTCTAGCCTGATCCTTTGGACCCAAAATACTCTGTTCCCAATATTTTTGCTAATTCAGTCTTTCCTACACCAGTTGGACCAGTAAACAAGAAACATTCCATGGGTTGGGTTGGGTCATTTATGCCAGTGCGAGCTCGGCGAATGGCACGCGCAACATCGCTCGTAGCTTCTTTCTGGCCTATCACACGTTCTAGTAATATATTCTCAAGATTTATGAGGCGTTCAGATTCAGGCTTGAGACATTTTCCACAGGAATGCCAGTAAAAGAAGATACTAAACGTTTTATGTCTTCTTCTGTCACTTGTAAAACCCGAAGAGAACCATGTTCCTGCCGAAGCTGAACTCTGGAAGCTGCTTCATCTATCAAATCTATCGCCTTGTCAGGTAGGAAACGATCACTGACACAAATTAGAACATCTAGTCAGTGTTAGAGATCGAAAACAAATATAGATACCCTGCACATTAAGGAAAAAACAAATATACAGATAGAAAAGCTACATATATTACCTGATGTAACGGTGGGACAAATGAAATGCTGCAACCAAAGCTTCCTCTGTGTACTGCACATTGTGATGATCCTCGTATCATTTGCGCAAACCATGTAAAATTTCTATTGCATCATCAACAGATGGTTCGTTTACTTTAACTTGTTGGAATCGCCTTTCCAGCGCCGGGTCTTTTTCAATGTACTTTTTCAACTCCTTTAGCGTAGTCGCACCAATACACTAAAGCAGGACACACACATGAGTATCCTGGATATTGTATTTGAAAGGAAACGTAGTGACTGTTACCTTAAGTTCACCCCTGGCAAGAGGAGGTTTCAGAATATTTGCAGCATCAAGAGACCACCCCCCTGCTCCAACTAGGGTGTGAAGCTCATCAATAAATACTATTACGTTTCCTTTACTTTCCTTAACTTCATCAATAACCGATATTAATCTTTCTTCAAATTCTCCATGATAAGTTGTGCCAGCAATAACTCGTGCCATATCAATCAAGATAACCTGCAAGACAATCATAACGCATAATAAGACATAGTACTTTCCGTAGTATCCGTAAGTATAACAAAACATTGTAAATCTGGTATTTCAGTAACACTTCATCTTACCTGTTTATCCTGGAGCTTTGTCGGAATATCCTCCAAGTTTACAATGCGAAGAGCCAGACCTTCTACAATGGCAGTTTTACCAACACCAGGATCTCCAATAAGGCACGGGTTGTTCTTCCGACGCTTGCAAAGAATTTGCATTACTCTTTCAATCTCGTCCTTCCTTCCTATAGCTGGATCAAGTTTCCCCTGAAAATCAATTCCCTAGCTTAGAAAATGCACATATAACATAAAAGTTAAGATTATTAGTATTACTATGTTCATTTTTTCACTTACCTCCTTCGCAAGTGTAGTCAAGTTTGTGCCCTATTTTAAGAGCTTAACCATCTGATATTTTGTCTCAAGTTTCTCCATTGTCGATTAAGAGCCCTTGACAAATGCACTCTATCAGAAGTAGTAGTAGAATTAAGAGAACACTTAAACTTTACTGGTTTGAAGGTTGATTGGATAACAATGGAATACATCCCTGCTTTTTATATAGTCATTACTCTCCTAAGTCCTAACAAACATTTATCTAGTTATTCTAAACGCATGCTTAAGCACCATTAATACAGTTTACATTTCCTAAGCTCACTAGCAGTAAAGCAAACCAAGAGTCGCTGTACAAAGTGCTTTGAAAATTTCACTCTCTGCACAGTAACCAAGTAGTGGATGATCATCCCCTGCAAAAGTAAGATAATCTGAAAAAGCTACCTAACAGGCAGTGGATGTGTAAGGTTAGTAGGGCCGGCCACGCTATTAAAGGCAGTAAGAGATACTGTAGTATACATTGTTGGGAATCATCATTGAGCTGCTCGAGAGTGTTGGATTATGGGCATAGCCACCATGGGAATTGGAAAAAAAAAGTGATGAAAGCTAACTTGTCGTATAATAGGAAAAAGTTACTTTCCCTGATACATACGAAGCTCACGAACTTTTTTTTTTTTTTTTTATCGAAAGAGAGATATATTAAGACAAGAAGAATATACAAAATGGCGAGCAAAGAAAAAGAACTGAAAATCTAAAAATTACATCAACCAAAAGCCACCTCTCAACTGTGAGTTGAAACTACAAAATGATGACCAAAAGCAACTGCCCAAGCTATTATTAAAGATTTAATATCCAAAGAAAGATCATCGTCTGTTTTGAAAGTATGTTTTTTTTCGAAAATGCGAGCATTTCTTTCTCTACATAAAACCCAAACCACGGTTGCTGGGATTAAGTTCCAAACCAAACTGTTTCCTACATAAAAGGCATTGTTCCAGCATTTCGCAAGATCATAAACAGACTCCGGAAAAGTCCAGGCCCAGTTAGAAGGCATTGCTCCAAACCTTTTCTCCTTCAATGTTAGACATTGTCTGGTGGCATTTACCATAGAAACTCATGAGAAAGCACAACAGATGCAATGAACATTTGAAAGTCGGAAAAGCATGTGATTGATAACGTATTTTTATTTAAAAAATTGTAAACATTAGCAGGAACGTTCGATGGAAACCGAATTTATGCCAGAATAACACGAATAGGGCTAAATAGTGCATGGAGGCTACATACAGGAGCATGGAAGCTATGGCGAATAACTGTCTTGGTTACGATCGTGTCCAAGACTTGTCAGCAGCAAAGCTACGGACCGAGATCACAAACCAAATGAAGGAGGCGACGACATCATGGAGTCTCCCAAGTTTATGAATCAAGTAAAGAGTTGCAGTAACGAACCGTACCGTATCAACATTACTGGAAGCAAACAAGGTCCCAAGCAACTATGCAGTCCAATTATGAAGCAAGTAATGTACGAGTCCAGCCTACAGTGAGCCTTTTCACGCTGTTGCAGAGTATGGCAGAACGGTGTACTCGAATGTATTGACTTCAGCATCTTTCAAAGCCAAAACTTACCGCCGAAAATGCAAGGCTTAAGTGTCTCATCCCACAGGTCCGAGGCATGATTGTTGTCTCGAGACTACGCAAACGAACATGGGAAAGTACCCGTACTAGGAAAGTGATGATGGTATTCCTTTGCGCAGTCCCTTCAACAACAATCATATAATTATAAGACTGACGCAAGAAAAATGCTTGGGAGTGGCACGGGAACACCTTCACCGTTTGAAGCAAACCGGGGATGCTAAGACTGTCAGCCGATTAACAAGAAAGATAAGTATCATCTATCTCGAGAATTGTCCTTTGTGTGCATTCAGTGGTTATTCATTTGCGTAATCACAGTGACTAAGGCACTCGGATATTCGAAAACTTGACAGGCCATATTGGGTCGCCCATGCCTTTCTACTTTGGATACATAGTGTCTTGTTGACGCATACCGTGATCATGCTTAGTGAACAGTATTGCAGGAACCGAAACAATCGTTTACATCCTTACAATCGCATAGTAACATGCTTGGCCGTAGAAATGCTATATCTAGAAGACCCTCTCCTTCGTCTTGAAGTTAAATATGAACTTCTCGAGGCTTATCGCGAACCTTGTGCAAAATGGTTAAGACGGAAAACCCTTGACAAATAGGATAGTAAGGGACAAAGCCTACAACTTTACATTGCTCTTTCATCTTGAACTTTAGTAACCAGTACACAGCTTGATTTAACTCTATGAAAGCATTGGACGTGAATAGTACTCCGCTCCTGTCCTAATCTGTGAACAGTCTCTCATGTCATTATCACTTGATTCGCTGTGAACTTTATGCTAATATTAAGGTTTTTGAATTTGTATCATAAATGTACTTGAGACATGGAAACTATCACCTTCCCTCATGAGTAGCAGGTACCCTCGTTCCTGTAAAGAGATTAAGAAACTATTATTTGTTAAGAACGGACGACGACTGAACCAGACAAAGAGTTGAGCATTAACTACCAAGGCGTGATCGTGACAACTTCGAACAGGATGAGTGCATGACCAGATTGTCAAGGGTCTGGTCAGTTCAAGAATGCTTCATATACTTCAGAAAAGAAACTAGCAAGCATCTCGGAGCGAGCTCCAACAATTACCAAGGGAGATAGATAGCTCGGGGCAAATGTAGTGATCCACAATTGTTAGCGGAGACCAGCCAGTACGATCCTACGGTAGCGGAGTTACAAGAAATATCACGGCACGACAACAACAATCAACAACTTTTGAACCAAGAATTGCTTTGAAACATCGCACAAGAATAGGGGCAAGTATGCATACTAAGAATATCCCAACAAGAATGCAACATAGAAGCGATAGTCATCAGCACCGAGAGAGCTTATCACCAACCGTCTTCAGCTGTTTCGAACTCAACCCATCAAGACACTCCAGACACCAACACCATCTTGAGCAAGTGTTAAAACAGCTGTCACGAAGAAAACTGCTATCATCCAAGAATTTCAACTCCAGATGCAAGCTTAAGCCGAGCCAGAGGTATACCCAAGAAGTTCAAATCAACCAAAGAGGATAGATCTTACAAGACGAGGCACTTGACTCCGGGCCGGCATAACAACACGAATCGTCTGTAATGTCAAAAAAAGCCAGAGCCGAGTAATGAGGAAATAAGTACACGACATCGGGTTAAGTGGAAACATAGGAAACAATCGGGAAGTACAACCTAGTCGGGAGGCATGCTAGTAAGAAGCCCAGATTCAGACAACTCGCATCCCAACGAAAAGCCCAAGTCGCTACAAGTTGGTAGTCGAGTAACAACCAGTTTGGGTACACATAGAATCATCACCAAGCCAAGACCCGAAGCAAAGATGTCAGAAGCAAGCGATCAACAACAACGCAGACCTAGTATTTTCTTAAGGATTGCTTTTCGCAAACCTCAAGAATAGGGGCATAAATGTAGGAGCAGAAAATATAACCGACGCGTGTCCTAAGATTAGAGCGGGAGTAGCTTAATTAGATACAATTGTTTGTAGGGAATAAGACCTTGCTAGCTCTTATTCTACCTAGTCATCCCTATGGGCATTATGATAACTTGGTGTGTATCCCTACCCTTTATAAGGGAAAGATAGAGACGTTTTTAGAAGGGCTTCTTCTTCTTCCGACAATTTAGAGCTCAAGAAGAAGTCAAATCCCTTTTAATGGAGTTTATATATAATTCTTCTGACTTTGTAACATTTCCGATCATAGTGATACCCGTGGAGGTAAGTTTCATTAATGGCCGAACCACGTAAAAAACCTTGTCCCCGTATTTACTTTGATGCACTTCATTTCTTTTTTGTTGAGTAGATCTTCATCATAGGTGTTGGATTTCATTGGGTGTGGTTGTTAGAATTTTAGCAACTACAATTAACACCATAGCATCCTTGAGAGACAGAAACGTCCACAAAAGCTAGAAGAAGAACCACCAGTATCAGAATCGGCACAACGCCGCCGAACAAACTCGAAGTCTTGTTCATCTTCATTATGTCTTCGCACAAACTTGGACTTTTTTTCTTAAAATTTTTCCGTGTGTGATTAATGGATCGTCTCATGATAACTAGCTATATAATATACATAGAAGAAGCAACCAAACTACATAATGCATTATAATTAAGAACACGTAGATGAGATTAGCTGTATACATTAAACTATGGAACGAAAAGTCCAATCAGTAAAAAAGATTACTTAATTACATACGCTTGTGTACTCTTCAAATGCATCAATATTCTATTCTCGAAGAATATTAACTTATCATTACCTACGTAGCTCTCCTAACGGAAACAATTAAACTCGTTGGACGTGGATGGTCACTGTACAAGATACTTTGAGAACTTAATTCACAGACCATTGAATTGGTAACTTTTTGATCTGGAGTCAGTCATGTTGCCATTGCAAGATCATAAGTTAGGTCGCCGATGAGAATGTGTACTTAACTAGTTAACTATGAAGTTCATAGACATGTCTTTTTGCTTTCTTAGAACTCCTAACAAAACTTCACTTCTCCTTAATCAAGTTTCATACTCCGCCCCCCTATTCATAAATCGAGTAGTTTAGTAACTGAATTGCGGTCAATGATTGAGAATGAAGGCTTCCCGAATCAGACTTACGACTTATGGATGGTCAGTTAAAGCTGTGAGTGCGGATCCGTGGATGGATGCAATGCAACCAGATGGACAGTTGATCTAACCATAAAACTTTGGAGGATATGGTTTCAAATTAGTTGGGAAAGTCATGTAGCACCGGAAACCGGAGATATTCATAGCTGACATCGAGATTTACCCGGGAAACCGGAGAGTGGATTAATAATTTTTGGTTTCAGCCTTATCCAGATTCCAAAAAGTCAGTATCATCTAGTGAAACTGTAGAATCTTTAGAATTGATAGAAGAGCTTGAAAATCCTCTTGTTTGTTTTGGGAAGGACCTGATCAGGAAAATGTTTGGTGGGATGCGTCTGTCCATAGGCAGGTCCATACTGCAAGTAAAAATAAGAAAATTTTAGGAAAATTACAGAAATGCGAGTCCGGACCTTGGAGGCTCGTTATTCCTCAAGATGCAAGTGCAGCTAGATAAAAATTCCTTCCTTCCGGGTTCGTTCCAACCTAGATGAGAATATGATTTTCTTAATTTAATAAACTTTTGTGGAACCTACATCGAGTTTTAATTAATAGGTGACGTTACAACCTCAACTATGTGTGACATCACATTTTGCTACCAGCTTGGCGTTTACTAAATTAAACTTTTATTAATTTAACAAAAATTAATCTACACTCACCGCCGAGTTTAAAGTCTTGGTTTCATACTTAGCAGAAATATCGATCTAGTTTTTATATATGCGAGTGCCCAATTCATAATGTATTTTTTTTGTCGGTAAAAAAATTGATGTTGGCACAGGTCATTGATATCGTCACCCATGGACTTTATCATTGTACTACAGTAGCATCGGCCACTTCGCAATGTATTAAACTACTAGATTTATGAAGAGGGGCAGCAGAGTCTGAAACTTGACAAAAGAGAAGCAAAATTTTGTTTGGGATTTCAAGAAAGTAAAAATGAGTTGGGAAGCCCAAAGTCTTGGAAATTTCAGGCTTAAAAGCCAGTTGGACTGGGTGTGCAGTTGCTTTCAACCGGCTTTTCCCCGTCTATGAAGAGGGAAAGGTGGTATTCTCACCAAAAGAGGGGTAATAAAGATACACTCGACTAGTATCACCACAGTGATTTCTATCGAGAAGAATCAAATCTGATAAACATGAGCATAGAGATTCTAATGTAGTTGTGAGAATAATTCTCTGTATCTTCATTGATAGGCAAAATCCTGATTTATACATGTTTACACAACTAGATAAGGCAAATAAAAGATACACCTAACAATATCTAGGATATATATATATACAAAAAGAATATATATGCAGTTACAACCAAATAACAAACACAATAATGTCAAGATATATCATATCTTGACCATATCTTAACACCCCCTCTCAGACTCAAGGTGGTGGAGTACACATCTTGAGTCTGGAAATTAAGAATCGAAGACGAGCTGCAGAGTGAGTCTTGGTGAAAAGATCAGCCACTTGAAATTCTGATTTAACATGCGGAAGAGTGATTGTACCTTTCTTGAAATGATGACGAGTAAAATGACAATCTATCTCTATATGTTTTGTACGCTCATGAAAGACATCATTGTGTGTAATTTGAATAGCAGCCTTGTTATCACAATACAGTGGTGTAGGAGCAGAAATTAGAACTTCCATATCACGAAGTAGCCACCGTAACCAAATGAGTTCAGATGTGGTGTGAGCAAGTTCCCTATACTCTGCTTCAGCACTTGAACGAGAAACCACAATTTGTTTCTTACTTCTCCATGAAATCAACGAGTCTCCCAGGAACACACAATAACCTGTAATAGATTTTATATCTGTAATATCCCCAGCCCAATCGGAATCTGAGTAAGCTTGAAGAGTGAGATCAGAATTTGATGAGAAACACAGACCTTGATGAAGAGACCCCTTGATATATCTTAGAATTCTGAGAACAGCTGCATAATGAGTAGACCTTGGAGCAGACATAAACTGACTGACTATGTGAACTGCATGACTTATGTCTGGTCTCGTAATGGTCAAGTAATTTAGACTCCCTACTAGTTGACGATACAGTGTTGTATTAGACAATAGATTCCCATCTGTAGGACTATATTTTACATTCAATTCAAGAGGTGTGTCAGTTACCTTATTGTCAGATAGCCCTGCACACTGTAGAATCTCATATGCATATTTGACTTGTGATATGAAATAATCAGTGAGTGACATGCCAACTTCAATGCCAAGAAAGTAACTTAAAGATCCAAGATCTTTCATCTTAAAACAATCACTGGGATATGATTTGAGTTCAGTAATACCTTGTAGATCACTTCCAGTAATAACAATGTCGTCAACATACAAGAGAAGAATGACAATTTCTTTTTCTGACAATCTGACAAACATAGCTGAATCACAGAAGCTTTGTGTAAATCCATACTGGAGAATTGCATTGCTAAACTTCTCAAACCAAGCACGAGGTGCTTGTTTGAGTCCATATAATGCCCCGTCGAAGCTTACATACTTGTTTAGGTTCATGAGGCAAACCAGGAGGAGGTTGCATGTAAACCTCTTCTTGTAACTCACCATGAAGAAACGTGTTTTTCACGTCCATTTGATGAAGCCCCCATTGTCGTGCTGCAGCAACAACAAGTAATGTATGAACTGTAACCATTCTGGCCACTGGTGCAAATGTTTCTTCATAGTCAACACCATACTTTTGTGTATAACCTTTTGCAACAACTCGTCATTTACATCGTTCAAACTCACCATCTGACTTGGTCTTAACTTTATAGACCCATCTGCTTCCAACAACTGATTTTCTAGGAGGAAGGTCCACCATTTTCCATTTGCCTGCCTCTGCATGTGCTTCTAATTCATCATCCATTGAATCTTGCCATTTTGGAATGGCTGCAGCTTCTCTGTATGTTTTTGGTTCATAAAATGACAAAATAGAAGACAAGGAACAGTGATAGTATGCATACTTAGCTGGTGGTCTTCGATTGCGAGGTGGCAAAGAATTTTCTTCAGAATCAGGATCTCGTTCCTGAGTTGCACTGTTAGGTTGAGTCGTAGAGTGGTCTTGGTCATCCGTATTTGGTGGATCAACAACTAGAGGAGATGGACTTTCAGGAGTAGATATAGGAAAAGTGTTAGGATTGGATTCACTAGGAAATGGATCAGAATAAGTGAAAGACTCAAAAGAGGATGATTTTCTTGGAAGTGACCAGAATGGAACTTTCTCCCAGAATGTGACATGACGAGAGACACGAAGCTTTCTATTAACTGGATCATAACAACGCTACCCTTTTTGTTCAATACCATAACCAAGGAAGACACACAAGACATTCTTTTGACCACGTTTATGACGTTCACGTTCTGAAAGGAGTACAAAACAAGTTGAACCAAAGACTCGAAGATCAGAATAGTTTGGTTTCTTACCATATAGACGCTCATAAGGTGACATTCCTCCTATGACAGTTGTTGGGACTCTATTGATGGTGTAGACTGCAGTAAGGACTGATTCTCCCTAGAAATTTGAAGGAACTGAGCCAAAAATTAACTGTGTTCTAACTGTCTCTATAATATGACGGTGTTTACGTTCTGCAACTCCATTTTGTTCTGGAGTTTCAGTACATGACAGTTGAAGAATGGTGCCTTGGGTTTTAAGAAATTCTTTGAATGGATTGGAAATATATTCCCCTCCTTGATCAGCACGAAAAACTTTGATCACTTTACCAAACTGAGTTTTTATCATGGTTGAGAAATCAACATATAACTTAAGAAAATCTGCTCTAGAGCTGAATAGATATACCCATGTATAACGTGAATAATCATCAATAAAACTGACATAATACAAAGCACCTCCCTTTGACATAATTGGAGATTTACCCCAGACATAAGAATGTATAAGAGCAAAAGGTTCAGTTGAGACATAAGTGCTAATATTAAAAGAAAGAAATGGTTGTTTTGCCAGTTTACAAGAGATGCAATTTGGTTCTTATCTAACCAAGTATCTCCTAGTAAACCCTTATTGATAATATATGAAAGACGAGAAAAGGAAACATGACCTAACTTAGAATGCCAAGACATGAAGGGAGATATTGACACAGGTGCAGTGGGAGTAGCAGCTACGACATGACTTTTAGATTCCGCTGAGAGAGCAAGAGATTGAAGGAGATACAACCGACCAACTCTACGGCCTATCCCAACTAGCTTCCCGGTTTTGAGATCCTGTATAGCACAACCAAAAGGAAAACAATATGTGTTATAACCTTGATCACACAGTTGACCAACTGAAATAAGATTCAGTGTAATATTTGGAACAAGAAGCACATCTGGTGCATAGAAGTTATTTGAATTGTTGACCAAGCCTATATGACTTGCAGTTACTGTTGATCCATCAGCAGTATGAATCTTAGGGGTGATGACAGGATGAAGACTTTCAAAAAACTTTTGAAAAAAAGTCATATGGTTTGATGCTCCTGAGTCGAGAAACCATTCTGTTGAATAAATTCCTGAGGAGATAGAGAAGGCAGATGCAGCTGTAGGGTTGTTACCAATTGAGAGTGCTTGTTTAATCATCTCTTGAATATCAGCAAGGTTTGGTGCTGAACCACCACCAGGTACAACTAATGCAGATGAGGTTGTCGATGTTGCATATGGATCTGTTGCAGATGAAACTGGAGCTGCCGTAAATCTGGTAGGTGTATTGAATTTGTTTCCTCCATTAGCATTTATCCTTCTCATGTTTCTTGAGGTTGGTGAGGTGCAAAATCTAGATGAGTGACCAAATTCCTTACAATACCCACACTGTGTTGTGGGTGTGTCAGGTATTGTGGCAGCAGGTGATGTATTGGCCGACGGGAGATTGCAGTTCCTTGCCAAGTGTCCAAAGGTCTTGCAGTTATGACACTGTACTTGAGACATATCACGTTGCACTTGAGCATTTTAGTTTCTTGGAAAATTGTTAGGGCTGGATCGTGAGGGCGCAACAAATACTCTTGATATCTCCGGTGTGATTCTTTTCCTTGTTTCTTCTGTAATAAGTTCAGACAAAGAAACTTCCATTCCAACCCATTTTAGTGGAAGGACGTGTTATTTGTTTACATCCATTAGTTTGTAAGGGGTTCAATGCAGACTTTGATGGGGATCAAATGGCTCTTCATGTACCTTTATCTTTGGAGGCTCAAGCGGAGGCTCGTTTACTTATGTTTCTCATATGAATCTCTTGTCTCCAGCTACGTGGGAAGAGGTGAACGATGAAGGACTGATGCCCTAACAGACTCAAACTCATCACGCAAAGCCATTGGAAATTGGACTAAACGTGTTTCCTCTCTATACTTCTGCCACAATTCCAAATCTACGGTCCATATTGGTTCCATGAGTGCTAATTGATTCCAGATTAAAGACATCCTAGAATGAAAAATAGAAATAGACTGATCATGCGATTGTTTCATAGATCTAATATCTTGTTCGAGTTTATACCTCTGAGCAAAGTTGATTTGGGTGTACCTTTTCAAAAGAAAATCCCATGCATCTTTGGCTACCTCAAAACTTGTGAGTTGCATGCTTATGGAAGGAATGACTGTGTTTCCAATCCAAGTGAGAATCTTGTGATTGTTAATCTCTCATTCTTCTTTTGGATCCTTTTTCTGTGTTTCATTTCCTTTCCCTTTTTCAACAGAACTGCTTGCTGTAGGTTTCTTTTCTATACCATCGACATACTTCCACATACTCTTTCCTTTAAGAAAACTCCTCATGAGGAATGACCAGTGATTGTAATTGGTTCCATCAAAACGGACAGTGATAGGTTGAGAATCTTCTCTTGACATGATTACTATGTTTTCTATGGGTTGTATTTTCTCTGGATTGTATTGAAGCGTAAACTGGTTCTCAGATCTTTCCTAACTCTGATGCCATGATAAACATGAGCATAGAGATTCTAATGTAGTTGTGAGAATAATTCTCTGCATCTTCATTGATAGGCAAAACCCTGATTTATACATGTTTACACAACTAGATAAGGCAAATAAAAGATACACCTAACAACTAGATAAGTCAAATAAAAGATACACCTAACAATATCTAGGATATATACAGAAATAATATATATGCAGTTACAACCAAATAACAAACACAATAATGTCAAGATATATCATATCTCGACCATATCTTAACAAAATCCATATATTTCTGGGTGCAAAAGACATCTTAACATGCTGAATGACATAATTTTATTTAATCAAAATCTATCCTGATGCGTAGGCGACGCGTTCGGAGCTTGTTAATGTAATGTGTGACGCCATAATGCAAATTAGCATCTTGACATTAATTACAACTTCATTACTAGCCTACGGACTTTTTCTATAAACTACAATAATGTATTCATATTTCTTGGCCTTTCGAAGTCCAAATGGTTGCACCAACTACGTATAAATACAGGTATTAGATAACTGTATGTGCACTTATCCAACAACAACAGCAAAAGTTAGCAGCAAATGGAGAGCAAAAAACTTATGAGTTTGTTCATTGTGTTGGTTATGATGCTTGGGGTGTTTTTGGCTTCTGCAGATGCCGATTGTTCTGCTGAAGGTGGATATTGTGGACCAGGCTTTTTTAGTTGGTCCCATTGTTGTGAAGGATTACACTGCTCTCATCCTTATCTAGCGGGGTGGTGTCATTGATCAACCATCCATATTCTGCAGGATTCATTTGTTTGGGTAGTTCTTGCTTCAGTAATAATAAGATCATGGAGATGTTATTGGTCCACAATATGATCAAAATACTCATGATTATTTCCGTGGTATTCTGTTGTTGTGTAATCGTTGTATACTTGTATCTCGATGGTATGAGACTACAATTTTAATAAATAAAATGTCGTGTATTATCTGGTTTACCATGGAATCGCAGGAGTCGGTCGATCGGGCGGAAACTAGAGATATGCATTTATTTAATTTTGATCTTCCACATTATCATCGGCTCAAGTAAAAATGATTCAAATATATATTCTTTTAAACAACATTTTACCCCACAATATTACTATGATATATCTTAAGCTATGGTCGAGATATATCATATCTCGACCATATCTCGACCACAAAGTAACCAAATTGAAATGGGTAAATATGGAGAAAAAACATTCTTTCGGTACCGAAATATACTTGTAACTTAGTGAATGTTGTTATAAATGGCTTAAAATATCGTCAAAATCAAAATTGTAGCAAAAAATTTCAACCAAGTCAACAAAGTTCGGTTATATTATATGAAGAACATGTAACCGAACTTTCTGCAAATGTAGTTCGGTTAATAAATCCAAAATCACAGGCAACCGAACCAAAGCTTTAATGGAGTTTTTGTTTCTGCAAATGTAGTTCGGTTGGGACATTTTTTGAGACGTAACCGAACCCAAAGTTCGGTTGAGACATTTTTTCGCGACCCAACCGAACTCAAAGTTCGGTTGGGACATTTTTTTGCGACGAAACCGAACTTTTTTTCACGACGCAATTGAATTTTTTGCGACGTAACCGAACTCAAAGTTCGGTTGGGGACATTTTTTGCGGCGAAACCGAACTTTTTGCGACGAAACCGAACTTTTCTCTAGAAAAAGAAAAACCTCCATTAAAGTGGAGTTCGGTTAGTTCGACAAAGTTTTTCACATAATTTCTAACCGAAGTTCTCTCTACAACTTCCATTTTCAACTCATTTTGGTGATTACTTCTCATTTTTTTCAACCAAAAACTATATATATATATATACATATTTTGATGATATATATATAGAGAGAGAGGTGGTGGTGGTAGTCGGAGATGGTAGGTGATGGTCGGTAGTGGTGGCAGCGGCGATGGGAGGAGGTGGTGATTATTTATATATATATATATATATGTGATTATTAAGTTAGATTAAGAATAGGTTAGTCATTTCCACATTTTAGAACACCCCTTATAACTATAGGGAAAGTGGCCTAATAAGACCATGGTACTCAGAAAAAACCATGGTCCCAAAAAAAACAGTTCTTGTTTTGGGTTGGTTTAAAACTAGGGTACGTTCAGAAGTTTCAATCATTAAAAATGCATATACTGTCACTCGTGATTACAATTAGCATCTTGGAATTACGACTTCGTTATTAGTTAGCGTATGGGTTTTGTTTAATAATAATAATAATATTCAAATGATAATAATTGTCATTGACTTTCTTAGTGCATTCATTCACACTGCTTGGCCTATTTCCAAGGCCAAACGGTTGCGCCATCTATAGTTGCATGTGATAAAAGATTAAACATTCATGTACCTGTAGTTGTATGTGTAAAAGATTAAACATCCGATTGAACATCGATTGGGGTCATGTAAATAAGGTTCTCATCCTATGTAATCAAAGAGTAACTAAATTCTCTAACTCACATTCTGCATGCTCCACGCCAAGGTTTAGAAACAGGTCACGGTCTTGGATTTAAGAATAGACAAATAGATATTTCTATTTTGAGCTAGTAGAAGTGTGGAGCCTACTGTTAATAATTGCAAGTGTCAACACCAAATTTCTTTAATTTGAAGAACGTCCAGGGGAACTTAGTGAACATGTAGAATATAAAGATCAAAACTTGTCTGTGAAATTTAATAGGTCCAAAAGATAATAGATATTATCTAATCATATTGAGGACCGGTTGTAGATTGATATTTTCTATCATTTACTTAGTAGATATAAAATTAAAGAAAGCTTTTTGGATGCCATATGTTGGGTTAGACATATATACAAAGCCATTTTCAACCTTAATTATCATTATTTTGTTAACGACCGAAAATTTTGTGTTAATGAATCTCGAATTCGGGTCGTTGGTATGATCACCGGTATCAGTATGATACAAGTTTATTTATTTAACTGTTTTGGATACATACAGGGAGGGAGATATGAACCTGAAGATAGAGATCACATAACTGAATCTAATGATGATTACAAATAGTTAAATAATTCGCACCTCTTAGATTTAAATAAGGCACCAATACTTGTTTGTTTATTTGAAGAAGAAGAAGCAGCAGCCAACAAAGGAAGCCTAAATAATCCACAATCAATTAAGTAGTTGATTTTTTCGCTCTTTCCACCACCAGCATGCTTCAGTTGGGTTTTAAGGTTGAGATATATATGAATGATATAACTTCCAACACTCTGATCATAATTGAAATCTCTAAGATTGGGACCTCGTAGTTTAAGCAATGTTTTTCCTTGAAATACAGGATGAAGGTACGTTGTATTCTTAGTACCTTGCCCAAAAGCCGTCAAAGGTACCACGTCCAAGGCCTTGCCATAGCAAGAAGATCTACAGCGAATACGATGATAAGAAATATGCTCAAGTTTATTACTGTTCCTGACAGAGATATTCACTGCAAGATTGTAATGAAGGATATCATCATTTGTTAAGTAGAACTTGGTTAATGATGCATCAACGATGTGAAACTTCATGTGATGATACGGGACTTCGACTAAAAATATGTATAGGCACATGATTCCGCCAAAGAAGATGAGCAAGCAAGAACAAGCAATCAGACCACCACAACAGTCCTTTAGATGGCCCATATATGTATGACAGGATATTATAAAAAAAAAAAAATGAATTGGGAATTATATTAAAAAAAGGAAAATATACAATAAAAATAAAAACAGTCACGGAAACGAAAATTTTATCCTCCAGCAAAAAGGAAAATTAAGAGATCTGCACCAATTGACTGATGAAATGGAAAAACACTAATGTGGATCTCAAATAAGAAGCGAGTCCAAACAGAATATTATAAATTGCTAGAGAAATAGTTGGGTGCCGAATTCTACTACTTAGATTTAACTGCGCATATGCACGAACTCATCGAAAGTGAAAAAACAAACAAACAGACAGACAGAAAGCTCATTTAAGTTTCTAAGAAATAATGAATCTTATAGAGTATGCTAACCAGAATGTAAGAAATGGTCATTTGAAAATTAAGCAAAAAATATAAAGAACATTTCAAATAATGTATATGAAAATACAAGCGATGGTGTCCAGAAATTTTGACATGGTAATGGCTGTCTGGTAGTGGGTTTCTGTTGGTTGATAATTTCAATTAAAGATATTCTATGTGATGATTCTGGTGAAATTATCATTTGAATCAAGGAACAAATTAAGTTAAACTCACATTCCACATACATGGTTAGACCCTTCTACCAATTCAAAGTAGTCCCATTTGTTTAAGTAACACGAATATAATACAAATAGACATGACAACGTAACTTCAGTAAAATGGTAAAATCATCGGATGATAATTCTAATGACCCGTGTTTGAAAACTCGTCAGGATCAAAAATATCCATTAGAATATAAAATTAAAACTAAATGGTGTCCATTTTCCAAGAATCAAAAGGTGTAGGATCAACTCCAACATGCATATCTACTATTATTGTATTATGAGCGGTTGGAACATTGTTTTTTTTTTGGTCGGTATGTAACTACTGAAAATCCAGTAGGACACCCAAATAAGAAATCAAACAGGTCTAAGACATGGTAAGAGTTTTGGATCAGAAATTCTTTATTGATTAACCACTCCAAGTAGTGAAAAATATAAGTTCTTGAATACAAGGAAACCGTAATTTCTCACTCTAAGCAAAGCTCTCCCCTCTCCCAAGAATCCGACCCTTCATACATTTCCCAAGGTCCCCTATTTATAGACCAATCGACCCTAATGGCGTACAACTCATTTTACTTCGTCTGGATCTCGTAGAGGTGCTTTATACTTCGCACAGATCATTTTCCATAAAATTTTACCCTTTCTTTCGCTGACAACTTTGGGTGTTTGTCGGGACAGCTGTCTCTTTTCTTGCTCCATAATTTACTGACTTCGCCAATTATCTTTTCATCCTAGTAACCTTATTTCTCCAATTATCTTCGTGATTGGTATCTTGCCGGGTATTCCAATTGATCCTTCGCAACTTAGATCCATAAAGTGAGTTACTTCGCCTTAATATGCTTTCTCGCGCATGGTTTTTCATTTCGCCAGTCAGTCAATAATGATGACCCTGACTTATTTGACAAGTCACTGACGAGGATTTTCGGGGAATAGTGCAAGATCTTTCGGCAGGATTCCCTTGAATGATTCGCGTCTTCTCCTACACCCATGTGGCGGATCGTATCTTTGATATCTACATTTTGCCTTTTCTTATTCTAATCGAACGAGGTGAGAGTGGAATAAGAACCGTCTCAAGTTGTATAACCGCCATATCTCTCATGCTCTCCACGTGGTTTCTTCCCTCATGCAATCGTTGATTACCGGTTCGTATTCTTAGATTATGGTAGCCTGGTTTGACCAGTTATAAATACCCCCGTTCTTTTAGAATTTTGTTTTTTAACCTTTTCTTCTACTCTCCCGTTTACCGTCTTCTGCAAATTTAGGACTTGCCTCATTTTGCTTCTATGGCTCCCAATAAAATCCCTAACCCTACCACATTTAGGACTTATGAGGAATTCAAAATCGACTTCGAGAAGTTGGGTTTCTCTCTGTCCCCAGCGATTGATTCTACTACTTATCCTCCGGTGACAGCAACCAAATTCATGGAACTGAACTACCGATGGATTCGGACGGGGATTTGGACTTCTGCGAAGATGTTGATCATCATCGATCAACTGAAAGCGGACCTTTCTTTTCCCTTGTATGATCCAAAGAACCCTTTTTTTTATGAGATCCTAGTTAAGCTTGAACGAGGTGTTTATCAATTGTGTGGAAACGATATTCGTCTTTCCAATGAGTTCGTCAAGAGGTCTAATGGCGGTCGATCCCAGATTTCACTCTTGGTGCAAGACTTCGATCCTACGGATTATAACATTGACTCTTTCTCCGCGAATTACACTGGTAAATCTATGACCATGAGATCCTATCAAGAATGGGGTGTGAATCTTTCTCGCAAGACTTTGGATGACCCGTCCAAGGCCCTTCTTCTGGATATTGATCCTACCGGTACGAAGCGAAACAAATATCTTTGTTTTTCTGGTGACGGGGATTGGATGATGTTTCCTTTGGTAGTTGAGGGCCATTTGGTGTGGGGTTTTGATGAGAATAGTAACGCTCGGACCGGTCCTCTTCCGGAGCGTGCCCATCTCGCGGCATATGAACCGG
Organism: Papaver somniferum; assembly: GCF_003573695.1. Taxonomy (NCBI): domain Eukaryota; kingdom Viridiplantae; phylum Streptophyta; class Magnoliopsida; order Ranunculales; family Papaveraceae; genus Papaver; species Papaver somniferum. The sequence goes on along the minus strand of NC_039362.1, from coordinate 179,818,745 downwards.
GTATACTTCGCTGGTTAGAGATGCCTAACGAGGTTAGTTTATTTTAAATTTGGCTTCTTCGTTTTTTATTCACGTTATTTCCTAATGCCCCTATTTTGTTCCAATATCCGCTTCCTCCTCCCGGTTTGGTGAAAGATCGCACACGGATGCCAAATCAAGTGCAGGTTCGTATTTCGTGACTTCTCTGTTAATCGTTGTCTTGGGAATTTCTAACTTTCCACCTCGCAGGAGAGTGAACCTCAAGCCGTGGCTGGCCCTACTAAAAGGAATCTGAGGAAACGCCAATGTCCTGTGGTTCCTTATGCCACCGCACAGGTACCTCTTTCTTTCTTGGTTTCATTTCCTTCTTCTCGCGTCATTTCCTGACTTCGTGAATTTTAGGGTGATTCTTTCGTATCTCCTCCTGTCCAGGAGCCACAACATCGTCGTCGCCGAGCCCTTGATATGAACCTTTTAACTCAAGTCAATCCTGCTAAATCGGCTCCTCTCCAACCTGATCTTCCTCAGCCACCTAGCCCTTCTCACTACGTTATACCTCGGCGAACGGTTCTGGGTTCTTTTTCGACCGAGCCTCCTTTAGATAAGGATAAACAGAGGGCTCTCGAAGTGGAAGATCCTGCCTACATTCCTAAAATGGAGTTCCTGAGGCAGATTTTCATTTCAACTCGTGAAAATCCCTCCCTGAGATCTGCTGATACTAAGTCCTTGGCTTCTTTCATCTCTGACACTTTCTTGGCGGAAGATCAATCTTTCATGGTGAATGCTTCCCTGAGCCTCTCCCTACAACAGCATTCGCTATAATGGGTTTGGTGAGTTTAACATGTCAAGCCTAAGTCTCCCTTCTTTTATATTCGTAAGTTTTAGGGAATTATTAAAATGTTCCTTTGACCTTTTAGGAACACAATCGTAATATGGCCCATCTTGTGGAATTGCGAATGTCTCGGGAGAAATTGGAGAAGTCAGGTACTCGCATCTCCCAACTCACGGAGCATCTCGCGGAATAGAGAAAGATCTCGTCTAACTTGGAGAAGAAAATCAGCGAGCTTCGCAGTAAGTTTCATTCCTCTAATCGTTTTAATGTTTCTATATTCTTTCAAGAACAATACACATGTTGTCTTGTTTGATTCATATCTTCTTTTGTTTTATTAGGATCGGAGCAAGGGCTAAGGATCAGGTTTCTCTTCTATCTCGTGAGAAGGACGATCTTTCCAGGAAGGTGTCTACTCCCCAAGAGGACGTTCAATATTTGAATGAAGATATCGATACCATGGAAAAGGATGCAGCCACGATCGCGAAGAGAATTCGCAGTAATGCTCAGGATGATAAGGTCAAACTCTTTAATGATTTTTGTGATTCTCACGGCATTCCTCGTGTGCCCTAGACCTTGAGGTATTTTCTTATGACGAACCCGAACCTGCGGTCAATGAGCCGGCTTCTACCGATGAAGATACAGAGACATATGAATATATCCTCCCAGAAGGCGCGGCCCATTAAATTCACGAGACTGGAAATGTTGAAATTTCCCCTTATTAATTATGTAGCTTTTTGACTTTATTTCAGTGTCTCAGGGATATTTTCTTTGTAAATAATGTAACTGCCTTTGCTTCATGCCTCCATTGCGTTAGTGTAAATAATGCTACTGTCCTTACTTTGTTTTCCTTATGTGTCAAGTATATACTTGAAAATGTTGAGTCTTGTGAAGCTAATGCTAAATAAGAACACGAAAATATAAAAGTATGTACTTGCCTCTTGTTCTTGTTAAGAATTAGCTGACCAATATAGAGCCATACCAGTCAGATTATCATTTGTTATTAGCTGATATCAGTAGTTTTGCCTTTATTGCTTTCTGGTTTACCTTCCTCGCTGGGCCCGTTCACGAATTGTCTCATGTAAAATTTTGTTACTTGTTGCTCTACGAGGTATTATTGCGCCTCCTAGTTAAGGTCTCATGGTGCCCCATCCTTTTTAAAGGATCTTAATTTGACGAAGTATCAATCGCTTATTATTCTTTCAAATAATAATCCTTCAACTTTTTCTTAACACTTTTTTGAAACCAATTTCGCGACGATGTGACAGGCCTAACCATTCCCATGAATGTTAGCCCCATGACATTTCCGTCTTTTTTGGTGACACGGCTCCCTAATCTGGAGGGTGCCATCCCTTTATATTCCCCCTGATTTCCCCTTCCAGCAGGTTAACCCTAGCATGCATGTTGGTCTCCTCCCATCCAGTTATTACGATATTCAGTTGTTTTCGTCACTTCTTATCTCCTTCGTCGATATGACTTGAGATTACGAAGTCACACCCTAAGTGAGGTTTCTTTGGGATCGAGTGCATTGTAGCCAAGACTTGCCATACGGACATGGCCAGTAACGCTCCAGACGTCCTAGGCACCCGCAGCTCAGCCGAATACGTCGGCGCGTTGGTCATACTCCGCACTCCTTACCGAAGGCCATCATAAAAGGGACCCTCAGCGGATAGGTCTTATCATTGCCCCTAACTTCCTTTCTGAGAGTTGTTCACGGCATGCGTTAGGTCTTGCCTCTTGCATTTTCATGCGAACTAGGGTGCATGCCATGGATTCCCAGCCTTCCTAGGTGAAGGGTTTAAGTTTCCCTGGAAACTGTTTATTCGTGGGTCTTATTTTCCTCCTAATCTGAGGTCTTACTTTCCTGTTTCTTTTGTCTTATCTCGTCCATATGTAAATCAAACATAAAAGATATTCTATTAATAATCTTTTTTCAACTACAAATTCTCTTTTGAAAATATAATTTTATCTATGGATAATACTTCTTGATATACACAGGGTTCCAAGGGTGATCCAATTTTCGATCTCGCCGTATTTAATCTTCCCTTATGTCTCTGTGCCTTTTCCAACTACCCTTTTCACGATGTATGGGCCTTCCCACATAGGTTCCATCTTCCCTCCTGATCCCTTTTGATATGTTGGAATCTCTCTCAATACAAGTTCTCCTGGCATGAAATTTTGTGCCTTCACTCTCTCGTTATATCATCTTGACAGTCTTTGGTGATAGTTCGTCATATGCTGTAACGCAGTTTCTCTGTTTTCTTCGAGGTCATCCAATTTTTCGAGTATTAAATCTGAGTTTATCCCCATTTCCCACGCTTGTCTTCTGGTTTTCGGGAGAATGGCCTCGGCTGGCAAGACTGCCTCCATTCCATATGTCAAACAAAAGTGGGACATTCCTGAGGCGTCACGACTAGTGGTTCTATAAGACCATAGCACATTTGGGATTAGCTCATCACACCATCCTTTATGGTTTCCTTCCAACTTCTTCTTCAGCGTGGACGCTAATGTCTTGTTCGTGGCCTCCACTTTCCCGTTACTCTGCGGGTATAGCGGAGTCGACTTCCCAAATTGGATCTTAAAGGCGTTGAATAACATTCTCACATACTCCCCTTTGTATTGCTTTCCATTGTCCGAAATAATTAGGACCGGTACCCGAATCTACATATAATTTTCTCAAGGATGAAATCGGATACATCTTCATGTCTCTTGTGTTGCAGTGCTTTAGCTTCAACCCATTTCGTAAAATAGTCTGTTGCCACTATTAGGTATCGTCTATGCTTAGTCCAAGTTACGAATGGTCCTACGATATCTATTCCCCACATGGATAATGGCCAAACACTTAATACAACGTTCAAGCTAGTGGACGGAGCATGTATCCTTTTCCCATACCTCTGGCATGCTTCGCATCTCGTGGAGATGTCTTTTGCGTCTTTGTGCATGTGTTGCCAAAAGTAACCTTGCGTCCTTTTCTTGTAAGCTAAGGATCTGGTCTCGCTGTGGTTGTCAGCGTCTCCATAATGAATCGATTTCATGATCTCTACTCCCTCTTTCTGCGACAAACATCTCATCAGAGGGCCCATATACGACCTTCTTTACAATATCCCTTCTCGTACCTCATAATTCGTTGCTTTGCTTTTAATCTTGTTTTCCTCCTGCCTATCTCGCGGGAGATCTCCTCTCGTCAGATAGTTATAGATATGGGCTTGCCAATCGATGTCATCTACCTCCACATCTCCTTCTTCAATGATCATAACCCTAAGTTCCTTCTCTTCCCTGCTCACTGATGGCTGCATCAACCTTTCGATCCGGATATGTCCCACTTTCGGATCCTCAATCATTGAAGTTATAAAGGCGAGAGCATCCGCATGTCTGTTATTGTCTCGGCCTGTGTTACTCTAAATTATGCTTCGTATCTTTGCAGAATATTCCTTCACGAGTTGTAAGTACTTTTGCATCACCGGATCAACCGCATTATACCTTCCCTCAATTTGGAGAATTACCAACCGCGAATCGCTAGTAATTCTTACGTCGTCCAATCCCATTTCAATCGCGATCCTTAAAGCCTGTATCACCGCTTCATATTCAACTTCATTATTAGTTACCTTGTACTCCAATTGGAAGCAAAATACAATTTTGACCCCTGCAGGCGAGGTGAATACTATTCCCATGCCTCCTCCGAAGCTATCTGAAGATCCATCAACGAAGATCTCCCATCTTCTGGGGTTGCATTCCTGTAGTAAATCTTTAAGATCTGGCCGGCTTTCGTCAACGTCCATCATTTCTTCTGTTCCTTCGTCTTCCTCTGAAGGAAACTCAGCAAGAAACTCCGTAATGATGTGTGACTTCGTTGAGGTCTGCACTTCGTATTTCAATCCTTCCCACTCTCTTCGAGTTCTTCAAGATAGACTCTATGGGAATTCTTGTTAGAACCTTGAATTTATGAGTTTGGAAATAAATTCGTAACTTTTGCGATTTGTATACCAATGCCAATATCAACTTTTCGAGCTTTGGGTAATTTCTCTCAGCAGGATTAAAAAGTTTTGCTGACGTAAAAAATGGGCTTTTCCACCCCCTCATATGTGCGAAGTAAAAGCGTACTAAGAGCATTTGGTGTTACCGCGAGACAGATCAGCAACCCCTCCCCTGGTTCTGGTTTTGGAAAGATTGACAGTTTGATAAGGTGCTCTTTGATGGGCTTCAATGCTTCCTCTCATTCCTGCGTCCATGCAAACTTCGCCCCCTTCTTTAAGATGTGAAAGAAGTGTTTGTATTTGTCCGATGATCTTGACATGAACCTCCCCAACGCTGTCAACTCTCCGTTCAACTTTTGCACGTCCTTTACGGTTGCTGGTGACGGCATCTCTATATTTCTTGCACCTTAATTGGGTCCACCTCTATGCCTTTCCGCGAAACAATATGACCTAAGAACATCGCTGATTAGACTCCAAAAATGCATCTGACCGGGTTTATCTTCATTTTATATTTCCTAATGTCTTGAAAGATTTCCCTCAAATCTTCCACATGATCTCCAGAATCCTTGGTCTTCACAAGCATATCATCCACGTAAACTTCCAACTTTGTGTGCACCCACTTTTCAAAGATCTTCTCCACCATCCTTTGATAAGTCGCCCCTGCATTTTTTAATCTGAATGGCATTCTCGTGTAACAATACAACCCTCTGGGAGCGAAGAAGGCCGTATGATCGTGATCTTCCTCGTCCAAAGGTATTTGATTGTATCCACAATACCCGTCCATGAAAGACAGTTTTTTATATCCCGGCGCCGATTCCACCATTTGTGGGATGTTTGGCAGGGGAAATCTTTCTTTGGGACAAGCAGTATTTAAGTCACTGAAATTGATGCATATTTGTATTCCGTTGTTCTTCTTGGGAACTATCACCATATTCACGATCCAATCTGGATACTTCGCTGGACTTATAATTCTCGAGTCTATCATCTTCTGAAGTTCTTTTTCGATTTGCTCGTGATAAGTTGTTGCTATGTTCCTTATTCGTTGTCTTACTGGCTTAATCGTCTGGTCTATCTCCAATCTGTGACATGCCACTCGTGGATCAATTCCTGGCATCTCATCCATGCTCCAAGCAAACACGTCGCAATATTCTTTTAACAACTCAATCATCCTTGCTTCTTCTTCTTCCTTCTCGTCCTAATCTTTATAATATTAGGCTCGTCATTAGCCCCTAAATTTATATTTTTCGTGGGTTCTACAGCTACGAAGTTCATGATTGGTTCACCCATTGGGGTTAGTTCTTTCACTTGTTTATCCGGTTCTCCTTCCTTTTCTGGTATCTCGCTGGGTATGGCCCACCCTTATTTCGTCTTTGTCATGTATACCATCAGTTCTTTTTCCTTTTTTGACTCTAGTACGCTCTTCCTTCTTTCCTTCCTCCTTTTTAGTCTTTCCTCGTAATTTTCAATATCCTTCTCGCCGCAGTCCTTTGCATCTCCCCAATTTCCTTTTATCTTTCCAATCCCACTTGGCATTGGGAATCATATCGCTTGGTGATAAGTCGATGCAACACCTTTTATTCCATGAATCCATGGCCTTCCCATGAGGGCATTATACGGTGACTCCACGTCCACCACAAAGACAGTAACTTCCGTCTCTAGCTCTCTCGCGAAGATCTTCATGCATATTTCATGCTTTGGTTTTGTTGCTACCCCGTTGAATCCATATAGATTGTACGCCGAAGGCATCATGTCAGAATCCTCATATCCCAAAGCTTTAAATGCACGATAGAAAAGGACGTCCACCGAGCTTCCATGTCCACTAAAACCCTGTCCATATCCCAGATATTTCCCTTATCGCTTCTACCATCTTTTCCTCGTGAGTTTTCGCCAATGGTCAAGTTGATGACCAAGGAATCCGTGTGGGAGATTCCTTCCCCTGGTGCATCCTGCGCCGAGAATGATATTTCTCTTTCTTGCCATTCCTTTAGATATTTCCTTTTCATCACCGGGTATATCTCATTCCCTTCGTAATCCCTTTTATACACTCTTGAGCGCATGTTGTCATGGAAATTTTGGATGTCTACCTTCGAGTGTACTATGAAGTTACAGCCGGACTTCCACATCCCTTTGTTTATTTCAATCTGATGACTCTTTGTCTGGATCCTATGATAATCATGTTGCGGTGGCGTCGGAAGCTCATGATTATCCACGTAGTGTGCGATCTTCCCTTGTTCAATGAGTCGAAGTATGATCCTCCGGACATTCCTGCAATCGTTGTTCATGAAATCAATGATATCGGCAAAACTCATGGCTCCTTTTCCCCGGTTGTGGATCCCTTCCCAGGCTTGGTTGGGCGGGGATTTATTCAGTCAAAATGAGTTCGTCCCATACCCTTTCTACAGTTGTATTGAGTCTCGGAAGTATCAAATCAGTCCACACTAACATGTTCGATCCTTTCTTTGTTTCCTTCATGTTCTTCACTTGATAATATATCGCATTATTCTCCTCGCGGCTTTTGATTTCTTTGCTGCGACCCCTTTTGCTTTGTATCTTGATCCTCCCATTTCAATTCCTTTTCTGGCGTCGAGTCTGAATCTGTACAAGCCGGATCGGCTGGCATGTTCTCCTCCGTCCTTTGTGAGTTCCCCATCTGCACACCCTAATATTCCGCAGCTCATGTATGATTTCCCGATCTAAAATCCTTCCCCTTACTTCGTTTATGCTTTCATCCTCACGCCTCCTTCCGTCTTCGTATCTTAACATTTGATTTTCATATCTCGCCTCTACTAGTAATCTCCTCAGATCTCTCTCCCGATCATAGCCTTCTTGCAGCCTCCTATGTGTTCTTTCTTCTTTATCTCGTTCGTCTTCTTCCTCGTGATTTTCATAAGGGTCATATATTCGGCGTGAGATCCTCCTTAGAGACGAGATGTTTATCGCTTTAGAACTCGTATCTCCTTCTTGCAAGTTTCCAATCACCATCTTACTGTCGCGTTCATAATCTTGTTATTTCGCCTGACCTCCTTGCTTTTCCGTTCCATCCTGCTTCCCAGGTTCTTATCTTACTCGTCTTTCCTCCCGACGGGTTGCCTCACTCGGTTCTTCTGGCTTCATGCTCTCTTCAACAACATCCTTTCTCATTTCTTATCGTTCGCTCCCTTTTTCGTGATAGCCCCAGCTTTCATGATTTGGAGAGGTTCCTTCATGAGTTCAGCATCTTAACTCGTCTTACCTTTTCGCCAGTTTGCGGTGTTTTCCCCATCTCCAACTGATGCCTTCTCTTTCATTTCTTCTCTACGTACTTCCAACCGCTTGCTCCTTATTACCACCATTAGAAGTTTCGTTCGCCCTGCTCTTCCAGCCATCATTCAACCCTTATTTAGTATTTACCAACCAATTATCCGCCTGCCGTTTCACCGATATTCACTACACCATATCTAGGTTTTCCTTATGGAAAAAAAGCATTACTAAAAAATACAAGCTAATTTCCCTAACTAAAGAAAATGGTGACCTATAAGCAGTTATATAATGTGTTAGGATTTTGTCTAACTCTTTTATTCAATTAGGGAAATTAAATAGTCTAACACTTCATTTTCATTACAATGTTTATCATAACTATTGGCATTTTCACTTTATATTTAGTCTGTAATGTGGAGATTGTGTTATAATCTTTGCTAACTCTTTGTATAACAGTTCAAGTGGCTAATAAAGAGATGACATGTGTCTTATTTTTCAAAATAGGCTAAAACGTATTTTTTCCATTAGGAAATTGTAAGATTTGAATAAAAAAAAACAGTTTCAGGTGATTCCGGCCTGAAATGTCAGGTTCCTGCTGCCTGGAAATTTAAGGTTCCGGTCACCTGAAAATATCACTGCAGTTCATATCATGCCAGAATCAAATTCTTCTCAAGTGCAAATTTATAACAAGAATGTTGGTGAAACTACAAATTCGTGTTCATATCCAGTATATTTGAGCCCAAAAATATCAATTTACATTGCAATCTTTCAGATTAAAAAGCTGAAACACTTGGGAAAATACAACAAAGAGCCTACTTTTTATAAGAGTTGACCCTGTTCATAACTATTTCTCCAGCTTCAGCAGCAACCAAAGAAAACTGGACTGGTACAGGGTAACCCACTCAAAAAGGTTATTGAAATCTGACCTTGGATGCAAGCTTTCTAGAATCAACCTGCAAAGTATGATAGCAAAAGTACAAATTAAGATTTGATTGACAACAAATAACCATCAAAATTTGCAACATGAATTTATTTGTCTGGTCAGTTAAATGTAGAGACAATTTGTCACTCAAAATCATTGAAAGAAAGATTTGCGACAAAAAAATATAGTGCTAATGAAATATATTGGTGCCTGCTTCCAGAGAAGGGTCCAATTGATATGATGTTGCATATCACATGGCGTGTTTTGTGAATTGTATTCTTTGATCTTAAAACAACAAGTTGAAGTTACCTTTCAAATGAACTCAAAGTCCCATCCACAGGTGAAGAATTGCTGAAGGATCAATGTCATTCAGCTTCAATTCATCCAAAGTGTATATCTTTCGGAGTATCTGCAGTGCAATCAAACACAAATAAGAACAGGAATAACAAAATTGATCCATTCCAAATGCTACATCTTACTCTCCAATGGTAAAAATCAAACAAGTGCCCATTGGAAATCAGAATTTAATGGTACATCTTACAGACTTACACAAATAAGACTAACATCAAAAGCATGCAACTACATAAGAACAACAATAACAAAATTGATCCATCCTCCATCATTCATACTATAGAAAGGCTAATAAGAAACCAACTCAAGAACAATCATCCATGGTTCCAAGAATTGATAGAATGCACCAACTGATGGGAAAAAAAGAACAAATCAAAATAGTTACCTTCCTTGTTGTGCCAAAGAAACAAAGACCACCGAGTTTCCCACTAACTCCTTCATGAGACTTAATGCTGCTCTTACATCTCTCTTTTCATTAGCTCTTCATCAACTTCCTCCAAGACTTTCAGCTGTAGAACAATAGGTTCAGCAGAATTTACCATTTTACTATTAAATCGGTCAATTGTTCATGAATCAAAAGACGAAATACGTTCAATGTTATCGAATGCATGGTTGATATACCGACCTATAATTGACATCTTTATCCCAGGTTTCCCATCCAAACACAAACAAAATAATGTCCATTCTTCAGTATAAAACGAGACCACACCATTAAAATAGGAAAAACATTATCAAGTCTAGGAAGACAATGATGTTTCACTTTTTTGATTGTGATATTTCCTGCTGTTCTTCTTAGTCTTTCTTTTTCTCTTTGGCGGCATTGTAGATAGGCGATAGTTTACTAACCTGTTAGTCATTTACACAAAACTAGATCAACAGATAGGACAATCATTACACAAATGTCAAGTTTCTTAAAGAAAATATTAAGAAGTATAAGAATATACACCAACATTGCAACACAAACTCGCTAATATTCTTCCATGCATACTCACACGTTGCTTCATCTTCTGCCAACAGACGAATTAAAACAGACTTCAGTCATAGAAGAACATATCACTTTATACAAATCATACAGACATTGTAAGCGTACTATTTGTGTAATTTTCACATTAATTTAATGAATCTGTAATAAAAAAACATTCCTAGTAACTAAAACAAACCACCTTGTCGAGCACCATTTCTACCCTGCCAAACTTTACTGTTAGGGTTTTCACTTCTATTCATCTGCAACATAACAACAACAACAAATCAGAAGAACAATAAATAGCAAACTTCTTCATCCCACTAAACTGAACAATCTAAACATCTTAATGACTGAAATGCTGAAAACCCATGTCAAAACCAGAAAAAATTCGAACACAACTAAATCAACCCAATAACAACAAACCCTTCATGTGTTCAAAACAACCAACCATAATAAATTCTATATGTATCATCTTCACTGACAAAGTCAGAAAATCCCCAAATTGAAAAACCTTAATTTCAGATCGAGTAAAAAAAAAAGAACAAAAATTGAAGTGATATTGCAACAAAAAAGATAGACAACATTAAGGATTCATGAAAAGACTTCTTCTTGTTCATTAATTCTTCTTTTGCCTAAGAAAGAGTAAAGAAGAAACCATTTCAGATCAAAATCGAACAATATCATCCAAAAAAAAAAAAAAAAAAAAAAAAAAAAACAACAACAAATTAAGCTCGGGATTATACCTCAATTGTTGGCTAGTAGATCGAAGAACAATGATTATCACAGAACAAGGGTTTTTTAATTTCAGGGAAAATATAGATCGAAGAAAAATTATTATCACAGAACAAGGGTTTTTTAATCTCAAGGAAAATATCAAATTTTTAGGGTTATGAATGTTTCAATTGGAGGCTTTTTTTTCGATTACTGATTGGTTTTTGATTCACGGATTAACAAGGATTCAAGGATTTATGTTAGAACTTGATTTGGAAATTCTGTTACGAGAGAGGGTTTTGGTTGCGACGGAGTTAGAGAGGAGAACCCACCGAGAAAGAGAAAGGAAAGAAGAGAAAGAGGAAAGTGAGAGGAGAAATAAAGTTTAGGTAAAAAACTTTTGACGGTGGGGATTGATTTTCATACGGATTGCGGAGATTTTTGAACGGTGGACATTGGTTATGGATTCTCATACGGATTGAGTAAAGTGTGTTTCTTTTGAACACAAGTGTGTTTCTTTTGAACCTTCGTAAGACCAAAATCCAAAGTTCCGTATTTCGAAATACTCTCATTTTTTGTAGGAATGTAGAGTTTTATATGAGGAACATGTCACTAAAATCTCAGCTTCAAATTGATCTTCGTTTAGATGTTTTATAGAAAAAGGTGTCACCATGTAACCATGTCAACGGATCCTACCCCTATACATAAATCAGAATAAATTTGGATATTGTTATCGGCCTTCTGACTATATATAAATCAGAAGAATCGGAAGTGAAATCAAGAACTGTTATTCTCTTTCGATTAATTTTTTTTTAAAACTTAGGGAGGATAGATTAGGGATTTCGTTAAAAATTCAGACTTATAAGTGGAAGAGGTCAATAAAAAAATCTGACAAACATTGGTAGGTTTAGTGCTCAGGTGTATATTCCGACATAGTAGGAGATATTGAGGATAATATCAACACTATTGGTAGGTTTATGATTCTGATGAAGATTTTGAGTTAGTGGAAGAAGAGATTTTTAAGGATAATATAACATATATTAGTAGATTTAGAGCTTCACTGAAGATTCCGACTTAGTCGAAGAGGTCATTAAGGATAATATGAACAACATCGGTAGATTTAGGATTTCGATGAATATTTTGATTTAGTAGAGGAGGTCATTAAGGATAATATGAAAAACACTTGTCAGTTTATAGCTCCAGTGAAGATTCTATACTTAGTGGAAGAGGTCATTAAGGGTAATATGAGAAACATCTGTAGGTTTAGAGCCAGGTGAAGATTTCGACTTAGTGGAAGAGGTTATTAAATGATAATATGAACAATATTCTTGACCTATATCGAACTAATGATTGCTCTGAAAAATCTAAAGGCCGATTTTCCAAAAAAGAATTCATAATAAACTGGATTCTAAAATTAAAACTTGGACACTCGGTATAAGATAATTTTTACCCACGATGAACTGAAGACTGTCCCGGAAAATCCTCTTCCTCAACTTAGTAAATGTTTTTTTCCTTCCAAACCAAATTTTTTGTTGCTGATATAATTATCGACATTTTACTTGGTAGAAATTCCGATGAATGTGTTCAGGGGGTCGATTTAAATTCTAATTAGAAGTTTAGATTTTGTACTTGCGAAATTTGACGAACAAAAATCGAGTTTCTAAAAATGAATTATAACGAACAAAGACTGACATTATATACCTGAATCATTTGTTCGTGAATTGGTCTTTTATGGTACGCATACCCGGTATGCATACTAAAGTTCCTGAATTCAGAAACTGCCTTGAGGTACACGTGCCCTGTACGCATACCTTGGTGTTTTGAGTTCACGAATTGGGTTGGTACACATACCCCTTATAGGATTATGGTAACTACTGGTGCTTACAAGAATTTAAAGGAGGAATTACACAAGAACAATTCTCTTTCAATATACTCCCCATAGATAAGGTTCCCCTAGAAATTCTGCAAAAGAATCAGGAGAAATTGTTGAAAGGTGAACCTGATTCAATCTCGATAGACAAATTTAAGTAACCAAAATCATCAGATTAAGGCTTTTGAGGTTACCTTCGTACAACTTGAGAAACTGGTTGGAAGGAAAGATTATAAGCTCTGTGTTACCGAACACAAATTTGAGTGCACTAAATCAATCATGTCATCCACCAGTTCCATGAGATTATTTTCCTCCCCGAACAGTGTAGCTATCAACCATGATGTATAAAAAAACAAAAAAATGCTTGTTAAGAATAATAATGCAGTACATAAAGGAAGATGCAGCTTGAATTGAATATCTCAAAAGATGTCTACACTTAGAAAACAATCAAAATATATATATACCACCCATTTTTCCTGTTCTGAGCTAACATTGGTTTCCATTTCAAAGTTAATGAAATCACCGTTTCCTTTTCAGCTGCTATTTTGCCTATAAATCCATATTGTATTTGCTCCACCAACTGGCATTAGCAGCATATCAATTGGTAATATTATATTAGTCTATACAATGACGATGAGAAGGAAAACCCTAGTTGGTTCTTGTGATAAAAGTGAAACCATGTCCTTAAAGGAAATGGACATGAGACTGGTACATTATAACTTGCAGCAAAAAAACAGTCTCCATCTTAATTGATGTTTTTAAGCAACATCAAAGTACTGACATTATAAAAATAACTCGGAAACATCATTAAGCCTCAAAAAAGTCAATCTGACGGACCCCAATCATAATTGAAATCAAATTAAACCCAATTTTGAAAGTCCCTCATTGTTTAAACCCTAGGTTCATAATTGAAAAACTGTAATAAGAGCAATCGAATAAGAATAAGAAGAGAATCATACCAGAAACTATAAATATGAGTTGAAGAAAAAAAATTCACCAGAAATCAATCATCTTCATCATTATAATGAAATTCCAATGAAATCAAATTCACCAGGATTTTCTTTGATTGGAGTTTGGCCAGAATTCGATTGAATTTTCTCTTCTGAGGAAGAAGCCAACCATGGTGCAGAAGGAGTTTTCTCTTCCGTTCAACTGGTTTTGTTAAGGTATGGATGAAATTCGATTTGGTTTGGTTCTGTCAAGTAAAATATGGAACTCAAATTTTGGTTCCCAAAGGCAACAATATGGATTAGTTCCGGGTTTAGGTTATTCTAGGGTCCTAGAACTATCAGTTTGTTCCAAACAAAAAGATTTATAAAATCCTATAATTTTATTTTACATTTTCTACATTTTAAAATAAATCAATGTGTTAGCTATATAAAATTGTGGTACTACTAAAAATGACAAAGAGATATAAAGATTGGGTGGATTTTTGTATACATGGATTTTGGGTAGGAATATTAGAAATAGTGATTTAGTGTAAAATATGTTAGGGATGTATAACTAATGATCTCACACTTTCAGTAGTTATTTAGTTTTTATAAATTAATTCCAAATTATGGTAACTATTTCTTAATTTGCTAACCCTTTATATGAGTTACTATATTTATAATGGATCATTTAAGTTACCAAATAAAATTTAGTTAGGAATCCTATTGTTACAAAAACCCAAATTTGGTGTAGTGATTCTCTTTCGGATCTCAGATCCTGGACGTGAGCAAACTACAAAATCTATGAAACTCCAATTTGTAAAACAACTCGCCTAGATCTTAAGCTATCACGACTTTGAAACTACTTCACCTTTTCTCAACTCTTAGATGGTAACTACTGAAAATCCAGTCGCACACCCAAATAAGAATCGAAACATATCTAAGACATGGTAAGAGTTTTGGATCAGAAATTCTTTATTGATTAACCACTCCAAGCAGTGAAAAATACAAGTTCTTGAATACAAGGAAACCCTCATTTCTCACTCTAAGAAAATCTCTCCCCTCTCCCAAGAATCCGACCCTTCATACATTGCCCAAGGACCCCTATTTATAGACCGATCGACCCTAATGGCGTACAACTCATTTTACTTCGTCTGGATCTCGTAGAGGTGCTTTATACTTCGCCCAAATCATTTCCATGAAGTTTTCCCCTTTTTTCGCTGACAATATTGGGTGTTTGTCGGGACATCTGTCTATTTTCTTGCTCCTTAATTTACTGACTTCGCAAATTATCTTTTCAGCAAAGTAACCTTATTTCGCCAATTATCTTCGTGATTGGTATCTTGCCGTGTACTCCAATTGATCATTCGCAACTTAGATCCTTCAAGTGAGTTACTTCGCCTTAATATGCTAGCTCGCGCATGGTTTTTCATTTTGTCAGTCAATCAATGATGACGATCCTGACTTGATTTGACAAGACACTGACGAGGATTTTCGGGGAATAGTGCAAGATCTTTCGGCAGGATTCCCTTGAATGACTCGCTTCTTCTCTTACGTCCACGTGGCGAATCGTATCTTTGGATTTCATTTGGAGAACTCATAATAATAGTTACGAAATTTTTTTTGCATAAAAGGGCGTTATGTACTCTTTTGCACAAGGTCGTACAAATGTCAGAGACGGCCCCGAGTGCAACTTACAAACCAGAAAGAAAAACACTATCTATGGCTAAACGATCATGAATTTTTCACCAAATTGTTGATGTCTAAACCCCAAAAAGAGCCATTTTACGCGTGGTTAAAACTATATGGCTCTTTTTCTAGGTCTGAAAGTAACTCAATTCTATCAAATGCCAAAGATCATCATTGCAAAGCGATTCTTTTCATCCGTAGGACCGTAGCAGTGGCCAAATGAACCGATCCACCTCAATCTTCAGTTTAGAAAATTTGTCTTTTCTTCTCTATTAGGTGGATGCAAGAGTTATGGCCGATGGGGAAGGGCAAACTTTCTATGTGGACCAACCATCAAAAGCTCCTGCTCTTGACAAATATCGATTTGTCTTCTCTCGGTTTTCAAAGCCAGCATCTATGTTTGCCCGGCCGGTAGAGTGAACTAATTTTTATTTTTATTTTACCTATAAATTATTTTTCTTTGGTATAGTTAAGGAATTCACCACCGTACCGTACTACAGTGGTCGCGAAGTTTTGGTGTTTATAAGGATTTAAAAATACTCCCTCCGTTTCATAAAAATAGTCTGCTTTGACTTTCTCAGAATACTAAGAAGACCATATTATTTTACTTGACTACCCTTAGTTACTTAACTATTTTATTTTAATAAAAATGCTAGTAACAAAGACTATCCAAAATTATTTTTAGAATTACAAATACGAAATATAAAAAGAAAATTTAAAAGATATCGATTTTATGAAGTATAAACTTTATAAGGAATTTAATTTTTAGATTTAAATATATATTTTCTTAAAAAGAATGAATGATATATTTATTTCCTCAATTATACTAATTTCTTTAATATTTTAGATTGGGTCACGTTAAAAATGGATCTATGATTATAAAGAACGGAAAATGGGTCATTTATCCAAATATTTTTAAATCACGGTTCAAATGGACGAGTAAAAAATAGTTTGGGTGAAATGGCCAAAAAAAATAGTAAGGATGAAACTGGATACATCCTGTGTAAATTAAAAATAAGAAAAAATATTTGAAAATGGGCACGATGAAACTGGTTACATCCTGCCTATTTTTACATTTTTGTCCATTTAGACAGTAACAAAATCTAACTGTCCATTTCACCCAGGACTTGTTGATTTTGGTCTTTTTAACCAATTTTGTGTATAAAGAATTCAAGGGTATATTAGAGCCTTCATTGAAAAATTATGATTATAAACAGAAGTTGAATACAATTTTGAAATTGACGTAAAAGGAATAGAGGACGGTCTTTCAAAGGGAGTAATAAAATTATTCCAAACATTAGAGAAACCCTCGGTATTAGAAAGGAAATAAAGAAGAAATAAGAAGAAGTAAGCTTTAATGAAACACTAATCCAATCTATAGACCAATCTATATTTTACTTTGAGAGACGTCCTTCAAACCATGGATACGTCTTCTTCTGTCGGTAGATTTTCGTCGACAATCTTATTTTCCATCGCACTTCTTACGGAACGGAAGAATCCCTCGATCCTAATGGTCACGGTGTCCTGCTTCTTCTCCAATGATAATTGAGCTTCTTGCATGGAAGAAAGCGCTTTATTCATATCATCTACTTTGCTGACAAACATGGGTGTGATCTTCTTGTTTACAGTATATATTTGTGGCAACGTAGCTTCCAGTTCATCCCCTTTGCCCTTTCCGTCGAGTCTTAGCTTCGAAACACGGTTATATACCTCCTTAACTGCCTTTAGTACCTCCTGAGTAATTCCCCGACCATAACTGTCCCAAGCTTTGAAGTGCTTTACCACATGCTTTATGTCTGGAGACGACTTTTCATGTGACGCATCAGAAGACAAACCACCACCGGCCTCCAAGTTGTGCAGGAGCGTGGCCTTTCCAATTTTATCAAGCGTAGCTAGTTTCAAGTCCTCCTTGCGTTCCAAGGACTGCAGAGTATCCACCAGACTAGAGGCCTCTTCACGGAGGTCGTCGATTTCGCTGAATACCTGACAAATCGTGATAGCTTTGAGAATGGTATGCATCATGTACACCATTCCCAACCACATGATAGCACCAAGCAACAAGACTGAAAAGTCGACCATACTGATACGAGGATCCGACAAGGAAACTAGAGAATCTTAATAATTAATAATGTTGATCGGAGATGAACCACCTAAAGTTTCTTTGAATTGGAAATTAGCCACCAATATTAATATTGATTCAATGAATGATAAAACCCAAAAACAAGCTGTGTATTTATAGAGAACGTATAATAAACGTACCTAAACAAATAAGGAAAATCAAAATAATTATATACATCTAACTAAATATAATCTAACTAAATATACAATCGGTTTCCTAATCCTAGTAAATTGGGTCGGGCCAGCACGTTTATGGCACAACACAGCATATTAAAAATCGAGCACAGTACGACACAACATGTGACCTTGCACAACACGAACACAACACGTTAAGTTTAAGTTAATGTGTTGTGTTGTGCCAGATAAATAGGCCCATCAGCACGGCAAAGCTGTGCCACAATGCGACACGTAAAGAAAGCACGTCAAATCATACATAAAATACAACACAATACATGACATTTCATGCATGTTTCACAAAAATGTCTTTGTTTAAGCTAGTTTTTGATATTTTCTTTTCGTATGCTAATTAATTCCTATAATAATACATATACTAACTAAAATGTCGGAAAAGTATTTATTTCGGAAAACATAATTAAATTAAGTGGACTAACTCAGCACAGTACAACACATCACGATTATTTTCAGGCACAGCACAACGCGCCATTTAGCACGGCACAATACAACACAACACATCTAATGCGCTGGCATAGTCCAGTACAACACACGTAGCACGCTAAACAAGTGATTTCATGGGCTGACGTTGTGCCGGCCCATCAGGTTTTACACCTCTACCTAACCCCTTCAAGAACAACTTGTCCTCAAATATGTGCGGCATTGAAAAATGTATACCCCAAAAGCATTCTTTATGACCAACCAATACACAATGATTTGTTTTAGGTAACAAGTGCTTACGATTGATACAAAGTTAAACAGCACCAACTGCCATATGGCATTTATGATGACGGGCAAGGTTTTAAGAGAGGGGTGCAAAAAATTGAAAGGCTAGAAAAAAAAAATTGCACGTTAAAAATTACAGTAAAACATCTATAAAATAATAGGCTTGAGACCACCCAAATCCTATTTTTTTTAAGGAGATATTACTTAATCGATAAAATGATAATTTATTATTTTATATACAATAATAATATATTAATATAAAGAATAATTCTTAATTTTAATTTTTTTTTTTGAAAAAAACAAGAATTTTCATATTAAAAAAATAAAAGTAAAAATAAAGTATCTTAGGAGAAATGCCGAATAGATTCTTAAAAGTGGAAACTATAGTAAAAAATAAAAAAAACATTAACGGAATAATTTTAGAAAGATATTTAAAAAAAAATAATAATTTAGAACGAAATTTGTTTTTAAAGTAATAAATCTTATTAATTTTCATGAAAAAATATTTTTATACAAAATTATTTTTGTAGTTCACTTACAATTTACAATTCAATTTTGTCACAAAGAAACCAACACTTGAACATATTTTAAGAAAATTTAATGTGTATGAAGATTATTTTTTATTTGCTAATGGAATTATTATTTTGTATAATATTTGGGACCTATTCATGTTTAAGGGGAACTTTTGAAATGTATTATATTATAATTTTATCGAATTTATTATTTTAGCACTAAGGGCCCGAATAGGGATTGGAATTTTTTTATTATTTTAGCGAGAGTATTATATTATCGAGTATTATTTTAAAAAGATTTTACTGTATGTACCTTTTAAGTATGTTATAGATGATCATCAACGTCGTAGTTTGTTAAGTAACCTCCAGCGAATCAACCTGTTAGTCACATAAACATACATTTTCGACCAAAATAAATACCTAGTTTCTTAATTTACCATACAAGACGAATTAAATTAAACACACATAATCCCTATTCTTAATTTTGGCCAAATCTAAAAACTTGGATTGAGAGAAAAAGGTATATCTGGTAACCGCGATGTGATTTACAACAAGTTAACAATTGTCTAGTTTCCTTGTCTAGATTTAATTGAAACCCTGTCGTCATTCAAGCCATCAGGGAACAATTGTCTCAGGACCATTCAATGGGCAATGTGCTGATTTCCTTATCTATGATATTACCAAGCCTTTTGCGACTGCCGAAGACACAACGGACACTGTGGTTGAGAATACCCCATCCCTATCTGTAGAACTGCTCAATGAAGTCTTTCAAAGGAAATTTACCACTATCAATAGTATTCCTCCACCTTGTCGACTGAACTTCTCAAGAACTCTTAAATCATGCTTGGATGCTGTCATATTAAGTCCCACTGACTTATCATCATGGATAAAGTTATTGCTCCTTCCTATTTGCACTCTCAACTTCTAAACTCCTAAGAGCACACCCGAAGAGCGGTCTGGCAACAGAAAACTCCTGCAAGTTGCCTCTATCAATCGTGCAATACTCACCTGGAGAGAACATAATGGATGTGTTACTCTCATCACCAAACTGTTGGAGGTACCAAAGCGTAAACCATTGAGAAAACCAAGAAGCAATAAGACTCAAGAGAGTGCCAACTTGCAGGCTTGCAGAAAGAAGTTGAATTTTGGGCACTATACATCGGCTATTCAAGTTCTCTCATCAAATGGTATTGCACCATGCATTACAGATACACTCACGGAACTGCAGGAAAAACACCCACATGCTCACCCTCCTACTATACCCACTGAAGCAATCTCTGCTGATCCCATTTCTGTAGACACGGGTTCAGTTCTTGGTGCTATAAAAAACTTCCCCAAAGGAACATCCTGTGGCAGGGATGGTCTCAGGGCACAGTCTACTTGATGCCATGAGTGGAGCAGCAAGTGCAGTTGCAGATGAGCTTGTAATATCAATCATAAAGGTGGTAAATATCTTACTCGCTGGAAAATGCCCTGCCATTCTAGGTGAATACATTGCCAGTGCTCCCCTTACGCCATTACAGAAACCTGGTGGTGGTCTCAGACCCATCGCTGTGGGTACTATATGACGCAGGTTAGTTTCCAAAGTTGCAGCTGTAAAAATTGGAAAGGAAATGTCCACCTATTTGGGTGACTACCAGTTTGGTGTGGGAGTGCCATGTGGTGGGGAAAGTATCCTCCATCCCGTCAACAGACTCATGGAGTTAAAAGGTACAATGCACAATACTTCCATGTTACTCATCGACTTCTTGAACGCATTTAACATGGTTGATCGTACTACACTAATCCAAGAGGTCAGATCCCATTGTCCTGCAATTGCTCAATGGGTCGAATTTTGTTATGCTAAACCGGCTCGGCTATACTATAATGAGTTCATCCTATCCTCGGCTAAGGGAGTGCAACAAGGTGACCCCCTTGGTCCGTTTCTCTTCGCACTTACTCTTCATCCTGTTGTATTGAGCATCGCCTCCAAGTGCAAGTTAGACTTAAATGCATGGTACCTCGACGACGGCACCATCATTGGTGATACGTTGGAAGTCTCCAAGGCCTTGGCTATAATTCAATCTGAAGGTGTCTGCAGGGGTCTCCACCTCAACATCACCAAAACCGAGTTATTTTGGCCTACACCAGACCAACGGAGTTTAATTCCAGGCATTTTTCCTGACAACATTGGTCGACCCTCAACTGGTGTCAAACTCTTAGGTGGTCCAATCAGCCTAGATTTGCAATTTTGCAAGGAAATGGTGATTCAGAGAGTGACTAAAACCATCAACCTCATGTCACACGTCAAGAAGCTCAAGGATCCGCAAAGAGAACTATTATTATTGCGCAGTTGTACTGGGGTCTCAAGATTATACTTTACTATGCGCACAAAAAACCCCTTAGCATTGCAGCAAGCTATGACTCACTTAGACGATCACCTCTTTCAATATTTGCGACAACTTATTACTGCAGATGGGGCAGGTTTTGGTCCATTGCAATACCGCATTGCTACCCTACCAATCAAGGACGGAGGTCTCGACGTGTATACGATGCAGGACACCAGCAATTACTGCTACTTGGCTTCACAGTTTCAAACTCAGGCTATACAGGATGTCATATTGAAGGACACCCTTACTACCAGTTCAAGCTCAACATATCAGCAAGCCTTATCAGCCTACATCCAAGTTTGTGGTCTTACGTCTTCCTCACATATCTTTGACGATACAGCCCCTCATTCTATGCACTCTCTGGCTGTTTTATACTTCGAAGCAGTGAAGAAACGGATACCCACAACCTTTCATTTGAGTGTACGTGACAGTGTCTTATGGAAGTGTAACAAGCTTAAGCACGCCCAAGATTATTTACTTTCCATACCCATTGCTGGTTTGAATCAAACCCTTGGACCCCGTCATTTCAGAAGCGTTCTCAGCTCCCGCCTTGGCATCCCGCTGTTTCCCGAAGGCAGTCATTGTTCAAGTTGTAATAAGGAGATGGACATATTTGGAGACCATGCCCTACATTGTGATAGCGACGTTGGACTCAAATTCCGGCACGATCTGGTACGTGACATTTTTATGGATATATGTATCGAAGCCGGTGTCGCATCACATAAAGAAGCAGCCTTAGGTTTTATTTCACATGAGAATGATGCTTTGAGGCCGGCCGACTTATTGGTACACAACTGGGAAAACGGCAGAGATACATGCTTCGATGTCACAGGCGTTTCTCCCTTCACTGGGGAAATTCGTTCTTTCACCCCGGGTCAAGCTCTCTCTAAGGCGATTCTCCGTAAACACAACAAATATTTAGAGAAGTGTGAGTCTCACGGATATGGCTTTTATATTCTTGCTTTCACTACATTAGGTGAACTAAGTGAGGACACAGTGGCTTTTGTAAAGAGGTTAAAGAACTGTCTATCTCACAATGACGCAAATTGTGGCACTGGCAGTTTTCTTTTTCATCGTTTAGGTATTGTTATTCAAAAGGGTGTTGGTTCCCAGCTTGTAGCTAGGTTACCAACACTTTTCATGTAATATTACTCTTTTCCCTATTTTCAATAAAATCCCTCAGAGGTACGTTTTCATAATAATAATAGTAATAATGAGAATGTCCTGAGTGGCTCTTATAATAATAATAATAATAATAATAATAATAATAATAATAATAATATATTTTCTCTGTCCCTTTAACTTATCCATTATCACAGTCCTCTTCATTTCTTTCTTCCTTTCTTCACATTCAAAATTGCTGCTCTTTCTTCTAATCTTTTGTTTCAGACTTCAAATCGACCATACAAACAGGGGAACAATCAATGGGAAATGCTTTAAGCTTAAAATCTCTATTTGGAAACTGTGTGTACATATTTCATCATCATACACGTGTATGTAGGAAGACACGTGGAAAGCATGCGGATCAAGTCATCAAAACATGATGACACACGCCCATAGCCAAGAAGCCCATCCCGTCGACGTCGGATCTTTGCCCGAACAAATCCAAGAGCAGAAGTTAAAAGATGTACCAAAAACACGATGTACTGCGGAGCACTAAATAACTCCCGAAGAGTTACTTTATCTCATCCCCAAAAGAAGCCAAGATCTACGGTGAAGAGAAGGTTGACTGACATGGACGTGACAGGGGAAGAAGACACTTGTCTGACACGAGCATGCGTCTCAACTACTCGCATTAAACACTATGAGCAGTATACGTGTCGATCAACCCGTGGAACGAACGAGGATGACTCTGCGTGATCAAGCAATGAACGAAGACCTCCGCGTGATGGACACAAAGCACAAGAAGATAAGGTTCAAACGGCCCTCAGAAACGGGTCCCACACTCTAACCCTATAAATACCCCCTCTCCACCAAGAGAGAGGGGATCAGAAAAAGAGAGAGGGGAGGAGAGAGAGAAGGATTGTGAGTGTAAGTTTATCTTTTACAATTCACAGACCTATGTAAACTCCAAAGTCATTCGACTACCTATATAATCATCAAATGCATAGTGAAGTGACAACCCCGTGGATGTAGGCCTTAGTGCTGAACCACGTAAATCCCAGTCTTATTTACATTTCAGCACTTTACATTCATTTGATACTCCACGAGTTTTACTTTTATACTTCGTTTTCTTTATCTTCCTCTATGTGAACGCCACTAGTGATGATATTAGATGAGGATATGATAAACCTGAAGGTTTTGATCCAAGGAATCAATGCAATCATCTCATCAGTGCGAGTATGTATATAAAGTGCGAACATTGTTTGTGAACATATAGATGCCTTCGTGATTTACATGTTCACAATATGGCACTAGAAACAGGGACTTCGTCCCGGTAAAAGATTTATCTTATCATGTGATTTCATCTTAAACTAGAATATGATTGCTCTGCTTCATTAGCCCTGACAATATTTATCTTTTGTTAACTTTACCATATTCAAAAACACACCCGTTATCTTCAACATCACCGGCAGTATCTATCGAAGCAGTTTAAACTGGTTAAAAGATTTATTGCTTAGATCCATGGATTTACATTTTTTTAGATCTCGTACGGACCTGTCTTTTCGGTGGGTTTTCGTAAATTTTCAAAGGATCTACATGCATTTTCAAAGGGATCTTCTCGTGTTTTCATGTACTGTCAATGAATCCGCACTTTTAATAAGATTTTAACCCATGTATTTTAACTCATATGTTTTAATCAAATGAGCCTCCCTAAAAGTTTTCTCTGTGGCCCTCGGGCAGTTTTTCCCTGTCGTGGAGTAAGGTACTTTGCAAACTAACCCGATCCGCACGGATATTTCTGTTTCTCGCTGTTTGAAATTCCCTTGTGCAGAAAGAAAGCGACAAAAGGACCCACGATGGAAAAGACGTAGGAAGCAAGAAAATCCAAAGCCTAGTCAAAGGAAGCACCAAGGACAACCCCGGTCATCACCCGAAGCAAGCAGAAAGGAGACAAAGACAAAATGGCTAGTCAGAGGCAGGATACTGCGGAAATCACTGCGCCTATGAACGCTAACTCCGTTGCACCCGCGACTCTCAGAGCAGCGGCGACAAAGTACAATACGGCTGCGGCAGCCCCGAAGGCTGCAAAAGCCAGCAGAACTTTTGCTACGAATCAATTTCATCAACCAAAAGAAAGGGTGGATGAATCCAGAACACATCAACCCGCGCACCCGCCAACCTTCGAAATGCCATCAACAAACGATCAGAATCAAAATGTGCCGGCGGCTCTAACACCGCAGATGGGCACTCATCCTGGTTTGGAAATTCCAACAATCGAAGCTGAACCTCTACCACCTTTAGTGCAAACCGTAGAAGAAGGCGGCACCATGGCCGTAGTAGCATGAGCAGGGACTCCCAATCAGGGGTCAAACCAATCACATCGATTGATGGCTGATCTTGAAGAATTGAAGAAGAGCCAGCAGGTTTACGCAGATGTCGTAGCTCTGCTGGCCATAGAAAATCAAGATTTAAAAGACCGGATTTCCCTAAGCACGAAGACCAACCAACAAATTGATGAAGCAAATTCAAAGGCACCAGAAACTAATCGAGACCGAAGAGTCATCGTAGCAGCTAATGGAGACGCGGATAGGGGAAGTAGCGCATCCGACCCGGATTATAATGACGGAAAGTCAGACTATCACGAGCAGAAGAGCGTATGGCACCACCGCGCGATGGAAGAGCTGCGTGATGAAATGATGGCCGAGATCAGGCAGTTAAAAACTAGACAAGGCGGGGGAAGGTTAGAAGAGGTCATGAGAGAGGCTAACTCCACGCCCCTAACTCATCGCCTGGCCAACACCCCTATTCCGCTGAAGTTCCCTGTCCCGACCTTCGAATGCTATGACGGATCCAGTGATCCCGCCGCACATATTCGGTATTATAACCGTGTCTTAGCCAGATGGAGTCATAACGACGCCGTACTCTGTATATACTTCCCATCAAGCCTGAAGGGATCAACATTGTCTTGGTTTGATAATTTGCCGCCGGACTCCATCCACTCCTACGATCAACTCGCAGAAAAGTTCTTAAGAACTTACATGTACAACAAGGATGTTAACACCGGAATGGATAAGCTCTTTTCGCTGGCAATTGGCTACAAGGAAAACACGAGGGAATACACTAACAGATGACACAATATCTGCCAAGCCATAGGAAGTGTGGACCCAGTGGTAAGTATCAACTGCTACAAGTGGGGATTAGACCGAGTGAGTCCACTATTTGTTGAGATTCATGGAAGCGTGCCTAAGACAGAAGGAGATCTTCGAATAATTATTGAAAAGCACGCTCGTCTTGAAGAAATCCAGCGTGAAAACCCGAGGGCGCACCCGCAGAGGTCTCACCGTATTCCGCAGAACAAACCAATGGGGTCAAAAGGAATAACTCAGTGGAACGGCCTCATAAAGATAGGAAGGAACGAAGGGATGAATGACAAAAAGACGATCGAAAATTTGAAGATCAAGTTTACACGAAGCTCAATGCTAGCTATGCTCGGATCTTGCGAGAGATAAAAGGAAGCGAAAATTTGGAGTGGCCATGGTCTAAGGGAAAACAACCCCCAAGAACAGAAAAGTCTAAAGATTACTGTGAATATCACTGCTTCAACAGACACCAGACCGAGAAATGTAAATCCTCAAAATAATGATCCAAAAACTGATTGATGCTGGCGAACTCCAATATTACATACAAAAGGAGGTCGCCGAGGATAGATCCAAACGGACCAAGCCAGTCCAACTTCCAGAGGGGAACCGCACAATCAACACCATCTCGTGTTCTGAAGCCGCGGGGCCCTCACTTACAGCACAGATAGGAAAAAGGCTATGGAAGCAGTTCGAGGACCGCTGCGAATTGTATAAGATTGATGGTGTAGAAGTGGACGAGCACGAAGAGTGGATGGACTCACCTATTATCTTCGATGTTGAATATATCGAAGAAGATATGGAGGACCATAACGACCCCCTGGTCCTAACACTACCAGTGGCTGGATGTAACCTCAAAAAGATCCTCATAGACGGGGGAAGCTCAGTAAACTTTCTATTCTACGACGCATTCAAACGAATGAAACTCCATGAAGAACAGATAATGACCTCTTATTACACCATCTACGAATTCAATGGAGCACCCACGAAGCCATTGGGAGACATCGTGTTGCAGGTTAACGCCGAACCCATGAAAGTAGAAACACGATTCAACGTGGTTGACGCCCCATCCCCCTACAACGCCATTATTGGACGAAAGTGGTTACATAAACTCAAGGGAGTGGCGGAAACTTACTACCAATATCTCAGATTCCCGACACCTGAGGGAGTGATGGAAATCAAGGGAGATCGGGTCTCTGCAAGAGAGTGCCAAGCCACTCAGGATCGTATCAACAACGAACAAGAAGAGCAGCGAAAAACCCGAAGAATTAAAAATAAAGAAGCCGCGAAAGAAAAGGCCATAGACCTGTTCCTCAAGGAAACCACAGGGAGGGGTTTGACAAAGGATGATAATGTCCTAAACACAGAAACAGGTACTCCAGCAGCCAACAAAGGACAGAAACATGCCAAATATCAATCAAAGAACGTCTCAGTCCTCGGGGATCCGAAGCCGGTGTTCGCACCAGTAGAGCCCGTAAAACAAATCAACATAGGAACGGAAGAAAACCCGAAGATGATCAAAGTAGGGACCATAATGGACGAAAGAAGAGAAGATTCCTTAACCAAATTACTTAAAGAATACGCGGATGTATTCGCCTGGAAGCTAGGAGATATGCCGGGGATTGACCCTAAAATAATCCAACACGAGCTGCGCATCAAACCAGGCACGCCACCTTTCAGGCAGAAAATAAGAAAAGTTGCACCGGAGTACCATAAGGCAGTGGAAAAAGAACTTCGGAAACTACTAGAAGCGGGATTCATTAAAGAAGTCAAGTACCCTACATGGATCTCCAACATGGTCGTCGTTCCTAAGAAAAATGGAGGGGTTAGGATATGCATCGATTTTACTAACCTCAACAAGGCATGTCCAAAGGACAACTATCCCCTACCAAGCATAGATCAGCTGGTTGAAGCAGTAGAAGGATACGAAGAGCTGTCATTCATGGATGGATATTCTGGCTACAACCAAGTATCCCTGGCAGAAGAAGATCAACTACACACAACATTCTACACCCTACATGGCCTTTATTGCTACACTAGAATGCCCTTTGGACTTCGAAACGCAGGGGCAACGTACCAAAGAATGGTCGATACTATCTTCAGGCCATGGATTGGTAGTACCTTAGAAGTCTACGTTGATGACATGCTCGTCAAAAGTAAGCTGCGCAAAGATCACCATCAGGATCTGAGAGATATCTTCGAAGCAATGAGGAAGCATCACATGAAAGTAAATCCAGAGAAATGCACTTTCGGTGTCACCTCAGGGAAATTCCTCGGGTATCTGGTAACAAAAAGGGGCATTGAGGTAGACCCAGCGAAGATTCAAGCCATAGTAGAAATGCCATCCCCGAAGAATTTAAAAGAAGTGCAGAAGCTCAATGGGTCCATAGCAGCCTTGGGCAGATTTATTGCGCGATCCTCGGATAAATGCAAACATTTTTCAATATTCTCAAAAAAGGGAGTAAGTTTGAATGGACCGCAGAATGCGAAGAAGCCTTCCAGAAAATCAAAGAACACCTGGCTTCAATTCCAATCCTGCAGAAGCCTGATCCTGATGAGGTTTTGGCATTGTACATAGCAGCGACAGAAGACGCAGTTAGCGCAGTGTTGGTCAAAACCAATACGAAGATAGAACAGCCTATCTATTATGTCAGTAAGACCCTCAATTCTGCGGAAAGGAACTACACGAAGATCGAACAACTTATCTTGGCATTGGTATGGGATACTCAAAAGCTGAGAACCTACTTCCTAACTCACTTCATCCGGGTCCCATGCAAAGCACCACTGAAAGCAGTCCTCAAAAGCGCAGGAAAGGTAGGCAGAATAGCCAAGTGGAACACCCACCTGGACCAATTCAACATCATTCATGAAATTTAACATTCCCGAAAATCCCAAGTTTTGGCGGATTTCTTAGCAGACCTCCCCCTGGACAACGACGAAGAGATTAAGGGAATACCAGAAGCCGAGGAAGAAAGCAAGGATCCAATGGATATCCTCGAACCCGCGAGTCAAAGACAATGGGAAGTCTTCGTCGACGGTTCCAAATATAAGGAAGGAGCAGGAATAGGCATTGTCATCACCACACCAACCGGAGAAAGGATTGTACATGCACTCAGGTTAGAATTCAAAGAGCATACTAACAACATCGTCGAATACGAGGCAGTCGTACACGCCCTCCGTTTAATAATAGAGATGGGGGTAACCGATGTAAGACTGACAAGTGATTCGCAGCTTGTCATACGGCAAATAGGGCTCGAGTACAATGTGTACAACGACACCCTCTCAGCTTACATGGTCTTGGTCCAAACATTGGCATCACAAATTCCGAACATCAAGTTCCGGCACTTATGCAGAAGGGATCTCAGGCACGCGGATTCCCTAGTATATATATCATCCATGCTGAAGGACAAAAGCGTCGAATCTATTAAAATAACAAGGGTATACGAGCCTTCGATTGCATCACAATTCTCCTTCGTTACCAATCAAGATACAGTGGAAGAAAATATCGAAGACCAGGTAGGAGAAGACATCCATAACGATTTTGACGAAGAAGATATCCTGTCAAGAGCAAATCAAGACGAAGATTTCAGCAACGAAGATGATTGGAGAATGGTGATCCATGCGTTTCTCGAAGAAGGAACCTTACCCGCGGATCATAAACAAGCCAGGAAAATACTCTCCAAAGTAGGAAGAGATGATCTTCGGGATGGGGTCCTGTACAAGAAATCCTTCCTCGGACCGTTACTACGTTGCTTGTCCAGGAAAGAGGGGCATCGAATTCTAAACGACATCCATTATGGTGACACAGGGAATCATAGCGGAATGAGATCACTAGACGACAAAGCAAAAATGCAAGGGTATTATTGTCCCACAATGATACAGGATGCCGCAAGAATGTCCCGACGATGTGAAGAATGTCAGCGTTTCGCCAAAAAGGTACACGCGCCAGCAACAACGTTAAATTCTATAGATAGCCCGTGGCCATTTGCAAAATGGGGCATAGATATCGTCGGGCCTTTCGTCGAAGGATCAGGGAAAAGACGATTTTTGATAGTAGCCACAGACTACTTCAGTAAATGGGTGGAAGTTAAAGCCTTATCCAGGATCAGAGATGTGGATGTGTTTACTTTCATATTCCAGAACATCATTTGCAGGTTCGGCATACCAGCGGAAATCGTGTCCGATAATGGTAAGCAGTTACAGGGGAAAAATATAGACATGCTCTTCGATACTTTCAAAATAAGGAAGAACAAATCCACCCCCATATACCCTCAAAGCAACGGACAAGTGGAAGCCACTAACAAGACCCTCGCCCTTATCCTCAAAAAGAAATTAGACGAACATAAGGGGCGATGGTGTGAACAGTTGCACAATGTGTTATGGGCATACAGGACAACACGAAGATCTGCCACTGGGGAATCCCCGTTTCTCCTCACTTATGGAGCTGAAGCAGTCATCCCAACAGAGATCCTCATGACAACCACAAAGACCGAGGCATGGGAGAAAAGTCTCACAACAGACATGATGTTAGAGAGATTGGACAACCTGGAAGGAAGAAGGGAAGCAGCATTGCAGAAGATGGAAAATTATCAACGAAGACTAGAAAGGGAGTACAACAAAAAGGTAAAGCTTAGAAATTTTGTAGAGGGGCAGTATGTGCTAAGAACAATCCCACAGTATCAACGAGAAAAGAAATGTGGAAAGTTAGCACCTACATGGGGAGGACCTTTTATAATACACGACATTGCGGGAAACGGTTCCTACTATCTTCGCAATCTGAAAGGCGAGGTCCTCCGGCATCCTTGGAATGATAAGTGGATCAAACCGTACTACCCATAGGAGCAACGCAGCTTTGCATCTGCGTGAAAAATACCAGACGAAGAAGGCAGCGTAACCGCTCTACATGTTTCTATCTCTGGACGAGGAGTAGCAGGCCTCAACCTATCAATCAAACAAGCTTTCTGAAACCTTCAAGTAAACAAAACTTATCAACAATATTGGGGAAAGTAGTTAATCTACAATCTCTCAAGGCTCCCCCATCAGTGTCCATGAGTGTAAGACCAGGGGGAAGGCACCCAGCAGAAAGAGATACCCAACCAATTTTAAGGAAACGGGTCGACGGAATGGGTGTATGTAAATATTTTAACCCCATATCCTAGAACGTTGCCTTGGCCCCCACCGTCTGGGAATCCTCTGGCCCAGGGTTCGCCAGCGGGGTGACAAGTCTCAAGACGATCACGAAGGTACCTCCCTTCGGTATCGCACCCAAACACTTAAAACGTTCTTCTTTTGTTTTTAATGTCCTTCCTCACAATGCTTAAAATAAAAAAAAAACTGATAATGCAGGTATATCAAAAGAAGGTTCCATTTTATAAAGGTTGGTTACAAAAAGCGGCAAGGCCAATTCAAGGAAAAACACACATCAAAAACATTCTTTTTACAAAATACTAGCAAAATCTAACTGAAGGCTAATGCCGTGGTTTCTACTTGGAAGATGCCGCCCCATCAACAGGGTTATTCCGAACAGTTGAAGGGACGTTTCCACCAGAAGAGGGTCCCGAGGAGCCAGGAAAGGAGGCAGGTACAAGACGACGCGGATAGCTCTTGACGAGGCCATGCTCGGTCTTAAGGCCAAGCTCAATCTTCTCCAGCATCTTGTTTGTCTCCTCCGCCAATTGACACCGAGCCTTATGCATAATAACTGTCGTCCGCTGGTGGGATTGAGATAACAACGAGGATAGACGATTCACTTTTTTAGAAGCAGCACCAACGGCCTCCTCGCGGGATGCCGCCAGACTCTTTAAATAATTAGTCTGTCCTTCCTGCTGCGCTAAGGAAGATTGAGCCTTTTCAAATTTTTCATTTGCAGCGCGGAGTTGTCCCTCGAGCTCTGAAAAAGACAACACAATGGAGTTAGCACAGAAAAGACACAATCACACTCGACTAAATAAGGTTATACCTTCGACACAAGCCGAAGCCTCTTTATACTCATTAGCAACCGCATCTCGCGCTTCGTCAAGATAGTCATATTCCTCGGATAATTTCTTATAATCTAGTTGAAGGTTGGTGAGAGTAAATTTACTTGCATCTAATTATACCTGCTTCATCGAATCCATGTGACGAAGGTGGTTGACTTCGTTGTTTATCTCTGTTACCCCTTTGCTAAGTCTGTACATACATACTTCGAGATTTCTCTCAGACTCAGCCTGGCGGGCTATTTCAGCACGAGACGCAGCAAGGGCTTTGCTGAGAGCCCCAACCTCGGCTCTGGCATCGTCCCTTTCCCTGGCAAGACACAACATACTCTCCTTAATTCCCGGAAAAGGAAGGGGGCGAGCCTTTCGTAATTCCTCTTCCAGAAGATGTATTCTAGCCTCTAACAACGAAGTACGCTCACGGGATTCCCGCAGGTTCTCACGTGTCCACAGCAGCGTACCATTGAGCAAAATATGGTCATGGTTATACAGAATCTGCATATCAACCATCTGAACATGCCTTGCGCGCCATCCCTCAGCCCGAGCGTCCCACTTTTTGGCTTCGCTCTTAATTTTTTAGACCAACTCTTTGATACGAGATTTTTGCCGTGCCCTTTCATTCCGAAGCCATATCAGTTTGGGGACTCCACCCACTGAAGATAGGGTGGGGAGACTCAGACAGAACAACAAAGTAGTAGAAAGGAATTATGAGGGATAAAAGATGGAGAAGAACTAAACCTGCGAAAGCTGAAACTTCGCCGCGAGTTTGCTCTAACTCAGCGCGAACAGTGGCAAGCTCTGAACTAAGACCAGCCTCTGCATCACCCATCCTTTCTTTATCTTTAAGGCTATTCTTCAGTTCTTCTATATCCACCTCAGCCGCAGATAATGCATTTTCCCTGTGACGAAGCTTAGCCTCCAGCTTCAAAGACTTCGCTTTAAAGAATTGATACAACACATGGTTGCAATGCTCACTCCTCATCATCTACACATCAAACGACAAACATTATTACACCGAAGGATTCGAGTGTCACGAAGAAATATGTACGAGGACTTACCTCCAAGACACGCTACTGGGGAAAACCATATTAGTACCCATCAGCTATGGCCATCATTTCAGCAACAGAAGATGGAGGGTCCGCTACGAGGGTAGCCTCGGGAACACTCAAAATTTCCCCCCACATCTCGGCAACACGCACCTCGGAAGATAGCTCCATCATCTGACGAGTATAAGCATCAAAATCTTTCTCTCCAGCAACCACCGGGGCAGGATGAGGAACAAACAACAGATCTTTTTCTTGATCCAATCCATTATGGCATCCTCACCCTCAAACATCAGCGAGTGAGGGAAATCCTCGGAAGGTGAGTCAACCACAGACTTCCCCTTTGCTGTCATCTCCCCATCAGCACAAGTCTCCGCACCACCACGGGAAGTAGGATCATCCGCACCCTCACTCTGAACAGCAGCATTTTCCTTACCAAAATCCCCGAGCACGTCCCAATTATCATTGGGGGAAAGTAAAGAAAAATCTTCGGGAAAACCGAGGGCATCATCAAAGAGTTCCCTTGCGGAATATATCCTGTCAAAGGAGAACCCTTGAGAAATGGTGGGGAGAGTTTCCGCAGCCTCACCTCCTCCGATATATTCCGGATCACCAGGGTTATCACCAGTAGGAGCAGACATTTCTAAGGTAACACCTCCCTCGGCCACCACGGTACTATTTCCCCCATCAACACCATCACAACCCGCACCAACCTCTTCCTCCACAACAGGAGGGGAAGCATCAGTGCGTTCTTCCCCATCAGACATTTCCTCATCCTCGGAAAACTCTTCGATCACCGGACTGGTAACTTCTTCATGAACCTCAGCCTCACCCGTTACGATGGTAGAAGACTGCTTGGGCCCAATCTTTTTCTTTTTCGACACCTGCAAACCAATACACGTCCCACAAAAAGAGTTATTTCCTCATACACAGTTTGATTTTCAAAAATGGAGGGGCGCGGCCAGAATCTGCAATAACCATACCTTGGTAGTAGAGACACTCTTCGGTGGAAGTATATCACCAGAACCCTCTTCCTCGTCTCCATCAACAACGTCGAGAGCATAAGGAAAGTTCATGCCCTCGAAATTTAAACGCCAGGGACAGAAATCTCCATAACGAGCAGGAGGAGAATCACGAGGCCTTCTACTCTCAGAAGGACGCCAACCTCGCGGACCGGGAATCCAACCATACGCCCAAGGACCAACAATTTCAATGACAGTGGCATGCCACTCATAATCATGGTCACGCTTGATCCTTTCACGAGCAGGAAAAATTTTCCGCTGAGACGACCCCTCGGTGCCTGGAACGTATTTAAGTTTGGCATCACTCACCTCACTTAAGAAACGAATTTCTCCCCGAGGAGCATCGAGGTTACGAAGACTAACGCTCCACGGTTTACGGTTCCTACTATTGACATAATCCCCAAATGAGATGTTGAAGTTTTCAGGAGTATACCACTCCCTCTCAGCGGGATCTGGAACATAACATGTCATCGTCGTCTCCCCCTTACTCCGCAGATAGTATTCCCTCAGTGCATGGAGATAGTTCCCCGACAATTGCGACACGGAACGACTGTAAGTATTGGTGGACGAGCCTTCGCGACAAGCCAACACGTCATAATAAAAGGAATCACCAGACTTATACAACGGTAGCATAAGACCCGCCTCGAAGGCTCCAACCATAGTCAACAGGTGAAACTCATCAAACTGATACTTCGAGATGAGCTCGTAAGCAATATCATCCTCAGGGGCATAGAAACGAACCTCGAAGGCTTGAAGCTCATGCTTTTCCTTGAAAACTTCAAGGTCAATGTGCTTAAACGTGACTTTCTTCTTGCTAACCGAAACGCTGCGTATCACCGGGGCAGACTCCTCTTCTTCCGCGGGATCGGACGAACCGGAAGCTTTTCTTTTGAAAGAAGGATTTTTAGATGATTCAGTTCTGGGCACACCACCTTTGGAGTTCTTCCCTTTGAAAGAAAGTACTGGAGGCGGCGGCAGAGGGTTCTGCACGGGCACTATAGAACGAAGAGGGGGAATATCGAAGGCGCCATCACGAGGAGGTGTCTGCGTACAGCTGGAGTCATCACGAGGACGAGAAGGAGCACGGCTGACAGCGTATCGAGACCCGGAAGGACCCTTCGATGGATCCCCCTTCCTAGGAGGAGAACTACCGCGGGGATCCATTTGCGACAATTTAGAGAGATCTCCCCCATGTGGAGATGTATTAGACTCTCTACGCGGAGGGGATCTCGGCAGACTGGAATCCGGAGTTTGATAAGGAAGCCGCGGACGGTCAGACATGGCTGCGAGGAGGTACAAAAAACAAGTTAGAAGCAAACACGAGGGCATCACCAAAGATCAAAAAACCACAAAATTAACAGTTCATCTCAACATAGCCCAGAAACCCTAAAACTAGCATACATGCATACATGCATGTACAACCTAAAACCCTAAAACCCTAAACTTAACAGTTCAATCAATACAATTGAAACAATGGCCTCCTCGACTTGAGAAGAAGAACATGGGAAAACTAGCATACATGCATCAAAATATGTTCTTCATCACAAACAAGGTACGACAGCAGAAGGAAATTTACAATCAACACAATCAACACAACTTAAAATAACAGAAACGAAGAAAAGAAACCTTACCACCACAAGCAAAATCCAAAAAGAAGACAAATGAGAGAACAAACCAGAAACAAAGAAGAAACGAGCATGATTAATGTTAGGGCAGAGAGAATTTAATGGTTGAAGAACAAAGGATGAAGTCTGACAGGGAGAATGAAATTAATTTTCAAGGAGAATGAAATTAATTTTCTCTCCTCTCCTTAATATACTCGAAAGAAAGAGAAGGAAGTTAATGGAGGAATGGGAAACGTGCCCATTAAATGAGCAGTTAATGCACGAGTAACAAACGTGCCCAAGTATCTAGGAGAAGTTATTAGGAGAGAGGAGGAATATGTAACGTCTGTTTTATTCAATGCTCCCACTAAACACTCAAGACCGAAGAAAAGGGGCAAATTGTGTGTAGATATTTCATCATCAAACACGTGTATGTAGGAAGACACGTGGAAAGCATGCGGACCAAGTCATCAAAACATGATGACACACGCCCACAGCCAAGAATCCCATCCCGTCGACGTCGGATCTTTGCCCGAACAAATCCAAGGGCAGAAGTTAAAAGATGTACCAAAAACACGATGTACTGCGGAGCACTAAATAACTCCCAAAGAGTTACTTTATCTCATCCCCAAAAGAAGCCAAGATCAACGGTGAAGAGAAGGTTGACTGACATGGACGTGACAGGGGCAGAAGACACTTGTCTGACACGAGCATGCATCTCAACTACCCGCATTAAACACTCTGAGCAGTATACGTGTCGATCAACCCGTGGAACGAACGAGGATGACTCTGCATGATCAAGCAATGAACGAAGACCTCCGCGTGATGGACACAAAGCACAAGAAGATAAGGTTCCAACGGCCCTCAGAAACGGGTCCCACACTCTAACCCTATAAATACCCCCTCTCCACCAAGAGAGAGGGGATCGGAAAAAGAGAGAGAGGAGGAGAGAGATAAGAATTGTGAGTGTAAGTTTATCTTTTACAATTCACAGACCTATGTAAACTCCAAAGTCATTCGACTACCTCTGTACTCATCAAATGCATAGTGAAACGACAACCCCGTGGATGTAGGCCTTAGTGCTGAACCACGTAAATCCCAGTCTTATTTATATTTCAGCACTTTACATTCATTTGATATTCCAAGAGTTTTACTTTTATACTTCGTTTTCTTTATCTTCCTCTATGTGAACGCCTCTAGTGATGATACTAGATGAGGCTATGATAAACCCGAAGGTTTTGAGCCAAGGAATCAATGCAATCATCTCATAAGTGCGAGTATGTATATAGAGTGCGAACATTGTTTGTGAACATATAGATGCCTTCGTGATTTACGTGTTCACGCAAACCAAACAAATCAAGAATCTGATTCAGTAGCTGGTTGTGTTTCAGCTGTGGCTCATGATCTTGCTCACTTTCAGATCACTTCTCAGGTAACATTACTCAACACGCTTTTGCTAGTTTTCAATTTTTCAACATTTGAGTTTGGATGAATGGATTTGTCTATTTAATTGTATTTTGAGTTAGTAGAAGTTTACATACTGTGCAAACCTTAACCGACATTAATCATATTCCTTCGATTTGTAGGTCCCTGAGGGACTCAATCAGCATGTTGCATCATCAAAGAAAGCTCAACTTAAATGGTAATTAACTGGTACTCCTCTAATCTTACTTTTATCATCTATGAAACCCACTTTTAAAAAAACAAAACCCAAATTTTTGTTTTGAGAACTTGTTTTTTGTGTGTAAAATGTTGAAGGTTCAACAAGATATTGATGGCATGGAAAGATGCAAACCCACCACCCAAAACACCTGAACAAGCATCCAGACTTGTCATTCAGACATTGAAGCAGGACAATGTAGAGCAGGTGCATTAATAAGCCATACACAAATTCAACTTCTTTATTGTTATATCTGTAACTGTTGAGCTTAGCGGAACAGCAGGGGGTTTTTGCTTTTGTTGCAGGGTCTGCTTAAGTTCTATGGTCTTCCTATTCCACATGATCTGATTGGAGTCATTCCTCCCCCTTGGCCAAAACGAGTGATATTCGAATTGCGAACGTTACCGGTGGGATAATGTTCTTTAAACTGACCAAGGAACTAGTTTGTGTTCTTTTGAAAATATTTTATGTCTTGGTTTAATAAGTGTGATCTATTATCAGGTGGATGCAAGAGCTGTCGCTGATGGGGATGGCCTAACTGTTTATGTTGAGGTTGCGGACCCTAGAGAAGCATCCAATGTACCCAGGGAAGTAACGTTGGCATTAGCTAAACGATCAAAAGCACGTGCATCCAGGGATTATTTGACGGCAGATGGACTTGATCCCATGGCTTTTCAGGATTTGATGATGCCCACAGTCACATCCAGGGATTATTTGACGGATCAGTTGAAGTGACTTTCCTCCGTCCGCTTTTCAAGAGGAAGAAAAATCACATTTTATTTAGACACCCTGAGCAGAGGTTCTTCATCTAAGGATTTGGAACCTGAGCAGTTGAAAACATTTTACTCCCTCCGTTCCACTTTAGACGATGTTTTTGGAGTTTTCAGGTAGATTAAGAAATGGAGAGATATGAAGATTTTCCATCTATACCTTTAAGAAAAGCTCCACTTATTTGCCATCCTCACTTTTCCTATTTGCCACTCTCATCATAATTTCTAAAGTAATTCTGCTTTTCAATCCTTTTTTTCCTATTTACCACCTACATAAATCAAATTTAATTTGACTATACCTAATCACCACTTTTAATTTGTCTTCTTCTTCTTCATTAATCTCTATTTTCACCTAAAACCCATTAAAATATTAACCCTACGTTATAACTTTGTCAATTGGTTCACTATTATGTATTAACCATTTATTATTATTTTAACTCTTATCATTTAACTAGTAGAAATCAATGATTTAATCAGAAAATAATTCATAAATTATTATTATGGATGATTCTAGGATAGAAAATCTAGGGCAAAATATCCAAAACTTAAATGAATGGAACACCCAACAAGATTTTGTTAATTTGGCTAAAAATACCTTCATTGAAAAAGATTTGGAGGTAAGTAATTGATTAATTTTCGTTTGATTTGTGTTTTTTTCAGGTTTTCTTTTCTTCTAAATTTCGTTGAACTGGTCTCCCGTTTCTGGACGTCCAGAAAGCACTTCAATCGTCCCATCCCGGACGACTATGTAGAGAAACAGTCGGCTACAACTGGACGACTATATACTTGGATACGAGATCGTTTATGGACGACTATAGTACCTTGCAACAGGTGGATTGAAAATGCACACGAAGATGCGAAGGTCTGGCCAAAAAAGTACGAGGAAAAGATGAAGACATACAAGACGCGATGAACTATAAAGAGACGAATCCTAAAAATCCACTAGTTGTTAATTAGTTTGTGTAGTGTAAGTTTAAGAAACTTATTCGTTTTTAATTTTGAAGGCTAATGAAAGTATTCAAGTTTTATTAGTTAGTTGCTAGATTATAAACCATGCAAGTTGTTTGTACCGTGTATAAAATACACGGGAGGCCCGCAAATCAATACAAGGAGCCATGAGAGGAAGCTTAATACCAGGAGTTATGCATGGAAGATTAATTTCAGGAGGTTGCATGTAGTATTAATTCCAGGAGGTTGCATGCAAAATTAATTTCAGGAGGTTTCATGCAAGGGAAATAAATACAATTTATGTTTACCTCATGATGAGGGGAAGAGTCTAGTTCAGAATTGTATAAATAGAGGGAATATAATCCTGAGAAGAGGGTGGCTGGTAGAGAAAAAAATCCCATGTAATTCTATTATCAATAAAAAAATCACTCCCCAAGGGGATTCGTCCGTGGATGTAGGCAAACCATGCCGAACCATGTAAAATTCGTGTCTCTCATCTTTATGCATGTTTGATGTTTTAACCCTATTTTCATCAGCAACACCAAAATTATCATGTTTAGTACTCGGAAATATTTCTGAGTGCAAACATTGGCGCCGACTAAGGGGATTCGAGTGAAAGAATCGTGTTTTATCATTAAGAGAGGTGCGGAAGAATCTGCACGAAATTCCATGCAAAAATCAGCGAAGAACATGAAAGCAAAAATTTCTGTGTTCGAGAAACTTTTATGTGCACTTGGAGCAACAACATGATCGAGTTCGAGGTTCGTGGATAGCGACATAATCGAGTTCGAGATGAGGATTAATCAGACCCTTGAATATTTAGCCTTGCATCACGTCGCAAGCACATAAAGCCTCACCTTGCACGTGAGCGCCTAAGTCTTGCTCTAATCGCAAGCATAAAATCTCGTCTTGCACGCGAGTATGTAAGCCTTGCACCGATGCAAGCACAAAGTCTCGTCTCAACCACGAGCCCAATGCCCGATATTGGTCCAAAGACTCGTGCTCAACACAAGCAATACATCCAGCCTTCCCTAGCAGCAAGCGCTAGCCTTGTTACGTTGCGAGCAAAAAGCCTTGCCCCAGCCGCAAGCACACTAAATTCTACCCAATACTCGACTAGCTCTCGAGAATCAAAAGTCCACCACGTGGCAAAAAGTCTCGCCTAGCACGTGAGCAAATTTTATTGCAGGTTATCACAGTTGGGGGCGTCTTTGTAATGTCTCTACTCACGCTTGGGGGCGACTGGCGAGTTACGTCATCGACGATCGACGCGAAGGAAAAACAAAATTCTTAACCCCAACAAGTTGGAGGTTAAGAGGGGGCGATGTTTGTACCGTGTATAAAATACACGGGAGGCCCGCAAATCAATACAAGGAGCCATGTAAGGAAGCTTAATGCCAGGAGTTATGCATGGAAGATTAATTCCAGTAATAAATTCCAGGAGGTTGCATGCAGTATTAATTCCAGGAGGTTTCATGCAAAATTAATTCCAGGAGGTTTCATGCAAGGGAAATAAATACAATTTATGTTTACCTCATAATGAGGGGAAGAACTTAGTTCAGAATTGTATAAATAGAGGGAATATAATCCTGAGAAGAGGGTGGCTGGTAGAGAAAAAAATCCCATGTAATTCTATTATCAATAAAAAAATCACTCCCCAAGGGGATTCGTCCGTGAATGTAGGCAAACCATGCCGAACTACGTAAAATTCGCGTCTCTCATCTTTATGCATGTTTCATGTTTTAACCTTGTTTTCATCAACAACACCAAAATCATCGTGTTTAGTACTCGGAAATATTTCTGGGTGCAAACACAAGTGTTTAATGAGATAATGAACCTGGATAATTTTTCTGAATTTTAGTCGTAAAGTAATGAACGCCCAGGAAACGTATATATTAATCGTCGTTCAGAACTTGACGACTCGACCACGCTAGTTTCTGAATTTTAATTATCCAAACCTGAACGACTAGGAAAAGTGGTAGTCGTCAAGACTACTGACGTCCAATATATCCTCATTCGTTCAGAACTTGATGACTATATCTGAAGAGTTCCTGAAGTTTGGTCATCAGTTTTAAAGTTGTTCTAAAGAGATTCAGTCGTTCGTGATCCGACGACTACATATGGACAGTTCATGAATTGAAGCCATGACAGTTCAGGTTGGTGATTTGGTTTTCATGGCTGACTGTTAGTTTGGTCGGTGACTGCTAGGTTACGCACTGCTACATCTGGACGATTCAATAACAGTTCAAGAAGCACAACTGAAACATGAAAATATATAACATAAAACAAGTTAAGCATGAAAGTGATAATCGGTCGGAGTGATGGAACAACCGACCAGAGAACAATGGAATAGATGGAGAAGAAAGAGACGTAGAAGAAGAAGTGCGGGACTCCTAACTTGGGTTTTCTTTTCTTGGAGCATAGTAAGTAGGGGTGGTTTCATTGTTGGGTGGAAACAAAAAGTTAAAGGTGAAGCATTTAGGATATATGAAAATGTATGGAGATGGTAAATAGGATAAATAAGGATGGTAATTAATGAGAGTGATAAATAGGAAAAGTGAGGGTGGTAAATAGGTGGAGTCTTAAGAAAAGTCTTCAAGTATTAATTGGTATTAGTGCGTTAAAAAAAAAATTTATAGTTCCAAGACAAAGTGTTAGTAATCATTTATGCAATTTTTAGTAACATGCCATCCACTATATATGACGTAATCTCCTTCTCCGTCCGCTTTCAAATGGAGCACCTCGGATCACAGATCAAAAACATATCCATGCGTTAGAAAATAGTTACGTGAAGGTCCATCGTCATGTTTGAATACTAAATATAAACCGTATTCTTTTTCATTGTAATTCTCTTGACAATGAAAATCAGACGTTAGATCTCAGCAATTCCCGCGTTTTATTTTCCATGTGATATAAACCGTTGGATCGGATGACTATCAACTATCTTATCTAATTCTATTCGTCGAATGATAAAGGATTTCGGTGTAACATCAACTTATTACGGGGGCTTATTCTAAAGTAACTATACTTTTCAGGGACTAAAATATAAACTATATATAAAGCAAATCTACAGAGGAAATCGAGATTTTTCCTCTTCTCTTTTTTTCATCGGATCTGACCGAAAATGGATGAAACTACAATAAAGATTGGATCGAGACCAGATTAAACCCCAATCTTTAAGTTTTCTTGGCCAATCTCAGTTCGATCTCTGTTAACCAGATTTACTCAATTAGTTACCCTATGTCAGTAACTCTACCGAAAAGAGATGGAACTAAGAAAAAACATCTATTGATTGATTTCCGTGATAATTGAATTATTTTTATCTATTTTTTTGGTAATTTTTTATTCTGTGAATAGAAAATTAAAACTAGGGCAAATTGATATGAACAAGTAGAGTGCATATATGATGCTAGGGTAGAATTGTATATATGCAGTTGTGTAGATTTTGATTCTGTTAATAGAAAATTGAAATTGGGGACACACTAGATTGTTTAGAATGAATTTTGATTTGGGTTGCATAAGCCTGTTCAATTTGCTGTGTTCTGTGTCAGCAAATGTTTGATTAGCTAGGGGCAAGTAAAATGACGTGTGTAGGATAAGCACAATTGGTATTTATTCTTGGTCTCGATTTTGCTTCATACTTCTTTTTAAATTGTATTTTGTTCACATCCTAGGGTAGTTCTGCAGCTAAACCTTTTAATTTTTTGGAATCTATCAAGCACACAGGGTTGCAACAAAAAATATCCAATATGAAGGTTGGTTTAGCTTGGCCAATTAAGAAAAATTTGTACTTTGCTAGAAGTCAGAATTTAATGAGGGAGGTAAGGCCATTTTCAAGTAGTGTTCACTATTTATGCTTAAACTTAGATTGGGTGCAGTTCAGTACTCATGAACTCTTCTTTTTTTGTTTATAAAGACCTTGCAAAAAATGCATTATTATGAGGCTTGATATTGTCGTCTATTCAGCTGTGTTAGATATATGTTCCGCT
This sequence comes from Papaver somniferum, assembly GCF_003573695.1. Classification (NCBI taxonomy): domain Eukaryota; kingdom Viridiplantae; phylum Streptophyta; class Magnoliopsida; order Ranunculales; family Papaveraceae; genus Papaver; species Papaver somniferum. Next base: position 179,776,142 of record NC_039362.1, on the reverse strand, counting down.
TAGTCTGTCCAATTCACATGATAAATCCAAACATCTATGGTGTGTGTCATTATTGCGTTGATGTTGATGCTGCCACATGAAGTTGTTGCTGCTGATTTTGATTTCTAAACTCCATAAGCTTCACCCACGTAGGAGGATTATTGTTTATTACTTTCTTATTGCCCCGTGATAAACCCAAATATCTATATATGTTTCTGAACTCTTGCTTATTGCTTTCTGATTGTGTAGGTCAGGGAAATTACAATAGAAGAAGGAGAACTCATTTTCCTAACAGGGGTTCTCATAATTCTGCAAGGGGTTTTCTGGACTTGCTTTCGCTTCCATGCCTGCAATTGACTAACTTTAGCTCATGTGACTATTTTGGAGCCAATTTGTTTTCTCATGAAAGTAAAGAGTTCTATTCTTTGAATGGAATAGTTAAGTTACCAGAATTGCCTGTACCTCCAGAGCTCATTGAACTATATGCAACACAATCAGAAAAAGGAATTCATTTTAGGCAGAATATTCAGTCAAACCATGTTTTTGCTTTCACATCTATTCTGGTGCATATAGATCAAACTGTGGCCAACTGTAGCAAGGGTTTGTATACTGATCATGCTCAAGTTATGTATAAGGAGCCAATAATTATTCTTTTTAATTCTTTTTAGTTTTACTTTGGTTTATGTGAGGGTCTGGTATTCGAAAACACAAAATACGTGTGAAAAAAATTGTTGTTTGCTGACGTGCAACGCACGTGCACTCGACTTGTGAAAAATAAGGCTAGTATTTGATTGTTCATGTTTACACGGAGAGTCAATACGGTCGACTTGTTGGATTGCAACGGAAACTTTGCACAGATACGTTACAACTGCCTTACTTCCAGCAGTCCCTTGAATTGGATGCGTCATGAAATCTTGCCCTTCGAATTTCATCCTTTGAATCTTATACTTCCTTGCTGCAGGAAAGAATGCTCAAGAAAGGAATTGCATGGCATTATAAAGCCTATGACAATCGACCTGAACACATAATTACAAGTTTCTTCGAACTTAAACTTCTCTTGTTTTTTTTCAAACCCACTCTTTGTTGTACTTTATTTGACAGGCATCTGTGAGCTCTGATTAGTGGGAAAAGGATGCTAGAGCTTCTTGGGTAGGATTGTGGACGTCACTGAATCCTGAAAAGCCAAGGGAGTGGAGGAAAAACGATCGGCGAGGAAGAAGCATTTGCTTAGGGGGAACCGTAACACTAAATTACATTAATCTATCATTTGCCTTTGTTCTCATTCTCAGTATCTGAATTTGTTACCTTATCAGTATAATACAGTATGAAAGGTCCTATCGGCATTCTAACACAGTATGATCTCAATTAACAAGTCAAGCTAAACCGGTGGTTTCACAGGTAGCTGATACTTCCCTGGAAAACAGTAACTAACACAAATGCCAAAATTTATAAGCAAAAAACCATGTATTTATAATCAATTCATATGTTTTGTTTAGGAAAATCCCAAGTATAGAGATTTAAATTGAAATTCATTCTTATTAATTAATTTACACGTTTTGTATAATGGGATTATTAAAGTGCTATTTAGTATAGAAATTAATTTTGAAACAGACACCCCGAAGTAATAAATAACCAAGCCTATGGGAATAGTTTTCTGTCTATTTAAACACTCCATACAACACCATTTTTTCATATATCGGTTTATAATACAAAATCCCTTTGGTTATAGAAAATTTATCTATCAACAGGTAAAAGTAATACTCGAATAAGAAGAAGAATGATATCAAGGTTAGAATATTCAGTATTACTACTGAGTTCATTGTTCTCCATTGTACAAGAAGTGAATGCATGGTATAGGGGGTACGGACCCTTTAGAGAGGGATTCCTTTGTTACCCAGGGCAAGAGAGTACAGGTATGAACACTGTTATCCTGTTGATTGGTATAGTGATCCTTTCAATAAGAAAATCTACGACAGAACAACAGTAGTGATGATAAACGCTTTCCTCAAAAAAAAAGCACATTTATGGGTTAAGTGTCAAAATCAATATAACCACGATATACCAGGTGTACTGTTGCAGGCTGGTGAAAGACTAGAGTTTGAACCCCGCGACAATTATCATTTTTGTCCCATAAAAGAATGCAACGATAAGTACTGGTGTTATATGGACTGGATTGATCCTGTTGATAAAAGGAAATATGGTCTTACATTAAATGCCTTCGGTTACTTTGATAGTCCATACTTCGTGGAGAGCGGAATCATATATCCGCTATACGACCGCCTGTACGAGTATGTTGTCAATAAAGATGGCATATGGATTCCTTACCTACAAAATGGTGGCGATGAAAGACCCCATTTCCTTAAGCCCGTAGGAGTTAAATATCGCACACCTTAATACTTACGCGAAGTGAAGAATACAAACTACGCGAGTCGCATCGCACACAACAAAGTTGAGATGACACAATAGATGATGTCGGTAAAGTCACGGGTAAAGTGTGAAGAATTGTGCGAAGAAGTATGCTATGCGAATATGAGTGATTGTATATGAGCGAATATGTTGCATAGTGATCCCGAAAATAATGGGATTCTTAGCTGTCATCCACTATGTAAAAATCCTACATAAAGGAGAGAGATCATTGTTTTGAGAGAGGATTCTATGACAAGTCTTGATAAAGAGATACAAAGAGAGACAAAGTGAGTTTAGAATTCAAGTAAAATTGTTGTAATACTTGAATCTATTTTGTAACATTCCTAACCTTTTGTTAATAAAATCAAGATTTCACAATGAACATTTAGAGATTGAATTAGTTATAGTAGAGTGTAGTTGTAAGATTTCTTACAACTACATTTTTGGCGCTAGAAACATCTTTGGATGTTAATTCCTGTTGATAGATTTGAAATTCTTAGGGAAATTAAGGAAGAATCATAAAAGATTAATGAAGACAACAAGAATCACACCAGTTCAAGAAAGAGCCAGAAATATACAGTGTAATAACATAACTAAGGTGTCAATTTCTGAGGCAGATTTCCAAGCGAAAGTAACCAGGAGAATTCATAAAAGAAATTACGAAGCAAAGAAGATTGAAACTATAGAGGCAGAATTACCATTACAAGATTGGGAAAAGGTGAAGATTTCCTTTACGACAGATGAAATTCCAGAAGAAAACTTACAACGAACAGATCCATTGGTAATTACGGTAACAGTCGAGCGAGAAAACATCGTTGCAAAACAAAAGACATTTGAAGGATGGGCGATTGACAAGACATTAATAGATATAGGAAGTGCAGTTGATATACTATTTTATCGCACATTCAAAACAATGGGATACGAAGATGAAGAACTGATACCTACACCATATAATATTCATGGATTCAATATAGGAATTACAAATCCAAAGGGAGAAATAGTTATGCGAATATTACTGGGAGAGGTTGAAACAAAGATAACACTGTGTGTGATTGACATTGAGTCACCATAAAACATGTTGTTGGGAAGACCATGGGTACATGGATTAAAGACAGTAGCGTCAATGTTACATCAATGCATTAGGTTTCCAATTCCAAGCGGTATAGGTGAAATCAGAGGAGACAATAAGGCTGCGAATACTTGTAATCAAATAGATGTGCGAAATTATGAAGGACGAGCCAAAAAACGAAATTATAAGGATCGATGGAGAAAATCCAAAGAACAAAAGAAAGTAGAGGAATTTCGAATAAGAGCGAAAGAAGAAAAAGGAATACCAGGCGAAGATCCAACGGAGGAAGGTGGACGAAGTAAAGAAATTAAGGAACCAACACCTATGGGAGAACCAAAAGCGAATTTTACCGCAGCAGAACCAACAAAAGAAATAAATATAGGAACTGAAGAAGAACCAAAAATATTAAGAATTGGAACAAAAATGAATAAAAAAGAAGAGGAAAAAAAATAACCATTCTGCGAGAGTGTAATGATATTTTCGCATGGAGTATGGAGGAAATTTCAGGAATAGATCCGTCTGTCGCATGTCATAAATTGGACATTAAGAAGAATGTAAAGTCGTTCAAGCAAAGGATAAGGAAAATCGCAACTGATTATCATCCAAAAATAGAAGCAGAACTACAAAAGATGTTAGATGCAGGAATTATAAGAGAAGCAAAATATCCAGAATGGATAGCAAATATGGTGGTGGTACCTAAAAAGAACAAAGGAATTAGGATTTACATAGATTTTACAGATTTAAACAAAGCGTGCCCTAAAGATAGTTTTCCTTTACCTGACATACCCCAAATGGTAGAATCGACATCAGGGAATGATAGAGTCACAATGTTAGACGGGTACAAAGTCTATAATCAAATTCCTTTGGCAAAAGAAGATCAAGAACACACAGCTTTCTTCGCACCAGGAGGTTTATATTGTTACAAGAAAATGCCGTTTGAGTTGAAGAATGCCGGTGCGACTTATCAAAGAATGGTGCAGAAAGTATTCGAAAAGTGGATACATAAAACATTGGAGGTTTATGTAGATGATATGATAATCAAAATCAAAGAGGCGAAAGATCATGTTGATGATTTGCGAGCAATATTTGAACATATGCGAAAATTCAATATTAAAGTTAACCCAGAAAAATGCATTGGCGTTCATACCATCAATGTTAGTAGATCCAGTAGCAATGAATATAAGGATACAAACACTATTAATACCATCTATAGAAAAGGATGAAGAAATGAAAACAGATGTGATGTTCATAGACGATACACAAGCAGAAAATGTGAGCGAAGAGAAGGATTGGAGAACTGAGATACACTCATATCTAGAGAAGGGGAAATTTCCGAAGAAAAGATTAGAATGATACAAATTAAAGAGTCGTGCGACAAATTATGAATTAAGGTATGGCATTCTTTGTAAAAGATCATTCCTTGGACCTTCTCTGAGATGTCTTACGCGAAAGGAATGAATTGAAATTCTAAAGGCATTACACTATGGGGATGCTGGTAATCATAGTGGAGGAAGATCATTGGGATACATAGAAAAAATACAGGGCTATTACTGGCCATACATGCATGAGGATGCAAAGCAAGTTTCGAGGAGATGCGAAGAATGTCAACGTCATGGAAAGAAGATACATGCACCTGGAGCTATGCTTAATACATCAACAAATGTGTGGCCTTTTGGAAAATGGGGAATAGATATTGTTGGACCATTTATACCAGGAACGAGACAAAAAATATTTCTAATTGTCGCAACTGACTATTTCACTAATAGGCGGAAGTAAAAGAAGTTCAACATATTCGCGATAAAGACATCTTCACATTCATTTTTGAAAATATCATATGCAGATTCGGCATCCCTGCACAATTGGTATCTGATAATGGGAAGCAGTTTGAAGGCGAGAATATAACAATGCTGCTCAATGCATTCAAAATTCAAAGTGGCAAATCTACTCCTTTATATCCCCAGAGCAATGGACAAGTAGAAGCTACAAACAAAACAATCGCAGACAACCTGAAGAAAAAGTTAGAAGGGCACAATAAAGGATGGTGCGAACAAGTACATAATGTGGTGTGGGATTACAAAACTACAAGAAGAGAAGCAACCGGAATGTCGCCCTTTTGTCTGACATATGGAGTAGAGACAGTACTACCAACAGAAGTGATCATCCCTACCACAAAAAGAAAAGCTTGGGAAAAGAATTTAAGTGCGGACTTGATCTTAACAAAGCTAGATGATTTGGAAGAAGTAAGAGAAGTCGCATTGCAGCACATGGAAAATTATCAAAAAAGACTAGCTCAGGAATATAACAAGCGGGTTAAAATAAGAGAATTCCAACCAGGAGAATTAGTTTTTCGCAAGATTCCAATATATCAAAAAGGAAAAGATGGAAAATTGGATAAAAGCTGGGATGGACCTTACATAATAAAAAGAATAGTTGGAGAGGGAGCCTATGAATTAATGGATCCTAAAGGACGAAATACAGGTTGTAAACTAGATCGCCCTTGGAATAGGAAATTCTTGAAAAAATATTATCCATAGCCACATGCGAATCAATTCGCATGAATAAAAAAGTTAAAAAGTTCATATATTGAGAAAAATTTGTAATGCGAATATTTTGCTTGAAAGTCAAAGAATTCTACAAAAGAAAAGTAAGACCTTGATAAAGGCTGTAGAAAATGATATTCATTTTCAGATTGTCTAGGAATCCGAATGTGGCATGCACCCTAGTTCTCTCATATGCAAGAGGCAATATAGTAAGACCTATCGTACGTCACAATCGGAAAGACCTAGAACGCATGACTCAGGGGAAGGCTACACCAACCCCGGAACTTGAGTTATGGAGATTTGGGGTGAGAATTAAACGATAATTCCCATCCGGGAGAGAAAGGATCTCCCAAGAAGTGCAGAAACTCGATCAGGGCGCCGAGGTACACGGTTGAGTCAAGAGTGCACGGGACGTCTGGAGCGTATCTTGCCACTCTTGACAAGTCCTGAGTATGATGCACTCGGTCCGAAGATACCCCACTTAGGGTGCGATATTGCTGCCATAAACCCTATAGGTAATGTATGCGAGATTGCGAAATCAACTGGTTGTTGAAAAGCCAGATGGGAAGATCCATAATCTTAACCAGATAGAGGTAAGCTTCCTTAAACGGGCATCCAGGGGGAAGATAAGGACGGCACCCTCCATTAGGGAGCTGAATTGTGTCAAAAGACGTAAATATCACAAGGCTTTTACTCATGGGAGTATTAAGACTTGTGATATTTATGCGACAAAACTGAAGAGGAAATAATACAAGCGAAAAAGATAAGACGAGATCAATGAGTCGACGTACTAAAATGCAAAGACCGCCTGCGATCTCGTCGTACAAAAATGAGGCAAGATAAGACCTTTAATAGGAAGGCAAAATAAGACCTCCAAAGTAAATTAATTAAACCACTGATGAATTAGCACGATTGTTTCTTACAATAAAAATAATAAGAGGCAAGTATGGGAATTAAATCAACAATGTATTATCTTCCTTGCAACAAACAAATATGCGAAGATTCAAAACATGACAAGATAAAGAAGGAAAATTAAGAATGCTTAACAATAACATCTTATTCAAAATATTTTTCAGACTTTAGCATTGGATCTAGGATTTTCAATCACAATACCGGCTTAATTAACATATTTTTCTCCTTACTGTTGAATTTCTTCATCGTCTTGATCATTTTCATCATCGCTTAAAAAGTCAAAATCACTATCTGGCTCAGGATATTCTTCGTCTGCACTCACATTGCACACGGGAAGTTTCACTGCTGGAAGGGAGTTGCTTGAGAGAATTCCGTCAATAACAAATTGAGCACTAGAGTGGCCTTTGCAAGTAGCTTCTCTTTCAAGATTCCTAGCATTTACCTCTATAAAATTCTTCTGAAATGCAAATCTTCTTCGTGCTCTATTTCGAGACGCAAAAAGGGAGAGTTCAAGATTCCCACGAGACAATTCCAAATTTGCATATTCTTTGCGAACCTTGGATAATTCAGAATTCAATTGAGCAACAGTAGACTGGTGCGATTTCTCAGAATCTACAAGGAATAATACAACCATAAGTAGAAATATAGAATTAATATTATGCGAAAAAACGTTAAGAAATCATAATAAGGAAGTCAACCCCAGCTGACTACCTTGAAAGAATTTGGAAAAAGCAAGGGTGTTGTCCTTCATACTTTCCATAGCCTTATCAAATCCATCACCAACTGAACCACTGAGACGAGAGCGAATTTTCTTTTTTTCATAGGAAAGATATTTATTCTTCTTCTTAAGAATGTCATAAGAATTATTTAATTGACTATATTGTTCTTGAAATTGATTCTTCTTCACAGAAATACTTATATTATTTTGAATTAATTTCTCATTCCGGGAATTTTAATCTTTAAGAGAAGTTTCGTGCTTCTGCTTTAGTACGCGAAGAGTTCGCGTTTGGTTTTCATTTATTTCATCAAAAATCGAATAATGATGTGAAAACATTGCTTCTTTCTTCGAGAAAGATAGTTTCTCCCTAGAAAGAATATGGATTTCTTCTGATGAAGTTTGATGAAGCAAGTCAGCATCGCGTGATACTTTAGAAAAATAAGATATTTGATCACTAAGAAAATCAATTTTCTGAGTGAGAGATCATTTTCATGGGAAAGACTGTCAATCTGATCCAGTGAATATGAATATTGATTATTTAATTGATTTAGTTGAGACTGCAATTTCGCATTACTCGCTTGGGTATCTTCAGCAAGGAATTGAAAGTCATATCTCTCATTTGTTCGCTTTTGGTTTAAATCTTAACAAATGCAAGAAAAAATTTACAAAAATGAACATATGCGAAGGAATACAAAATACGATAAGAGACTCAAATATAACAATAAATACCTCTAAGTTTTTGATTTTGGCTGCGAAGATTTTCAGCCTCAAAATTTGAAATTTGGAGTTCCCCTCTCAGCTTTTGTATCCTAATTTCCAAAGGGGCATTTTTCTGCGAAAGTTCCAACTGAGAACAACTAGACTCAAAATGCTTTTCAGCAAGCATTACTCGACGATGAGAATCCTAAAAAAGGAAAAGATGAAGTTAGTACGACTTGGGAGTATCATTAAAGATGATAAAGTTAAGGTGCGAGGGATAATTACCAGGACATCTAGAGAAACATGAAAACTCGGGTCAATTTGAGAAAAATATCATCCCTTGAAGCTTTATCAACAGGAACTTCACATAGAAGCTTGCTTAAAGCTGAACAAGAGCGAAGCTTGCAAGGATCATCAATTAAATATTGGGCAGAATTGATGACATCGGATAGAGTTTGGGCAGCAAGTTTCACACTATCCAAAGATTTTTTATTCAAAGGAAAAGAATTCTGCAAGGAAAGAGGAGGAATAAAATCTGTAGGGATGGAGGATTTCTCTTGAGGAAGATTTGGTTGAGAGTTAGCACTAATGGGTGAAGGAAAGACTTGATTTGCACACGATGGAGTCGCAGAAGCAGCAGAAGAAGTATTTTTTAGTATTTGACTAAGAGAAAATTCTTTGTTCGCAGGAGATTCTTTAAAAAGTTCTTCATAAGTAACATAAGCATTTTCATCCATAAGAGGATTTGTTGGTGAAGGAGTAGCAGGAACATTCTTCTCAGAAGACTGGGCAAATATATGAGTAACCGAAATATCTTTTTCATGGGTTTGACTTATTGTCGGAGTGATAGGAGGATTAGTATGTGAAGGTTGAACTGTGGATACAGGAACAATATCTGTAGCGCTAAAATCTAAAATGGAAAGGTTTGAAGAAAGTGTTATGGGTTTGCGATACTTCTTAACTCTCTGCTTCTTACCATCAACCACCTCAACATCGGAAGCCTGCGAAAATAAAGTAGATAAGAAATAGAGGCAACAATATTGTTTTAAAATAATTAAATATTTCTTACTTCTTTATTGTGCGAAGCCTTCCTCTTGTGAGATTCATTATCAATGCTTGGTTTTCTCTTCTGCGATTCTGTGTTTTCACCAGAAGAAGACTTTGGTTTTTGCATAACTCGAAGAGGAATAAGGAAAGAACTTTTCCTGCGAAAGTATGGTAATTAGATCAGTAAAAAAAATAAATATTAGAATGGTTAAAATCAATAATCCTTATGAAGAAAAGAAACAAACTTCGATCCAGAGTCCATGATGGAAGAACAGTAGCAGAAGAAAAAACAGCAGAAATGGGTAATAACAGGTGAAGATGAATAGCAGTAAGAGAGAGAGGATAAGTGAAGAAGAAGGGAAATATTATTGTGGAAAAACCCTTAAATAAATGAAAAGGAGTAATGATGAGTGCTAAAAAGTGCATATTTCTATATATTTTTCTTGGCATTTAACTCATCTTTTGTGCATTAATTCTACATTTTAACCCATATTCTGTATTTTCTTTGTTTTCAAGAATAAATATTTTTATTAACTAATTTTTGCATTTTTAGGTAATAAATAAAGCTTGGATGAATTACGGAGCAAAAAGAGCAGAAAAGTTGTGGAAGCCAAGAGGAATCAGACAAGGAAGCCGCGAAGAATGTTGTGCGCAAGATCAGAAGGCTAGAAGTGGGCCTGGAAGGAAGAATTTGTTCTTAAAGAAGAAGTGGGCTCAGAATTGTCTAAGCCCAAACTCTAACCTAAGTCCAAGACCAAGCCCAAAGCCTGCCTAAGATCGTAGCCGTCAGATTGGATCCACAGATGCATCCTACGGTCGCAGTATCGCCAGTACATCAAAGTCTGAAGCTCCTGTCTAACACTACAGCACCTAACTCCATCTTGAGCCGTCAGTTTCGTTGTATCAGAAATCCGACGGTCGATATCAGTCTCTTCACTTGTAGCCGTTAGATCAATCTATCATTTCCGCATCCCACGGCTCATCTTTGCGAATCATCGAGACTTGATGAAACCGCTCAACACACTAGTACCCTATACCTATACCCTAACCAAACGCCCCCTCCTTCTTCTCCATCGACTTCTTCTCTTCCCCCCCTCTCTGCAACAGAACCACCTTCTCCATCATCACCACTACCCACTCCACTGCCACCGTCACCAACTCCTCTACCACCACCACACCTCCACCATCATCACCCCTACCTTCCTACAGCTATTACCCATCTTTATAGCCCCCTAATTCGTCAATTTCTCCCCTGCCGAAACCCTAGGTGAGTGGTTGACGAATTAGTGAAGCTAGAAAAGCAATTGAAGGCATGGGAATGGAGCTGGTGAACGAGGAGAGGAATGGGTTGAAGAGGGAAGCGTCAAATCGCAGGTTTGGTAAGAAAAATCCCTAACCCTAATTTTTCTGTCCATTTAAGGTTTGTTTGAGAAAACCCTAATTACTGCTAGGGAGAGCATGAGGAAGAACAGTGGCAACATGGGTATGATTAAATTAGTCGAATTAGGTGAGAAACCCTAATTTTGTCACTGTTCAATTTGGGGATTTGGGGGAATTTTTTTGTAAACCCTAATTTGGGTGTCTGGGTATAAAAAGGGGACTGTGGTGTGTGTAATGGGTATGCCTGGACTAGCCAGAGCACCACCAAGAGGCCTGGAATAGCCAGGACCTCAGCTGTTAATTTTGTTTTCAATATCAGTTCATTTTAAATTTCAGTTGTCAATTCATCATGTTCTAGTTTAATTTCTAAGGGGGAGATGAAATCATGATGCTTCTGCTAATTCAATCCAAGCTAGATATTGTGCTTGTTGTGCTGAAATGTTTAGGATAGTCTTAATCAAAGAACATCCTTTAGGTTGTTAAAACACCTAAGTGGCTTCTCTGCGGGTAGTTGCAGTGTGAGAGCCCCAACTATCACAAGGTTTAGAATTATCTTAGTGCCTTTAGCCACCTTTCTAACCCAACCCTTTGATGACCAGCAGGCATAGAACTTCCACTGCCATCTAGTTAGTCAAAAAGCCTAGAAGCTGACTGATAACTAACAAGGGACAAGAGCAGTATTGAACTGAGATTGCCTTAGCATAGGTAAAATGGTGGATTTGAAGCCTTAGTACCCTGTTACCTTGCTTTACTTTCTGTCACTAATTCAGTTACAGCAAAACAGCTCAGTTGTGTTTTAACACAACACAAAAATCTCTAGGAAAACAACAATAGCTCCCTCCAAGTCCCTGTGGACAAACCCCTGCTTATTCACTTTCTACTTTAGATCCTGTGCACTTGCAGGTGTAAATATAACCATAGTTTTAGGTTTAATTCCTAAGCTATCAAGTTTTTGGCGCCGCTGCCGGGGACTCGGTAGCGGTGTTGTTGCTGTTTGCTCTTTATCTTTGCTCATATTTTCTGCATTTTACTGCATACTTTTCATTGTCACTGCATATTTGCACTTTCATTGCATATCTTTCACATAACCTCATTCTTGCATCTTCATTTGTCACTCTTGCTGTCACTCTTACAAGTTATTTCCCTTTTCTCATTTGCTGCTCACTTGCTCTTCTAGCTTGATGTGTAGTCTCTCCTGTACATATGCATTTTTAGCTCAATCTTCACTGTTTCCATTCTTTTGCATTGCATTCCATTGTCCTGTAACATATCCTGTAAGATATCTCATGTTGTAACCCTGAGTTTCCATGTCCTGTAACACATTGTTTTCTTAGTAGTGTTAAAAGTTGTGAAGCCATTGTTCTCTTACTGTCTTGACTGCCATCCTGTAGCTGTATCTTATAGTAGCTGCATCTTAGACATACTTTTGAAGCTGCATCAATTCATACATCTTGTCCTGTTTTTTTTATTGTAGTGTAACTGAAGTTCATATCCATCGTTTCCCTTTTTTTGTTCTAGTAGTTGTAAGTTTTTTGTTGTGTGTCTTGTTTTGCTAGGTCACTTCTCTTTTGCACTTTATCCATAACTGCATATTGTGTCAACCCCTTTGTCAGTCCAAATAACTCATTGCCATGCAGTAAATTACTCTTAGTTGCTTACTGGTATCAATATTGTTTGAAACTGTCTCAATTCCAAATTTTTGAGAACTCATTCTCTTCTTTGAGTCACCAGGTACCTGTGGTGCTGCTGCTATTGCTGCTGTGCTCCTGCTGCTGTTGAGCTGCTGCTGCCTGCTGAAGCTGCTGCAGCTGGTGTAAGATAAAGCCCAACTGGGCTTGTGAAGTGAACTGATTTGAACCAAGCCCTACTGGGCTGTAAGCTGCAGAAGGAGAGGAAATTGAACCAAGCCCAACTGGGCCTTGAGTGTTGAAGCCAAAGCTTAGGATGATCCAAAGCCCAACTAGGCTTTTGCAACCAAACTGAACAGCTGGGCTGTGCTTCAAAGGTAAACCTAAACCCATTAAGAGAACCCAACCTGTGGGCTTCCATTTTTAATATGTGGGCATGTAATAATTATTTTAATTTTAATTTTATTTCTTTCTTTATTTGGGATTGTAATAATTTTAGTTTTATTTTTATTTTCTTTTTTTTTTGTGGGTTTGTAATAATTAGTTTTATTTTTATTTCTTTCTTTATTTGGGCTTGTAATTTAGTTGTTTGTTAGGCTTGTAGTTTCTTAATAGTGGGCTTGCTCTAAACTTAACTTTTTGGATTTTGGGCTTGCCTCTTTTGTGAACCAAACTTAACTAAATTTTGGGGAAAAAAAAAAAAAATTCGCTCCTTATTTCAAAAACCAAAATTTTATCCCAAGCAAAACCAAATTTTCTTTTCAAAACCCTTTCAAACCAAATTTTCAAAACCCATTAAAAACCAAATTTTTTTGAAAAAATGGGCGAGTGTGTGAATAAACTCCGTAGTCTCCATGAATACATGTACCCTAACATAATAAGTCAGTTATCATGTATCGTCTTACCCCAGACTGATGGCCCATTTGAACTAAACGCAAGCATGATACAAATACTTCTTATATTTCGAGGGTTCGATTCTGAGAATCCCTATAACCATGTAAGAGAGTTTGAACAAATTTTCCGGGCTTTACAACCTGACCATATATCCGAAGACTCTTTGAAATTGCGTTTGTTTACTTTTTCTTTAAAGGAAAAGGCAAAAACATGGTTTTACGGTTTGAGACCGCAGTCAATCACCACTTGGGACCAACTCACAAATCAATTTGTCGGAAAGTTCTTTCCACATCATAGGACCATCTCTATTCGTCGAAGTATTAATTGTTTTGTCCAGTTAAATGGAGAAACACTTTTTCATTATTTTGAACGATTTAATGGTTTGTTGTTTGAGTGTCCTCATCATGGCCTCGATAAGTGGAGACTGGTCGCCATTCTTTATGAGGGACTAGACTTTAAGTCTCGAGCCTTGGTTGAATCTATGGGTAATGGTGAATTCATTGATAAAACTGTGGACGATGCATGGTTATTTCTAGCTGAAGTTGCAGAGAAAACCCATCAGTGGGAAACCTATAGGGAAACTAGGACCATGCCACATGATATGGGTAATCACCATGAGTAAGATGTTGATTTTCCCAATGAGCTTAATTCTGGATATAGTGTTTCATACCCTATTGCTGAAAATGTCAATCCATATTCACCTATTTTAGAGGCAGATGTATGGACGAAAAACACTAATGGTTTTGACAAAGTAGGATTTTCATGTATTTGTGATGATGATGATTATGATGATGTTATATTAGAAGAACATGTCTATGCTGAAAATGTTATGGAACCTTTGGGTTCAAATACATTAGGCTTTTCTGCCCCGACCTTCATGAATGATGTTTCTTCTAGTATTCCATATACATGTGATGAGGCTACTGATTTAGATATTGTGCAGTTATCCTGTGAAGAGCATGACTTAGGTAATGTTGAATCTTCTGTTGACACTAATGATCCTATGCATGAAAATATAGTTGATGTGTCTGATTCCATACTTAAGCCACAATATATTGCTTCTTTTGATGTTAATTTGGATATTTCGGATAACCATGATTCTGAATTTGGACTTGTGAAATTGTGTTGTGATGATGAGCATGCTACACAACTTGATTATGATTTAGAAAAGGCTGATGTGACTGATAATATTGGTACTTTTGATCTCATGCATGTGAGAAACTTAGATGTCATCTTCTTGCCTAAGTCACAGATTGAGATTATTCCACCCAACCTAGATTTGGTTTGTAACAAAAATTTTAAACCAACTTTTCTGAAGATTCCCAACCTAGGATTGGAACTGTGTGCCTCTCAAGTCCTCTTGGACTATTTTGCATCTAAATACTATACTTTTAAGGAGCCACAGTTGGAATATGCAAGTTTGTCCATCCCAAACAAAGTCCATTTTCAGTTAGACCTTGTGAATCCTGCACCCCTAAAATTGTTAGATTTTGTGATTAAAAGTAAACCTGTTGAAAAATTTAGGTTTAGGGGTGATTCATCCGGTTTTTCACTCTCGCTCTCATTTCAGTCCAATTTTAGTGTTTTGAAACTGTCTATGTTTCAACACTTTGTCTTTTGGGTTGATCCTCAACTCTTTAGACTTTTGGTGTATGGTGAATTTTTGTATATAATCCAGTAGATAAAATTTCTTAAAAACCTTTTTGTTCCTTTTGTATATATTTTGCTAATCCAATATGATCTCGGCTGACATATGTTGGATTCTTGCCTTGAATAACGGAGTTCTAATATTGCTTTCGCCGAAATCGGGTATTCTCTTTCCTTTTTCTCTACTCAACATGATCCTCTTCATATGTTGTATTATAATTTTGTTCATATTTTGAAACATTGAGGACAATGTTTAGTTTAGGTTTGGGGGTGAAAAGTAGATACTTTGATAACATGCTATAATCGAAAAATAGAACTCTTCCTTTTTGAAAAAATCAAAAAATGAAAATAAAAAATAAAAAATTGAAAAAAAAAATAAATAAATAAAAATGGAGCTCATTTACCTTGAAATGTTGACTCTTGTGCAAATATGTAATTATTAGGAGTCTTAGTCTAGATATTTAGGCACCCTGATTCTAGCACAATTCACATAGTGATAAGAAATTTGCACGCGCACGATCTACCAATACATGTATAGCCTCGATCTTCAAGGTGTTTGATAGGAAGTCACGATTTCCAATCACTTTAGAATACTGAACGAAACTTGACTAGCTTGTTCTTTGGTTGGTTGGGATAGAAGGTGGAGGTTACATTAAGAAAGACAACCATCAAATTTAACTGGGTGCATCAAAAAGGGCTACCTCTTGCAAAGTGTCATGTAATCTTTTGTTTCCTTTTGTATATGTATCAAAAGTGTTTCCTTATTCAAAAAAAAAAAAAAAACGATGTTTATATTCAGACTAAATATCAAAAAAAAAAATTAAGTCTTTATCAATTCCATTCTCTCTTGTTCCAAAAATAAAAGAGAGTAGTCAATGTAAATAAGAGTCATGTAAAGAGTCATCTTTTGTGTTTTATTGTAATAAGCAAGGAAGGGTGTATGCCATTGATGTACAACGCGAGTAATTGTGAAATACCTCCAACTCATTCACAATTCTCGTAAAGTCCGGACAGCTAGCTAGATTTCGACCTTGGTTCTTAGCCTGAGAAACTATCTCTTGGTGATTAGTAGTCATAACATCCGATCTTTCTTTACACATGTGTAGATACACTTTACACTCTTATCACATGTCTTTATTTGTTATCAGTGCTAGGATTGTGCCTTTGATAGCTAGATTGACATCTCCATTTTGTTGTGAGCTTAAACTGTCTTGCACATGTCACATTTGATGGAATATGAGCTTATATTTTGACCTAGAACTTTGTAGGTACGTTCTAAGCAAACCTTCACGAGACTTCACTCGTCCACTAGGGACACTTAGTGGTTTAAAAGGCTTAGTGCATATGCTAAATGCATTCGAGAGACCAGCGACAGTGGTATAGGTAGGATTTCCTTAGTTTTGTTTTACTTGAGGACAAGTAAAATTCAGGTTTGGGGGTATTTGATGAGTGCTAAAAAGTGCATATTTCTATATATTTTTCTTGGCATTTAACTCATCTTTTGTGCATTAATTCTACATTTTAACCCATATTCTGTATTTTGTTTGTTTTCAAGAATAAATATTTTTATTAACTAATTTTTGCATTTTTAGGTAATAAATAAAGCTTGGATGAATTACGGAGCAAAAAGAGCAGAAAAGTGGTGGAAGCCAAGAGGAATCACACAAGGAAGCCGCGAAGAATGTTGTGCGCAAGACCAGAAGGCTAGAAGTGGGCCTGGAAAGAAGAATTTGTTCTTAAAGAAGAAGTGGGCTCAGAATTGTCTAAGCCCAAACTCTAACCTAAGTCCAAGACCAAGCCCAAAGCCTGCCTAAGCTCGTAGCCGTCAGATTGGATCCACAGATGCATCCTACGGTCGCAGTATCGCCAGTACATCAAAGTCTGAAGCTCCTGTCTAACACTACAGCACCTAACTCCATCTTGAGCCGTCAGTTTCGTTGTATCAGAAATCCGACGGTCGATACCAGTCTCTTCACTTGTAGCCGTTAGATCAATCTATCATTTCCGCATCCCACGGCTCATCTTTGCGAATCATCGAGACTTGATGAAACCTCTCAACACACTAGTACCCTATACCTATACCCTAACCAAACGCCCCCTCCTTCTTCTCCATCGACTTCTTCTCTTCCCCCCCTCTCTGCAACAGAACCACCTTCTCCATCATCACCACTACCCACTCCACTGCCACCGCCACCAACTCCTCTACCACCACCACACCTCCACCATCATCACCCCTACCTTCCTACAGCTATTACCCATCTTTATAGCCCCCTAATTCGTCAATTTCTCCCCTGCCGAAACCTTAGGTGAGTGGTTGACGAATTAGTGAAGCTAGAAAAGCAATTGAAGGCATGGGAATGGAGCTGGTGAACGAAAAGAGGAATGGGTTGAAGAGGGAAGCGTCAAATCGCAGGTTTGGTAAGAAAAATCCCTAACCCTAATTTTTCTATCCATTTAGGGTTTGTTTGAGAAAACCCTAATTACTGCTAGGGAGAGCATGAGGAAGAACAGTGGCAACATGGGTATGATTAAATTAGTCGAATTAGGTGAGAAACCCTAATTTTGTCACTGTTCAATTTGGGGATTTGGGGGAATTTTTTTGTAAACCCTAATTTGGGTGTCTGGGTATAAAAAGGGGACTGTGGTGTGTGTAATGGGTATGCCTGGACTAGCCAGAGCACCACCAAGAGGCCTGGAATAGCCAGGACCTCAGCTGTTAATTTTGTTTTCAATATCAGTTCATTTTAAATTTCAGTTGTCAATTCATCATGTTCTAGTTTAATTGCTTAGGGGGAGATGAAATCATGATGCTTCGGCTAATTCAATCCAAGCTAGATATTGTGCTTGTTGTGCTGAAATGTTTAGGATAGTCTTAATCAAAGAACATCCTTTAGGTTTTTAAAACACCTAAGTGGCTTCTCTGCGGGTAGTTGCAGTGTGAGAGCCCCAACTATCACAAGGTTTAGAATTATCTTAGTGCCTTTAGCCTCCTTTCTAACCCAACCCTTTGATGAGCAGCAGGCATAGAACCTCCACTGCCATCTAGTTAGTCAGAAAGCCTAGAAGCTGACTGATAACTAACAAGGGACAAGAGCAGTATTGAACTGAGATTGCCTTAGCATAGGTAAAATGGTGGATTTGAAGCCTTAGTACCCTGTTACCTTGCTTTACTTTCTGTCACTAATTCAGTTACACCAAAACAGCTCAGTTGTGTTTTAACACAACACAAAAATCTCTAGGAAAACAATAATAGCTCCCTCCAAGTCCCTGTGGACAAACCCCTGCTTATTCACTTTCTACTTTAGATCCTGTGCACTTGCAGGTGTAAATATAACCATAGTTTTAGGTTTAATTCCTAAGCTATCAAGTAACCGGTTAAAGGCGGTTCAAGCCGGTAAAAAGGAAGAAAATCGACACGTGTAGAGAGGAACTTGAAACCCCGATAACTGTCGGAAAAGTAAAATGGAAAAAGCTAGGCATGTGCGATTTTAAAGAGAAGAATTTCTCATATCGCTCACTTTGAAGAATAAGCGACATGAGAAGAGGAACAAAGTTGCATCGCACACAACAAAGTTGAGATGACACACCAGATGATGTCAGCAAAGTCATGGGTAAAGTGTGAAGAATTGTGCGAAGAAGTATGCTATGCGAATATGAGTGATTGTATATGAGCGAATATGTTGCATAGTGATCTCGAAAATAATGAGATTCTTAGTTGTCATCCACTATATAACAATCCTATATAAAGGAGAGAGATCATTGTTTTGAGAGAGGATTCTAGGACAAGTCTTAATAAAGAGATACAAAGAGAGAGAAAGTGAGTTCAGAATTCAAGTAGAATTGTTGTAATATTTGAATCTATTTTGTAACATTCCTAATCTTTTGTTAATAAAATCAAGATTTCACAATGATCATTTAGAGATTGAATTAGTTATAGTGGAGTGTAGATGTAAGATTTCTTACAACTACAAAGCATGTTCTTAAGAAAGGGTATCAATGGAAATAGATTCAATACTAATTGATTTTATATAGTCATCTATGTGATAATACCCCTCTTGGTAACTTTTCAATAATAAGAAATCCCTAATTCATTATTCTTGGATCTTAATATATCTGCTTTTAGTCTATATCTTTTCATAAGAATATCTTGTACCTCTTATGAGTCTTTATATGCAATAAGAACAAAGTTGGCATTGTGGCAAATTACAGGAGCATTGTGGATGTTGGTTAGAGGTTCTTTGCTCATCTCAAACTGTGTTTCTGCTTCAGCATTAAGTATCACAACAATGCACATGCACTTTGTTCTTACTTTGTTAATTGTCTATATCTCGCTAACACTTAAAACATACCCACAATCGTCGAACGAATTTCGGAAGCATTATATAACCTTCCTGCCATGTTTTGAAAGAAAAAATTTTATTTTATCAAATTTTCGGTTATATTTCCAGAAATTATGGACAAGATAGCAAACTTTATATGTTTGATGATTCACTTTTATGTAGCACGGGCCTAATTCCCTGACCTATATATCTTATTAACACAATGAGTCATTATGTACAAAAAGAGAAAATTGAAGATAACTAAATTGTTTTATAGCCAAATTTAAGACAGTAAATAAACAGAACGAAATCGTTTTATAACAATTTATAAGTTTAGCTTTCTAAAAATAATGAAACAATGAGTATGAAGAATAGAATTGATGTATTCAATCTTGGTTAAACTCTTACGATTACAGAGAATATATAGATGTTGTACATAGCATATTAAAAACAACTCAAAAGGTATCATACTGTATACATCTAATATCTTTCCTAAGATACGTATATACTCCTTAAGAATGATTATAACAGAATATATGCATAATATATAGAGTATATTTCCTAATACTCCCCCTCAAGTTGGAGCGTGAAGGTCGCGAATGCCCAACTTGCGAAGAAGAAACTCGAACTGTGGACGTCCAAGCGCCTTGGTGAAAATGTCAGCTAGTTGCGCAGTTGTACGAACATGAGAAGTGACAATGGTACCAGCCTGAATATGATCACGAATGTAATGACAATCAATCTCTATGTGTTTGGTGCGCTCATGAACAACAGGATTGGCAGCGATATGAAGTGCGGCTTGGCTGTCACAATAAAGTTGCATGGGTTGTGAGTGGAAAAAACCAAGAGACTTTAATAGAGACTTGAGCCAGGTGAGCTCACTGCAATTGAACGCCATAGAGCGATATTCTGCTTCGGCAGAAGATCGTGAAACAATATGTTGCTTCTTAGTTTTCCAAGATATAGGAGATCCTCCCAAAAATATAAAATAGCCTGTAAGAGAACGACGACTAAGTGGACATGAAGCCCAATCAGAATCGCAATATGCAATAAGCTGTAGAGCACTATCCCTACGTAATAAAATACCTTGTCCAGGATGACCCTTGATATAACGAAGAACCCGAATAGCCGCCTCCCAGTGAGACATACGAGGAGATTGCAAAAATTGAGCCAAAATATGAACTGAATAGCAAAGTTCCGGACGAGTAATAGTCAAGTAAATCAACCTCCCAATGAGTCTAAGATACTGAGATGGGTTCTAATACATAGGCCCGTCGTCAAGAGCTAGAAGATGATGTTCATCTATGGGAGAGTTAGCTGGCTTCGCTCCAAGAAGCCCCGTTTCAGATAATATATCTAGTGCATATTTTCTTTGTGACAAGAACAAGCCATCAGGTCCTCGGGATATTTCAATTCCCAGAAAATACTTGAGGATTCCCAAATCCTTCATATGGAAGCATTGACTTAAATAGGCTTTAAAAGAAGCAATAGCAGCGGAATTGTTCCCAGAAATAATCAAATCATCAACATAAATTAAAACGTGAACCTCACTGTCATGACGTTTTAATGTGAATAGTGAGTAATCGACATATGATTGCACAAACCCAAAATTTTTTAGAGCACCTGCAAGTTTAGCAAACCAATTGCGAGGAGCTTGACGAAGACCATATAAAGACTTACGTAGACGACACACTTTACCGGGATAATCACTAGAAAAACCAGGTGGAAGTTGCATATACACTTCCTCATCAAGATCACCATGAAGAAAAACATTATTTACATCCATATGATGTAGCTCCCAATCACGAGCAACAACAACCGCTAAAAATGTCCGAACAGAAACCATTTTAGCAACCGGTGCAAAGGTCTCATGATAATCAACACCTTCCACTTGATTATTACCAAGAATAACTAAACGAGCTTTGAATTATACTTGATCTTATATACCCATTTGCAACCAATTTCCTTTTTGCCGGGAGGAAGATCAACAATATCCCATGTGCCATTTTTAATAAGGGCATCAATCTCTTTGATCATTGCCTCGATCCAACGTGGGTCACGCACTTCCTCGACATACCTAGTAGGTTCAATGCAAGCAGTAATGGATGCCAAAAAATGTGCATGCTTCGCCGAAAAATTAGCACAAGAAATATAATTAGATATTGGATAAGGCGTACCTGAGGACGTTTTTGGGAGTGATGAGGTTGATGCGGGGTCTATAACTCGAGTTGTGTTGCAGACGTAATCACGTAAACGAGTATTAAGAATTCTGGATCTGTCACTGCGAAGGACAGAAACTTCATGATTTTCAGTATCCACAACGGGTGGAGAACACTGAGAATTAATACTCCCTCTGTCATGTAGCGAACTTGTTTCTTCTGGAAAATGAGCAACACAAGTAGGTGATTTGTTTACATCCATATCATTGGACGGAGAAAACTCATGTCCAGTAGTGGGGGAATGTACTGCCGTTGGAAAATTAGACCCATTTCCCATATATTGACAATCCTCGATTAGTGGAGATACATGAGGTTGCATAAAGTCAGCTGGTGGAGTATCCAGTGTCATTTCCTGGTAAGGGAACTTATCTTCAAAAAATACCACATCGCGCGACACAAAAAATTCATGGTTTTCCAAATCAAAAACCCGCCAACCTTTCTTTCCATGAGGATATCCAACAAAGATACATCGACGACTTCTTGGATTAAATTTATTCTTGTCGCGAGGCACTATACGAGCATAACACAAACATCCGAAAATTCTTAAATGAGCATACGGAGGAGGCTTTCCATGTAATAAATCATATGGAGTTTTTCCATTAAGCAACGGAGTAGGTGTACGATTGATAATATATGCAGCACTCAAAATGCATTCACCCCAAAATTTTAAGGGCAAATTAGCTTGGAACCGTAGAGCTCGCCCGACATTAAGTAAATGACGATGTTTGCGTTCAACACGCCCATTTTGCTGAGGCGTATCTACACATGAGGTCTGGAACTCTATACCGTATTCAGCAAAATAAGGAACCAGTGGTCGAAATTCTGTACCATTATCACTTCGTACCACTTTAACCTGCTTATTAAATTGAGTCTTAGCCATAGCACAAATTTTTTTGAAGATTTGAGTCACTTCAGATTTATGTGCCATCAAATAAACCCAAACACCTCTAGAATGATCATCGACTATGGAAAGAAAATAATGTGCACCACAAGAAGAAGGAGTACTATAAGCACCCCACACATCACAATGAACTAAACCAAATAGGTCATTAGCTTTATTAGTACTAATTGTAAAAGCATCACGAGTTTTTTTTGCTTTCAAACAAACATCACATGGTTCACCACGAAAATTTTCACAATCATCTTTACTGGCATTAGGAAGCAATGAAACAATTTTATTGGACGCATGACCTAACCGTTTATGCCATAAATGATAAGTATTTCCTATAGTTACTCGATTTGCAATCGTTGGTGTTGCACTCCGAAATATATAGACCCCATCCTCTTGCTCACCCACTCCAATCAAGGTCCTCGTAGTGCGGTCCTGTATCAAACATAGCTTATCAGTTAGCGTCACCATGCATTTCATGTCGTTAATCAAACATGCCAAGGAGACTAAATTGCAATTTAATGCAGGAACAAATAAAACATGATTCAGTTTTAAATTAGGCCCAAACACAACAGTTCCCTCGCATTGAGCGTGCAAGTATGTGCCGTTTGGAAGTCCAATAGGAGACAAGCCTATCTGCTGCAAGTGAAGTAATAATTCTTTACGTCCGGTCATATGTCTCGATGCCCCTGTATCAAGTATCCACTTACCAGTAAGATTTCCTTTCAAACTCTCCTTGTTCGATGAATTAAGCACATTCGCTATGGCTGTCAATTGAGAATCTGTAAGCGTATTCATAAGTGCTGCCCGATCTTGTGTTGATAGGGAGATGCCACTAAAATTTTCACCACCACTGGTTGGAAAAATAGTGGCATTAGCAACAGAAGAACGTGTCTTTCCTTGGCTGTTATTTGATCCTTGATACGCACGCCCTCCATTTCCTTTACCATGTTTTTCTAGCCACCAATCTGGATAACCAACGAGTTTGAAACAATTTACCGTTTCATGACCAGATTTACCACAGTTCTTACAAGTTGGTTTATCTACAGATGTTATGGACATCCTAGAAGTAGGTCCCTTTGTCGCCTTTGGAGCTTGTACTGCAAATCCCACAGCTTCCACACGTACATCGCGTGTCCTAGCAATAGTATGGTGTCTTTCCTCCTGCACAACCAATGCATATACACGACTGAGTGATGGAAGAGGATCTTGAGCAATTATATGAGAACGAACAGTCCCATATATAGCATCATCAAGACCCATCAAGAACTGATGAACACGTTCTTCTTCTCGCTGTTTATCCCATTGGGCAGCAAGTGAACATGTACACTTATTACATATGCACATGGGAGGTCTAACATGATTACTAAGTTCTTCCCAAAGAACTTTCAGTCGTCCAAAATAAGCAGCAATCGCCTGTCCATCTTGCCTGCATTTGGCTAAATCTGAACGCAATTGGAGCATCCTTAGTCCATTCCCAATCGAAAAACGATTCTTCAAATCATCCCAAAGTTCCTTGGCTGTCTCATAATAGGTAATTGTTGATCGCAGATTCGGCTCAATGGATGTAGCAATCCACCCAACAAGCATCGAATTAACACTCCACCAGTCTTCAATATCAGGATCATCTTCTTTAGGTTGCGTGATTTTCCCTTCCAAAAAAGAATATTTTCTTCTGGCTCGAAACGCATTACGCATAGATCGAAACCATTCCTCATAGTTATCATCATTCAGTTTCACCGGAGAAATAACCATACCCGTGTGATCTGAAGGATGCAGGTAATACGGTGAAGATGAATCAATTTTTTTTCACCATTGGATGTCGTTTTCTTTTCAGATTCTTTCTCAGCTTCTTTCCCAGTCATGATGCAATGCTTCGGCACAAACAAAAGAAAGAACAACTCGGAATAAAAGATTTGATTATTTTGTTTTTGGCTCGGATGTCATGAAACAATGAGTATGAAGAATAGAATTGATGTATTCAATCTTGGTTAAACTCTTACGATTACAGAGAATATATAGATGTTGTACATAGCATATTAAAAACAACTCAAAAGATATCATACTGTATACATCTAATATCTTGCCTAAGATACGTATATACTCCTTAAGAATGATTATAACAGAATATATGCATAATATATAGAGTATATAGATGTTGTACATAGCATATTAAAAACAACTCAAAAGATATCATACTGTACATAGCATAACAGAATATATGCATAATCTTGGTTAAACTCTTACGATTACAGAGAATATATAGATGTTGTACATAGCATATTAAAAACAACTCAAAAGATATCATACTGTATACATCTAATATCTTGCCTAAGATACGTATATACTCCTTAAGAATGATTATAACAGAATATATGCATAATATATAGAGTATATTTCCTAATAAATAACAAATTAAAGGAAATAGTAGAAAGCTATTCTTATAGAGTTGTAAACTCATGCAACCCATCCCTGTTTTTGATTTTATTTAATACATAATCCAACAAATTAAGGCAGCCTTGTGTCTTTCCTCGACCTTTGAAGATAAAGATTATTCAATGGGTTCCCATGTCCAGACCTTAACTATATCACCTTCAGAGACTGACCACATATTGCCTGTAATTTAGAGGAACCAATGTGCTTGTCAGATAAGCTCAACTTCAATGTCTGAGAAATGAATCATTAATTTATACATAATATAAGCTGGAATATGGCGAAAAGGAATTGCGAAAAGAATCATAATCAAAGAACGAACAGGTCCCTTAGGAGCATTCCAAATTAAAATTTCTTTGAAAGGAATACCATCCATATGTCCACCCCAAATCATTTTAGTAAGCCCAAACATCAAACTCAAACCTACCAAGACATACATCCATATCTTTAACTATTCGAAGGATTATAGAGTATTGCAAAAAAACATTACAAAAGATATTTGGATAGTACCTATAAGACAAAAACAACATAAACAACATAAAGAATAGCTACGCAACTGGGTGTTCGGATCCAAATTATAAGATTTTTAAATATTACCTTCATCTGCTTTCTTATTTATTTGCCTCTCATAGCACAACACAACATGTAGCATCAGTCATTGCTCCTGAACCAAATCAGTACTCATCAGCTCCTGTGCCGCAGCCATTAGCACACCAATCCCGCTTTCCTACAAAACAAACAACTAAAGTAAATCGAGTTACCACATAATTTTGATGAATATCTACGGAGGTAGCATGCTGATATCTATGGAGTGTCTACAAAGAGTGTAACGATAGAATTTTTCGTATGACTGTCACTTTTGAGGCCTTCCAGTGATAGAATTTTTTCTTCCAGTGTCTACAAAGAGTCATTCTCACTGCCTTGGGCTAAAACCTTCCAGCAGACCTATACATTTAATACAAAATTATGCTTACTGAACCTTACTGCACAATGGGAATTGCAGTACAAATGAGTTACCACATCCCCTGTACATTTTATACAAAATTAAACAGACATTTAGTACACGCATTAGTAAATCTATATCTTATATGATTATAACCAAAAGTGAATGTAAATGCAGGTGCTTCATATAACTCACCAGCTCAGGCAAATAATTAGTAAATATTATATAGATCAGTTACCTACTATGCCAGAGTACAACCCTCACATGACAACGACACCATCCTATTATATAGTAGATGAGTGGAATCTCAGTCCTAACAGCAATATTTTTAATTGTCTATCATCAATAGATGGATTACTTTCGTATAATTTTGATAGTCATGATATTGATAACTGCTAGAATTCCACTTTCCTTGTTTCTTCAAATAGGTTATTGCGTGTGTTTCTGAAAAAGTTTCGATACAATGATCAACATTGAGAGGCACAGAATTTTCGTAAATTGAAGCCAAATATATTTCACTACTGACACGTGTAATGTGAGCAACTTTGGGTAGGTATATGGTTCAAGGAATGAACCACATGAATTCAAAAAATCATGAAATACTGAGCTCACGTCGAAAAAACTTAAGATTTGATTGAAATTTTTGTAATGGAGCTTGAGCATTTCCTTCCTTATCTGTTCAGGAACCAAGATATTACACCATAGTTTTGATCGCTGGAGAAATTCATCATTCAGTTGGAAAGATTTGGAACGCAAGGCTTCATGTTACGCGGCGAGAATAGACTTTAGTTACCTGAAAACAACAATACGCTACATATAAATCAATCAATATTTCTTTATATAAAGGAGCATGTTGATGCTGACGTGTCGATACCATATTCAACCTCAACAATACTGCAAAATTAAGAAGCCACGTGACCAACCGCCTTTTGCAAACGACGCCTCTGCCACTTGATTGGACACAATGTTTTCGAACAGTTTGGGCAGAAACTAAATATATCCATGATAGTTTGTAAGAGATTTTAATACCTACCGGTTTAAACGTCGCAAGACTTTGGAATCCTATAATTCCAACTGGCATCTCCTTCCATTACATACACAGTAAATTCTTTATTCAACCATTTTGGTCAGTTTCCGATCCATTTTTTTGGTTTCGTGTGTTTGTTTTGGAGCGATAAACTGATATTTAAGAGTATATGATAAACTACGTATATGATCGATTGACAATATCATGATGTATTGATATTTTTTGGCAAAACTATTCGATGGGAGACTAAAGAGGAAAGAAGAAAGATGATCCTTGGCTGTTCGATGAGTTGCTTAAGAGAGAATGGTTCTTCTATCATGATAGTTGTACATACTCAGAAGTCAGAAAGCCTTATCAAATCTGATCAGAACATATTTAATCTGGTTTTTTTTTTCTTAATAATAGCTTTAGTCTTTTCGACTTATTTGTTAACTGTTGATATTAATTTCGAGTTCGCTTTAGTTCGTCTGGAGTTATTGCATCATAACTATGACGACATAGTTTGCGCATAATTTGCCTTTTTTCGGTTGTTAGTAAAGCTTACTTCTTCTCTTTGTATCCATTCGGTGGAAGGATCACTGGTGCCTGATATGCAACATGTGCACCAGTTCTAAATGTCCATTTGAACGAAACCACCATAATTTGCATTTTTTTTTTTTTAGTAAAGCTGACTTCTTCTCTTTGTATCCATTTAGTGGAAGGATAAGTGGCGCTTGATATGCAACATGTGCACCAGTTGTAAGTGTCTATTTGATTGACGAAAAACCCAAACGAAATCAGATCAGGTGCAGTACAGTATTTGTAAGTCTCATTAGTGATCAGATTCTGAAAGTCAATAAAATCGATTTGGGTTAATTGTTTTTCAAAAAATGGTTTTCCATGTATTGATGGTTTAGACAATTTGACGAGATATGTTTGGTCTAGATGGAGAAATAACAAGTTTGGTCAACCTCCTATGATCGATGGGTTGTATAATTAAGGTATGTATACGTAGAAGTCGATCACTCACTTCAAAGAAATTAGTATTCATTTGTGTCTCATTTTGATTTGATTTTATTTGCAGGTGGTTAATTACTGCGAAGAGAAAGGTGCTTAATCATGTTTTGGTTCAGAAGGAGGGAAGACAAATTTTAATCAACTTATGAGCCAATATATTGATTTTACTACCAAGTACGTTCAGTTCCAGAAGTATGTTGAGGTAAGTCTCCTGTCAAGGGTTGAATTTATATGCTCAAGATATACTTATATTACTATTTCAGTAAAATATGATCAAATTTTCGAAGATAGGATCTGTCATTTTGTGTGATTATTCACCAATGGAATTAATGTGCTCTCTTTTGCTTGGGCATAATAGGGTTATAATCTGTGCACAAATCTTAATTTATACGGATTGGTTTTAGGGATTCACATTGCACTGGAAATATGATGTTGTCGATCCAATGAGATATGTGTTATAAAGGTTTAGTTTCACTTTTAGCCTAAATGATCATCATTGTTTGGGTTTGTCAATGGCCGCCTATTAATGTTTACGTATGTTGGTTTTGTTGTTTTTCTTTTAAAAATTCAGATTTTTCAACAAACAACTCTAAAATGTTTTATTTTTAATGGAATCTTAGTCTGTCATTCCATTGATTTCCACTAAACACAAGTTTAAACATTCACTCAGTAACATTCACCATTGTTTTTTGACATTTATCCCGCTGTTTAAAGACGTGAATAAGATTACGTCGGGGTGAAATATATGCATTGCTATGTTCTCATGTTTCCACGACCACATATATTCTCAGAAAAGACGCATGGACATGGATACTTCAGAAAACACACCAGTTGTAAAATTGTCTGATGACTAAGGAAATGCAGATCATAGTTTTCCACAAGAGTTACATGGGGTGTTTGGTCGAAGAAGATGAGCCAAGCAGTAAGGTGTTTAGTATTAGTAGATGGTGCGGAAACACAGGTATGTAACTCACTGTACACTTCATTTTCGTGATGATTTTCATGATTTGGAATGTAATATACGTTACATTAAGATTATCTTACTTAACAAAGTAATTCGTAACACTTTTGGGCGTGGATGATAATCCAGTAGTTATGATTTTTGGGAGATTTTATAATAATTTATTTTTGTTTGACAGATTCTAGCGTGTGGGAAGTTTTTCTCATGTTAGACAATCGGAAGATATAGAAAATAAGGTGAGATGAAATCATTTTCGAAAAATAATTCTTTCGTAATAATTACAATAAAAAAAACCTCACCATTACAAGAGAAGCATAATGGGCATGTACAGACTGAAGAAAGCCTTTCAATTAATTAGGATGAAACGTATTTCAACAAAAAAAGTGTCAGTAAAAGTTTCCAAAGGCTAAGGTAAATTGTTTCAAATATCCTTTCAATTGATTTGGAAGGAAAATATTTCAAACTTAATCATGATTGTAACTGGACGGGATTGATAAAAGTTCTATCCCTTGATGAGAAGGCACAATCAGTAATAGGTACCCTCTTTCAGTATTGTGACCCTGTGAGACATACAAAAGGATAATAATGTTTTTTTTAGTACAATTCATATTAGTTTTTGGTAACTAAATAGTTTATTGAGGGTTCATTTGTACCACAATTATAATCTTGCGTCACTGCTAAATGTATTTGTAGGAAGAGCCCAAGAAAAGCTGTGAACTGTACTTCACAAATAATGGTTTTCGAGATCCCATATTGGTTACAGGTTAGTACAAACACGGAGAGATTAGATGTTTACTTCCAGTTTCATCTATCATAAATTAAATAGCTAACTAAAGATTCATTTTTTGATTAAATTGTTCTATTTTTAGTTCCTAAGTATTTTTACCTTCATGATTTGGAGATAGTGTGGAGTTTGCAATTATAATTAAAGGAACACAGCCGCTGCGAAACTATATTAAAAATGGACGGGCTTACAGAACTTGTTAATAATAATGCAACAAAAACATAACTGCAATTCAGTTTTACTCTCAAGATTATATTTCTTTTCACTCTCAGTACTAACTCAAGTGTGGATACTATACAAATATATGTACATTGTATTATGCCATTTCCAAAACCGAGCAATAAGAAAAGCCAATATCCACTACAAACGGGTGAATTGGTAGCCAGAGGATGCAACTTTTTCAAATTCAATGCAATGTTAACATATTTGAGAGGGCATGATATACCAAATTATAAGTCTGTACAATTTGATAAACTATCTTAAAGATAAATTATCTTAAATAAAGAGACAGATTGATTCTGCTAGGTTCTTTCTGTAAAGTCATACAGAGAACATTTCCTAGGGCGTACCATAGAATGTTACAAATTTAAAGGAATGTACCATTTTTAACAGTAAGCTTATGAATCACATCTATATTAACTTTCCAAAAAATTATTTGTTATGTACTAAAAACTATGGATGTATAATAGGGCGTCAAGTAGTCAATATTTTAAGATCTCACTTAGATCATCAAATTAATTTGAACATATATATACCGGGCATTGAACCCGCGATCTTGTGGTGTTACTAATTCGGTAAGAAATACCGGGGAAAAATAATGAGAGACAGTTCTGAAACTTAACAATCCTACTAAATTTTAAATATTATATGATTCATACCTCCTTCAAGACATAGGAGCAATAATGTGGTGATAGCGTATAACACTGCGAACAAATTTAAAAATGGTGCTAACTATGTAACTTGAGTCTTCTTCATTCCTCAATGATATCAATAAAGAAAGTTTGTCCTGCCAGCAACACAAATATAAGAAACAAGGTTCGATGATCAGTAAGCAATAATATATTCATTACTTGATTTATAAAATAAAGCGAAATAAAAAAGAAGAAGATGAAACCTGTGCATATAGAATGATGAGTTTTGGGAGATTTGTAGCAAATGCACTAAATAAAACATAATCTAAGTTAAATATCCAGCAAGCATTTTTTGAGACCTGTCATAGTGAAGACTTTATGGAACTATTCGACCACTCCAAGTTAAATCCATGATTACACTCGTACTCGTACATTTTTGCATATTTGTATGACTCGTGTCTGGTTCCTTGCCCATTTCTATAGGAAGGCTCTTATAAGCCGAAAGAAGTTTCATTCCGTGGCATGCATAGCCTGATACACTTATTTTTTACTCACCAAATTAAGGGCTACAAACGAAAATGAGTATAACCTATGCATTGAAGAAATATTTAAAATATCACATAGATGGCCGATCCTTTAAAGATCCACACTGTATATAAAAAATATAACGAAGTTGTTCGAACTGAACTAACCTGGGAGATTATCATAACTATTATCAGGGTGAAAGAGGTTTAATTTTTCTTAACACAAATGTCTTACTACAGTAGAAGTACTATAGATAGACATTGTTTTACATTGATCTTTGCCATTAAAACACGCATTAGACAACTAAATCGTAAGGAAATTCTATCAACAAATAACACATACTCAAGGATCGTTTAACACTTTAAAGAAAGGCTACCTAGTTTAATTGGGGGCCATAACTTCTAATTGGGGCCATGCACTACGGGACAAAAAAGGTCACCCAATCCTAATTTGGGTCACCCTCTAAAAAAATATTTTCTAAATGGTAAAACTGCCCTTATATGATTAGTATTAGGAGTTAATTAGTTTGCTTAGTGTGGTAAGTGTATTTAGATTAAAATCTGATTTTAGAAAAAAAAATTATGGAAAATGTGTTTTATGTGTTGAGAAGAAGAGGAGGAGTTTTGAGAGGAAAACCTAGGGTTTTTACAAATGGGTGAT
Organism: Papaver somniferum; assembly: GCF_003573695.1. Taxonomy (NCBI): domain Eukaryota; kingdom Viridiplantae; phylum Streptophyta; class Magnoliopsida; order Ranunculales; family Papaveraceae; genus Papaver; species Papaver somniferum. Next base: position 179,744,616 of record NC_039362.1, on the reverse strand, counting down.
TCAAGTGGAGGGAATGAGATTGGTGAAGCTTCAAATAACAACAATGATTGTATTGATGGTAAGATTGTCTCAACTAATGATATGGGTTGGATGTTTGATGAGGAGATGTTGATAGAGGAAGGCTTGAACAATGGTTGGAATGAAGATCTCATTGCTCAAGATGAAGGAACCAACACTCAAAATGAGGAACCCCAAGGCCAAAACAATCAGGTAAACTTCCTATACTCTTCAAATTGTCGGAATGGTGCTCCAAGTGGTCGAATCATCCACACTATGGAACAACTCAGAGAAAGGGTCGTCATAGTCGGGGGGGTGTATACCCAAACGACTCTCTGAGGTCGTCAGTATATTGACACTACCAATAACGACTCAAACCTGCAACTTTTCCAGGTTATGAAAAATCGTTAGGGTAGTGTGCTAAACATTGACGACCCTTTTTAACTAGGTCACTTAGAGTCGTTTTGTTGTTTTGTTTACACATAGACGACTCTAAAACCAAAACTCTCTGTAAAAAGTAACACTTAGGGTCGTCATACATGTAGTCGTATGAAATGACGATCCTAGATATCACTTACTAATTTCTTTTAGAGTCGTTAGTTTGATTAGATATATAAAGTAACGACCCTTGCACTAGATTCTCATAATTTTTGATTTCATAGAATCATTTCATTGAATTGTAAAAGGCATACATCTCGCATAGCGTTGCATTGAAGGAAATGAAATACAATATATAATAAAGGTGCACTTATACACTTAATCATATATGGCATAGTTATATCTAGGGCCTTCCAAGATAAAGTAGCAATCGTGGAGCTCAAACTTTTCCCCATGAAGCTACTCATAATAGCGATACGCCTTCCCCAACTGAAAATGCAAATATACTTAGTTAGTATCGATCAAAGATTTTTATAAGTTTTACCTCTTGTTCAAATACTTACTCTTACAACACTCAGCATATCCGGAAAGGCTTCCCTAAAAGCCTTAAGTTCTCTTTTCAAAACATCACACTCGAATTGTATCTTCTGGAAGTGTTCCTTGACTTGTTTCAAAGACCTTGAGTTGCAATTTCCTTCCAACGCCACAAAAACGATGAATACGCGGTTCCACCAAGCATCCGATGTTTCATCAATGTCTTTGTCTAGACTTTCAAAGTGGTTAGTGAATGTTTTCCAAGCTCTTGTAATGGCACAATTCTCTTCATTAGTGAATGAAGTCATGATGTTTCTCTTTTTTTTGCTCTTAAATGGTAATTAAATGAGAAGGAGAAGAGGAGGTTGATAATTAGGGTTTTGATATGGAATATGTGAGATATGGGCCTCTATATATAGAATGGAGCGACCAAACTGCCTCAACCACATTTGGTTGAGTTAAATTCAAAAATAAATGCAACCACTAACATGAATCGTTAATCCGTAAAGATTAAAACCAAATGACTCTTCATATGTACCAGAGAACGACTCGTAGAGTCATTATTTTATATGTATACAAGGTGACGATTCAAGGTGAAAACTGGGCAGAGTTGGTTGTATCTATCAATGTAGAGTCGTCACTTTATAAAAAAGAGTCGCCATACATCGAGAAAAGGGTCGTTTGTCTACAGAAAATCTGGGTGACGACTTAAAGAGTCTTTCACCTGTAAATTATGATGATGACTGTCTGGGTCGTCATATTAACATCTTACAGAGTTACAACCCTATACTGATTTTGTTGTTCTTTTTTTGTAGTTGGTTGTACGAGTGAGCTCTCAACCTGAACCCCTCGACACTCTCGGCCCGGATACCTCCCAAGCATATATGACCGATTTGGTACGTTTTCATTGTTTGAGTCAATCTATATCCATACAAAAATTGTTTAATTAGTGTTTTATAATGAACGGGTTATTTGTTTAATGTAGACGTGCAAAACAAAGGCTGAGGTCAAGGAATGGATTATTTCCAAGGCAAAAGAGAATATGTGTGTAATTGTTCAAAGCAAACACGTTGATTGTAAGCAAATGGAGATAGTATGCGAGAGAGCGGGGGATAAGGAAGAAAGTCACAAAGGGAAGAACTACAAGTATGTGAAGAAGACGACGAGGATCTACAAAACTTCGTCGAAGAAGATAAAATGCCCCTTCAGGATTGTTTTCAAAAGGCATCCTGAAACTCTACTATGGTGGATGTATAATATTCCGGATGGTCGTCACAACCATCCTCCACCTAGTACTATTTTAGGGAACCCAACATATGCCCGATTGAAACCACATCAAATGGAAAAGGTTCGGCAGATGAAGCGATGTAGGCCCCTTAAGATTCTAAATGCAATAAAAGCGGAAGATAAGTCAAACTTGTCTATTCTTTCCACAATCTACGCTGCCAAAACAACGATCAAGAGAACTGAATGGGATGGTAGATTAATTATGCAACAATCAGAGTGGTTGGCGGAAAAACATAACTATTCCATGCAAACAAGGGTCGGTCCGGGAGACAAAGTGACTCATATTTTTCTTGCCCATCCTAGAATGATGGATTTGGCACAGTGCTTTTACCAGGTCGTGTTCATAGATTGCACTATAAAACCAACAAGTATAACATGCCGTTGTTGAACGTGTTTAGTCATACTTCGGATAAGCAATCATTCACCGTGGCATGGTGCTTTATGGAAAAGGAAGAAATAGAAGACTATGTTTGGGCTTTGGAACAAGTTAGGTTGATTTACCGTGGCGAAGAGACACTGCAGGTTATATTTACGGATAGGGGTTTTGCAGTCATGAGTAACGTTCATCAAGTTTTTCCCCTTGCTCAACATTTTCTTTGTACGTGGCACATCCAAAAGAATCTTTTTAATAATTGCAAGAATCAAATCCAAAAGATCAAACCTGCAAAGGGTAATTAACGTTCCAAGGAGGAAGACGAGCGTCTTAGTAAACTTTCAAAAAAAGAGATAGCGGAAGAGAAAAGGAAAGCCAAGGAAAAATTTGATGAAGAGGGAGATGTATGGGAGGATTTCTGCAAAGATTGGGACCTTTTGGCCCATTCGAAGACCGAAGTAAAGTACTATGCAAATTTGTAAAAGTTCATCGATGTTTGGAGTACGGATTATAAGAAGGTGGTCGACTATTGCCAAGATACCTGGTTGAATCCTTGGAAGGATAAGTTTGTTTATGCATGGACCAATAAGTACAAACACTACCGAAATGAGTCCACCAGTATCGCAGAGCAGTCCCATGGACGTTTGGATAAAATTCGTCGAGAAAACACTGGTGGGGTAGTTACTGTACATGAAGTTATTCATGAGCACACCCAGGATGATCTTAGAAAGATAGTGACTCAGATGGAGTATAGTAAGTACCGTTTTTTAAAGAAATACCTGGAAGACAAACAATTGCTACTCGGGGTTTCGCACCAAGTGTCATGGTGGGAAATAAAGCATATGATGGCTGAACTTCACAAACTTCGAGCAAAAGCTTCAAGTGGAAAAGTGATGAACTGTAATTGTACAACTGAGACGTGGCTTGTCCTCCCGTGTAGACATAAGCTTGGTGGTTACAAGTTGCTCATTCCTATTGAAGATATCGATCCTTTTTGGAAGCAACTTTAATTCACCCCTAATCCCACAGAAGCCGCTGATGAAAAATTTGGAGACCTTGAGATTGGCAAGTATATCAGTGAGAAATATCAAAAAGCGCATTGTGCGAGAAGACAAATATTGGTTTCTAATTTTTGGTCGGCTGCCCGTAAGAGCTTGGGAGTAGAAGAAGAGTCAATCAAACAAAAACCATCGGGCAGACCAACAACAAAAAAATCATTTAGAGAAACCGTGAAGGCGTCCAAAAGTTGCAAAAGTGACTCGTCACGTCATGATTATGTCCAGGCGGAATATACATAGTATGAGAAGTCTCTCCTCCCCAAGGCAAAGGGTCGACCAAAAAAGGATGATTTGACCCAAAGTGAAACAGAAGTGAAACGAATGGAAGACATGGATGTTGCAGAGCATGTGGTCGGTACCCAGAAAAGCCAAACTAGCGGAATGGTGACCATAAGCGGAATTAAGGGAAATCCGCGCACCCCTAAAGATTCTCAAGGAAGACCATATCGTGTTACTTATACTTTGTATAAAGAGTACACCGATCAACTTCCTCGCGTCATCTTGGATCACCTTATATCCACCGACGACGTTGACGGCGATGGAAATTGTGGTTACCATGTTGCAACGGAACAATTATGGAATTTCAACGAGGCCGACGAACTTAAGCTCACCCAAATCCAATATGCAAGGAAAAAAATGGCAGAAAAGCTTGTTCAGGACAAACAACTGTATTTGACAATGCTCATGGAAAGAGATCCAAAAGAGAGGGAAATGAAGTTTAGGGAGTTGGTTTGTAACGTGAAATGGAGGAGGGGTCGAAAAAGGTCCGTTATAAGTTTTGGATGCAAATGCCTTTTGGTGGTCAACTCTTAGTGGACACATTCACTTGTGTGGTAATTGTATTCAGCAAAGGATTCCCCGGAGCGTCTTGTATGTACGTACCCTCAAGAACTCGGTGTGACGCGGCGATAAAGAAAAGAAAAATTGTAATGGCACATGTCAACAATAACCATTACATAGGTTTGAATATTTCCGAAGAATGTCCTTTACCACGGGTGGCCTATGGTGATTGGGGAGACTACACCAAGGAGTGGACAAATCAGTACGAGTATGGAATGAACCTTTGGAATGCTATGGACCCAACTCCGGTTTACGTAGACATGGGCGATGAATCGTGAGACAAAATGTACATTCAAAACTATGCATTGCATTTTTAAGCATACTTTTTGATAATGGTTGTATCCTGAACCCTAATATTTGTACATAGGGTCGTCAGTCATATTTTCAGATACCCTAACAACTCTAATGGCCCAAATTAGGTTGTCTCCTGGATGTTTTCCCAACATAGGGTCGTCATTGGTATTTTCAGATACCCTAACGACTCTAATGGTCCAAATTAGGTCGTCTCCTGGAAGGTTTTTCAACATAGGGTCGTCATTGGTGTTTTCAGATACCTAAACCACTGTAGTGGATTGTACAACAGTCTTCATATTGACAGTGTATACAATGACGACTGTTTTCAAAAAACCCCAACGGCTCTTTTTCTATACACTTTTTCCGTAAAAAATAGCCGTTACAAATTATTCTATAAGTAGAGGAACATATCAAGGTGCAAAATCAATTCAAAACAACCTTATGAAAGCTTTTTTTTTTAATGGAAATTCCTTCATCAATTGAAAGCATACTTAGAAGATGCTAAAAACCAAGAGTCGTTACGCCATATCCTACAAAGGAAGAATTAGAGATGCGCGAGGCTGAAAAACGGGGAAAAGAACAAGCGCATCTCCGGGAAGTATTCAAGCAAGTCGAGGAAGAGACCGAATGGGTTAAAAACTATTACAGCGTCAAAGATCTTGACGAATAAGAAAAAGATGAAAGCATATTTTGGATAAACGTTGGTTGCGGTCCTTTCCTTAATTTCCACGCGCATCTACGCTATGATTATGAACCGTCCCCACATTCGTGATAGGACAATTCACGTTATGAGATTGTGCAACAAGTACAACGAGTTTCTCGCGAGGCACAAAGGCGATAGACGTGCGGCCCAAAAAGAATATACCAAATGGAGAGGAGAGCAGTTTCATCACATCGAAGCCGCAATGGTAGTTAAATCTCGCACCGGAAAGAACAATAACATGTAATGTTTTCATAAAGAGTCGTTATCAGTTTGAGTAAAAATGTGACGACTCTGGTTATCTCCAGAGTCGTCATCTTGTGTAAAAACAAAAATAACGACCCTTATTTTGAATTTCAAAAAAACAGACCGTTGGGATCTACTTCGTCATCCAAGAGCTCCTCTTAAGGAAAAAGTGACTATTCCGTTAATATTTATACTTCTGTCATGCTTCAAAGTTATAACATTCCTCGTTTAATTTCAGCTGGAACGTTTCGATGGGTTATGGACAATACGTAATGGGGAAACTAAGTTTCATTCACCATAAAGAATATATAACGTTGACGAACATTTGATGCATCAACTTTAAGAATACCCATATTAACTCTTATGTAATACAAGATAGATGTAATGTTATTTTCCTAATGAAATCAAAATCCTTTCTAGTTTCAAAATGAGAGTCGTCACAGGTATCCATAACAGAGTAACGACTCCTAAATCCAACAAACAGTCGTCACTGACATGAAAAAGCTAATGACTCTAGCCAAATAAATTCAAACCTCCTAGATATATTTTTTTAACCAAGGATCGTCATTGATTTCATTATAAACACTGACGACTCTATCCAGAAATATTCTTTCCATCTCCTGGATGTTTTTGGAAAAATGGTCGTTAGATCTCTATTTGAGGATATTAACGACTCTATGTGTTGAAGTGGCAAATACAATTAGGATCGTCAAAGTACTATGAAATGAAGATGACGACCCTTGGTATGAGGAAGGGAAATGTTGTCTGCATTGGAGTACTACATGGTTCCAACGAGCATACTTGAAAGAATAGTATTTTCAACAAACACAGGAGTTACCAAACATAAAAGTACTCGAAACAAAGACTCCAAACCAAACACATAAGTTGTTTCAATACACACTTAAGTTCAATTCATAAAGTAAAATTAACATAAGTTGAAGTCAACCATCTCGACCTCGACCACCACCTTACTGCCTCCCTGACCTGCTAACTCTCCGGCTTTTCTTAGGAGGAGCACCCTCTGGGGAACCAACATCTTCTCTAGTAATTTCATGTACCTCTGAGGGATGTTCATCATGATGTTGGCTACTTTGGCCATGCTCAGCAACTTCTTGTGCTCTTTGTCTACGTGATTTCCGGCTCCTCTTACCTTCCTTAGCCAGCTCCTTGAACATCTTATTTGCATTGGGATTTTCAATGTGCGTGCAGTAATCAGCGTACCGACGTTACTTCGCAGGATCCATCACTTCCCCTTTGTCAGCCGAGCAACAAAAAGCCTTGACAAGATGCTTCATTCACTCCCTCTATATGCATTCAAAAAAAAATTCACATTAACTCTCTTATATGTAGATGAATAATACAATTACAAAATTAAATACTCACCACTAGTGTCAGAATGGAAGTAGCATCTCTACTGTCGACTTAAAAAGAAGAAGAGGTAGATGCTCTGTTGGTCCTCCTACCCGGAGTCGGATCTACCCATATCAGCCTACCATGGGAGAATCCTTCATACCATTCGACGTAATCCGGTGTTGCCTCATGACCTTCATCCGCATGCACCCACCATGAGATATCTACAAGCCTAGAGTGTCTATCATTCCAATGCTTGACATCAACTTCAGGTTCATAAGCCACCTTTATACCCGCTTCGTCAGCCTCGCACTTTTCCAACTTGTGCTTGAACGGAGGTACATAATCCGCATCAGGTGAATCTTGAATAAAACCAAGTTGACGCATGATTCTTATCGGATTGTACATTGAAAAACCGTTAGGGTGAAACAAAGGGCCATGGTAATACACGACATCTTCCATTAAGCCAACTCTATTATTCTTGTACGGATTGAAGACTACCTCTTTATCCGTGATGTTGTCAAGTTTTTGACGCATTTGTATCAACGCATCAGTTTGTTCCCTATCTTGAGATCCAGTGAACAAGTATTTGGTTCCCGTTGGACTACCTTTGCTCCATTGTGGGTTGAGTTCCACATCTTCATTATCTTTGATCAGTGATGGGAAATGATCATAAATCCACACCTATAGCAACCAATCAAATAAACATAAATAATTCAATTTTTAAAATGTACAAAAATAAGAAAACTTTCATCAATCCAAATACCTAGATTAGAGCCAAATTCCCATTAATTTGAGAAGTTAGTTTGCGAGATCCCTGAGAAAGCTGACCATTCAGGTGTGCAATTATGGCAGTCCCCCAAGAGTACTTGCTCACATCTTCCAAGGGATCCAACAGCTGAAGAAGGTTGGCGCTCACCCGGTTACCTTCGCTGTCAGGAAATATAACCGACGCAAGGACATACAACAAATACCCAGCCGCCGCATAACGACATTCCATATCAGAGAGACCTCCTTCTTTTTCCTTCTTTTCTCTCCCAGAAAACATGTTCCTAATATCTACAAGTTTGAACTCTTTCTTCGGGTACTTGAGTCCCTTATAGAAAAGCCCATTAGTCTTCTAGGAATCCCATCCAAACAAGTTCTTAGTCCATGTATAAATGTCTTCCCAACTAGGCCTTCTCTTGAACTTCTCACCGGTTGATTTGCATTCGACCTGCAGCCCTAATATCTGTTTTGCGTCATCAGGAGTTATCGCCATCTCACGAAAAGGAAGTTGGAATGTGTCGACTTCAGCGTGATACCTTTCACAGAAACTAGATACTGCGACCTTGTCATACGCAATCACAGAGTTCAGAACGACATTGTACAAACCTGAGTTTTCAACCAAATCTATAACTCTTGCACATTCACCTTCTAGCGAGCACAACTCCATTTTCTTGAAAGAAGATTGGTGCCGGAAAAGACGTGCGGCATCCTTATGATCCTACAAAACATAAACAAATACGTATTTAAAAAACAAAACATAAACAAGTTAACACCAACTAATCAAATAGCAAGCAAATTTGGGATTCTTACGATTGTCTCACTAATGCAATGAGCCCACGATCCAGGATATCCAAATAGAACTTTGCCCCCATATCTAGGTTCTCCTCTAAGTTTACCACCTCGAAGAGGAGGCAACATCAAATGAGTAGCGGGAACGTGTCTCGCACTGGGTGCAATATCTGTTCCATCCTTCTTAACCCTCTTTACCGGATTTTTCTCCTTTGCATTCTCTTCCTCATCCTCAACAGTGGTTTTACCATCATCACCACCTTCATCCTTTTCATCATCATTACCTTCATTCTCTTCCTCCTCATCATCATTATCATCACCGCCATTATTACCTTTATGTTGTTCCTCCTCATTACCATCATCCTCATCATCACCACTACCATTACCTTCACCCTTTTTCTCCTCTTCTTGCTCTTCTTTTTGTTCCTCTTCTTCTTCTTGAATCTCTTCTTCTTGTATCTCATGTTCTACACCCTGTTCCTCCTCTACTTGCTCTTCTTCTTGTTCATCTTCTTCATTGGCACTAGTGTTAGATGAAACAACAGGAGTGTCTGATTCTGACGAATCGGAAAACTCATTACCTTTGTCTCTTGGTTCGGTGATAGAAAATGATACCTCACTCGGCCTTCTTCCGCGCAATGGACCGGCAAGTAAGTATTTATCGTTGCAGGGAGGTTTCGAAGGAGGAGTTATCATGATTTCAACCTTGGCTTTCGTTTTCTTGTCACTACATTCCAAACGAAAAAAATAAATATAAGACATCAACTTTATCTCTATCAGTTAAAGAGTCGTCAATGATATGCTCTAACAAACTAACGACTCTTCATTACAAAGTAACAACTATAATTTATAAGGTAACGACTCTTTGCAAAAATTGGACAGTGATGATGATTTTGGTCCTTAAAGGGTCGTTAAAGATTAAACTTGGGTCGTCAAACAAGTAAATGCCGACCCTTTAAAAGAGATGCCGACTCTAGGGATTATAGATTACTAACGACTCTAGTCTAGGGATTATATACTACTGACGACTCTATCGTTTTCTCCAACAGAAGGCAGTTCAAGTTCAACCCAGAGTCGTTACGCACTAATTTGGGGTCGTCAAACTACAGTCGTCATCTTCAACCTAATATGCTACGACTCTATTCTAGGGCACAAAAGGTCGAAGTAGCAGAACAAGGGTCGTCATATTTACACTAACAGGTTAACGATTTTTCATAGAAAAAGCATGCAATGTAAGAGTCGTTAGGGTATTATTTCTTCGATGCTAACGACTCTCACTCTGTAACTTCTATTTTTCAGTTACCAATCTCGATTACACAATCAAAAAACAACCAAAACATCGAATAGGAGGTGGGTTTAAGTTCACGTACCCTCTAATTGGAGCCATTCCCTTTTTGGATTTCGATTTGCTTGCTTCAGGAGCTCTTCGCATGTATACCTTTGCATTCACCGTATCTACAAGATTAGGAATTTGTAGTGCTTTGCGAGCGATTTGCTTTGTTTTAGCCATATTTGTAGAAGAAGTTAATCGTCGATTAAAGTTTTATCATCGACGATTACGCGATGAATCGGTTCGAAGAATTTTCCTCGGTGGAGATGGAGTCGTTAATGGTTGAGGTGGAGAAGAGAAAGGGAGGAGAGGAAGATGAAGATAAAAGAGAAACTGATTTTCTCTTTGATTTAATTAGGGTATATAGATTAGGGGCCTTAATTAGGGTAGTTAATTAGTGAAACTGATTTTCAATTAGTGAAGGGTAAAATAGTATATTCATATTGCGATATTTACACCCCTGAAAATTTTGGGGTGCAAACAAAATTCCATGACCCCCAATTGGAAGCAATGGCGCCCAATTAAACTAGGAAAGGTTAGTGTGCTTATTGTTTCGGTGGCATAATAGTGGTTTTATCCAATGATGCCAGCAGGACCTCTCTTCAACCAACCAACAACATAAAAGACCATTTCACGAATTGATGTATTGTTTAGAACCCAGCCTCTAAAGTCAGGAATGATACCTGACAACACATTTGGTGAGGATATGAGAAAGGGTACTTGTACACAACTTAGCTCTGTTAATGACGCAATTTAACAGATTGAATAAATAATAAATAACGACAACGACATATAGTTTTTGAAATTATGTTATGATCAGCATATCATCCATTCGATTCCTGATAGTTAAGCTCAACTATTAGAGATCATTTTTCTTAAACCCAGATTGCCCAAGTAAAATTTGTAAATTTCAAAGCTGATTGAGAAAACCATCAAAATGCCTGAAAAGACAAAACCAATATGATTTAATATGAAATTGATATGAAGCACACATAGGCAACTGATTATGAAGTTCCGGCCGAGGGTCTTACTGATTAAGAAGCATACATGGGCAACTTACGAATCAAAATGCCTGAAAAGATAAATGGAGGAAAGAACTGAATAAAATCATCAAAAGACCTCAGATTTCATAAACCGTACAGGAAGATAAAAAGGATTGATTACCTTTTCACGATTAGGGTTTAGTTGTTTGGCGAATTTCTTTTACCTGAAAACAGAAATTGTGTTTAATTAGATGTTGGGACTGATATTACCTTCGTAAGAATATATGAAAAAGCTGACGCATATAAACTGTTTTTATTAGGTATTGTGACTGGTACGTTGCTATCTATGAAAAAAGCTGAATCGAGTATACAAACATAAGTATAGAAGAAATAATGGAGAGGAAACTGATAGATGCTATTCGCATAAGAAGCAGATTCAAAATCCCCATAAGCAACAGCAACAGCTACAATTTTACGTCAATCAATTAAAATCATATGATAATGGTAGATGCCATCGACCTCTTATTAAGAGAGAGTGGGAGGCGAGAGCCAAATAAGCAGCAGATGGAAAGTTAGGGTTACGGATATTTGCTGTATAGGGTTCATGAGAAAAAAATGGGAGACGGAGAAACGCGAGTGAAAACTTATCACATTGTTGGAAGATACACATCACCTACCCAGGCGTGGGTGCCGAAAAATCATTAAAAATCATTGGAAACCCTCTATTTTTATTGGTCGGGGGACAGGAGCTCTAGAATTTAAGCTTTTGGCCTAACTTTCATTCTGGAGCCAGTATTTTGGCCTCAAATTATACTAGGTGCTACGCCCGTGCTCTGCACGGGCCTAGATATCTTGTTAAGAAGAAGCATGAAATAGGGAGAAATAGGTAATATTTAGGAATTAAATTGTATTATTTGTTGTTAAAATTTAGGTTTCCGTATTTTAGATAGAGATGTTAGAATTGAAGTTAGATACGTATTTAGATTCGCCCCATAATTGAAGGTGGTAAATCTGGTTTCCATATTTTAGATAGAGATGCCTGGATTTTAGATAGGCACACGTATTTGGATTGCCTGTGCTAATAATGTTCACATACTTTGTTGTTTAATAAGCCTGGACTGTCCATGTTAATAAGGTGTAGAAATTCACTAGAAGTCCAGTAGCAATCAGTCTGTCATTTGCTACCTTTGGCACAGTATATAGTTACATAGAATTCACAGTATCACCATGTTGTAGTTGAACCCAAAAGGAGCACTTAAATGCTTGCACTCGATCATTCTAGCTAGGAAGAAACTAAATATACTCCTACTCAGAACCCTATATGGCCTCTCAAAACTAAGAATTGTTTCTTAAGAACTCGATTAAACGGATATTTCTTCACTTTTGGTACAAAGATGCTTTCCAAAGTAACTAAATGGTGGTCTGATTTTAGTGTATTGTTAAAAGAGTAGGCAAGAGGATATATGTGAGACATCTTGTTTTTACCATAGTTACATATACCACAAAATACAACTTGTTTTCGTGTCTGCCATCCACGACATCTTTCGTCTGCAAAAACAACCAAAACAAAAATGAACAGGATAGTGCCTGGAAAATAGAATATCAACTCTATTAATTTGTAATCCCATTATGTCCCATCCAAGTGCACCAAGAACCTGTATAAGGCACTGAAGAAGGCATTTGAATCTATGGAGAAGCAGATAATCCATACTTTTATGTCTGAAACAGACCATAAAATCCATATCTCCAGAAGCGTCTTCTGACCCAATCATGTTACGTGGTTGCCTGTCTCTGCCAAATCCTCGAGTGTCCAATATAATACCCATTGCTATTCCACCATAACAATACAATTTTCTGATGTAAAATCCTACTTGTTCTAACAGTCACAGGTTCTTTGCCTTCTTCTAATGTCATCTCTAGCATCAACAAACAGTACAATCTACAATCTCAAAGTATCAAACTTGAACTTCCAATTCAAAAACCTCACAAACCATCTCCGTGATTACTAAAGATATCAGTCTCAGATACGCATGCCATTAATTGACTTCTAAACTCAAGTAAGATCTGAAAATCAACACATGCAGTAAAAAAACTAATTTCTTTTTCCACAAAACAATTAGTAGGTTAGAAAATCATTGTTGTAATCTGATATTTAACAGAAAAGCACAAAATAACCAAGAGATTGCACACAGTTTACTCACCAACAATTTGTTTATTTCACCATGAAGTATACACAGTTTGTTTTTCTCTTTTTTTCCTCGTGAACAATACACAGTATAAGCACGTTACAGTAGGAAGCTCATGTGCATAACCAAACTGAACAAAAAAAATACTCTAATAGAATGCACACATTTTATCACAAAAGAAAACCCTAACATTACCCTGTTAAGTAGACATCCTCTGCTGTTTATCTGGATTTTTTTTCCTTATGTGTCTGTTTATACGTAACTATCAATTATTATAGTGATTGATCTCTCGATATAGATGGGTTGGATTGACATTGCTACTACGTCTCCTACCACCATGTCGGTAAACCATCGGTGATTAGGGTTTAGTTGTAGAGGGAAAATTATTTGTGATGATTGAGACGCAAGTCTCTTTTAATTGTATGGAAATATTTGTGGTGTGAAAAAGCTGGAGTTCGGTGGTGTTCCCGGTCGAAATATTGGTGGGGTGAAACAACTTGAGTTTTTTATTGGTCAAAATACTCTCTGGTGGGGCCAGAAGCTCTAAGAAGAGAACTTGATTCAACTTTTAACCACAACAAAGGAAAATCAACTAAAATCATATTATTGATATACAATTAGTATGCAAAAAGTCCATAGCCTTTTTGGCCTGGCGAATGGAACCGGTTTTGAGCAGTTGTTTGATCTCAGCATTCCTATTTTGGGTGTCTGGCCTGACAGGTTATTTTTTGCAGTTGAATATGAGGCTCGTCTGGCCTGGCCTGACCTTGGATTACGAAACAGACAAAGCTGCCCGTATAATGGTAAAACCTCTGTTTATCAATAATTTTACGAGGATTGGAACATCCCTAGTTTATCTATTTTTTTATGTACGAGTTTCTTATATTGTTATTATTTTACTTTGGTTTTTTCAGTATCAGAAGTCTGAAGAAGAAAATGACAACATCATCATCATCAATGTCTCCATCTGGTTAGTTTCCTTTTTTTACTTGTTATTTGGAGTGTGAAAGGCGAGTTAGGCGCTCGCCTAGGCGCCTAGATAAAGTTTTCCATGTTGATTCCATAAACCCTAAAACCTTAATCTTAGGTTTTGTCATTAGTTTGTTTATTAGGATTTCACTTGTTCGATAGAGATTTTCTGGTTTTTTTCTTGTTTATCTATTTCAATTCCCTTATTAGTTTCGCCTATGTTAACTCATTCTTTATTGACTTATTATTTTTGTGCAGAATTATGTGCTCGCTATATGGAGGCGCATGATGCTGTAATGGCTAGCAGAAGAAAATTCCAGAAAGGAATGCCAAACCTGGAGAAGTTGGAGGAGAGACATACGAATGAGGAATGTTTGATGGTAGACGAACGTAAGATTATTTCTGTTCAACAGTTCAGTTAGTGTTCTTGCGGACGACTATTGATTTTCAACTTCGATGATTTGTTAACTGTAACTTGTTCAGCGGAGCTAGTTTCAGTCTTTCTAATTTCTTTCTCATTCATTCTTTCTGTTTCCTTACTCTGTATTGTTTTGTGAAATTTGCAGTGGCAGAAAAGGATCTTGGAGCATTAGGAAAAACTAGTAAGATCATTGAAGATGAAAAATCAATCGATCGTGAGTCTGAGAAGTACATGGCAGCTATGTTTGGAGAGTACGTCTCAGCTGAACCTATGTTTGTCAAACTTGATAATTTCTCTTCTTTGCTGCATTAGAGCTCAGCACCACCAAATGGCCTTCTCTTCATCACAACTTTGTTTCTAGTTTTTTTTTGTATTAAAAAATTGTGTAAACGGCTTGGTTTTTAGCTGTACATAAACTACACCTTGTCAATGACAGGTCCAGATACCATTTTTTAAAATTTTCAAAACATTAGGTACCAAACCAATATGCTTGATCATTTGCTAGGTACCAAGAAGCTAAATAGTGCATAATATTACTGCAGTAGACAAACCAGAAAGAGCGCTCAAAGAAGAAAAATATCACACCATTAGCTGCAGTGTCAATCAATATTTCCCAACAACACATATTCTGCCAAGTATCAGAGATTGGGTTAAGTTACTGTTATTGTTCCATCAGGTCTGAATCGACGCAATGATAAAATGGTCTCAAGCCTTGAAATCTAATTGGCCAAGTACAGAAATCTGGGACTTGTATATCTCATATACCCCTTGTATAGTATTAGTATACCCCGTCAAGCTTAACCACCCCTGTATCTATCAAGATAAAATAACTAAAGTATGTCGCCTGAAGTAATTAGTTTTGCTATCATGTTTTCTTCACTGAATAAACATCCGAACGCAAGAAAGAAACTACCTTCAATGTAATTAGCTACTGTCCCATGTACTCTGCACCTTACCATCTGCGGAAAGAATGAGCACGCTGTTGGCTGTTAGATGAGCAGAAGAATTCTTCAATGAATCGATGGCTGGTACTCCATTTACAATGCCTTCTCCATCTTTTTCAGTCTCGGTTCCAGCTTCCACACAGGTTTCGCAGAAGTCATTCATCAGCTTCTGTAAAGAAAAGCCGGGGTCTGTAATCTGGTAATTCTTGATGCACTTGTCCTCAACCATCTTCAGAACTTCATCAAGATTTGGCATGCGGAAATCTGGTTCTTCAGAGGCAAAATCTAGGCACATGGAAATTTTGACATCTCCCAGCTCTGAGGAAGCAATTTCTAAATCAGATGAGGATGGATCTGGATTTGGAGTCTTCACAGTTGCTACAGACCTTCTTTGTTTGTCTGACAAACCATTATCTTCATATTTCCCTTTGGCATTACAGGGTAACATGTATTCAATCAAAGCTCTTTCTGCTCTCGTGTAGTATTGATGCAGCAATCAGAAGTACAACAATCAAATTATTTCTAGCAAAGTGAATGCAAACTAAAAAAAAGCATGACTCATTTATACACAACTAAATAAACTGTATATTGCCTTCTTAATCTTCCTCATCCTAAATACTGAAACCCCCTGCACTCTTTTCTTACAGAATTCAACTGAAGTAGAAAATAATTCAGCGAACAAGCCAACTCTAGAAGTTTCGTTCAGGTGAATATCTGATCATGTGAAAGACACTAAGGAAACATAATTTTGAGAACAACTTTGTTTGATTCCTTCTTTTATGTACATTGGTTTCCCTAATTAAACCATTCATAAAGCTAAGTTTTTGCACGTTTGTTTCTTTGTTTCAGTTCAAAGTTCTACACTGAGTCGTTTGACTCAAAAACACTTGGTGAAGCTGTGGCCTATGTGTCAATGTATCCTGCGAACGTATTCTGCTAGAGTAGGTATTCTGACTATAGTATCATCTGTAAGAATTTCATAAAACTTCAACAAGGGTCTAGCTTGTAACATATCGAAAATGTCAAGTGCAAAGCAAAATTCAATGTGATATAGTCATACATCAAAGCCCTACTATGTGCCAAAGATGAAACTTGCTTCAAATGCTATGTTAAAGAAGGTATGCGATGTGCCACATTTGACAGAGTTGGAATTTACACATGCAAATACCCATAACCAAAGATTAGAAGGGACAACATAAACCTCCATTGCTAATAAGAGCAGATTCACTTGGGCGGAATTGGAATTTACATTGAGCAATTTTAATCCAAAAACAGTTGCAAAGAATGCCCTATGTTAACCTATCTTTTGCATGTATTCTCTGCTAGAAGTATGTCTGCTTACTTGGAAAATATTATCGGCAGAAATTTCATACTAGTTTGAAGTTTCGAACGGGTCTACCTTGAAACATATCAAAAGTCTCATGTATCGAAACCAAACCCAAGGTTATACACTGGTACTCATACGTTAAAGTCTTTAGCATCTTAATGTATGCAAAAGAATGCATGCTTAATGTATGCCACTTCTATTGAACTGCATTTGACAGTTTCACAGGATTGGAACTCCCACGTAAAATCCAGCCAGCAGAACATCAAAATTCAAGGTGATATCCACTGATAATTGTATGTTAAAGTCCCTAGTATGTGATAAAATCGAAATATGCTCCAATTACTATACTACAGAATGCATTTATCTTAATGTATCCGAATTTTGATAAAGCTACATTTGACAAAATCAGAATTTACAAGACGCAAATATCAATAACCGAAAATTAGAAGGGCACAACTTACCTTCATTTCTAATTGAAGCAGATTCAATTGGGTAGACCACTGATCTAGAGACATTAAACTGGGCATTGTCACATTCACCAGATGGTCCTTTTGATCCTGATATCCCCTCCTCCCTTGAACCAAATGTACGAGAAACGAGCCACTTCCCTTTATCTCCTTCAAGCTGTCCACCCTTCCCTGAATGAGAACCAAATTCAGCTCCATTAGGCATATGTTTTAGTCCCCGAGGCTCATCTTGGGCTCTTTTGTTTCTACGAATCAGCGCAACATCTGGCTCTACAGCATCACCATTCAAAAACCCATCACCACCACCACCACCACCTAAATGCTGCAGCTTCTCAATTTTGGGTCTTTTCAACAGTGGTGGTGTTGCAGAAACAGGACTGACCAATGGAGCTTCAACATTTGCTTCTTCCTTCACCCACAGACAAAAACCCATTCAGACACACAACATGAAAAGACAATAACATATACTAATCAATGGGGATTGCATTTTACCTTTTTTGCTTCTTCTTCTTGTGATTCGAATATGAAATCAGCCAAAGCTCTGTAATTGTCTTCTTCAATTAGTGACCAATTCTTATCATAGAGATTGTATAATTTCTTCAAATTGGGTTTGATTGTCTCAGCTGGAATACCCAATGCTCTCATAGCTTTGAATGCAGCTAGAGCTTTTGGATTTGGAGGTGCCATTGAAGATCTCAAAACCCTAAAATGAAAATTAGGGCAAAATGAAGAAGGAAAAGGGGGATTTTCCTAGGGAGAGAGAATGTAAAAGGAGGTAGTAATTCCAGAAGTGTGAGGAGAAACAGAGAGTGGGGGGTTTTGCCAGTTAAAGGCTGGAGTGAGTCACTGTGCGCAGTGGAGCAGCAAGGGGTTTGTTATGAGTTGTGGGCCAACCGGTAAGGACCTGGAAATTGTATGATTGTGCAGTACTTGCAAATTATTTAGAGCATGTTTGGATATCCCAACTAGAAGTGCTTCTACTTTTCTAAAATCAGAAATCAATTCCAAGAACCAAAAGTAAAATGATTTTTGTTGTTGAAACAAGTGTTGGCGTTGAACTTTACCTGCTCAAGGACGAATGAGTTTCCCTAATTAACAAAAATTGATTTTTTTTCTTTTTAATTCTGCATGTGGTATTATTTTCAGAAATTATTTTAGATTGAGTAAATTTTAATAGTGTTTTTGGATATCAAAAACAAAAGTTAGAACTAGGATCATTTTGTTCACAAAAAAATTAAGTTTTTTGCTCGTAGATGTTGTTTCGAAATTCTACACCGAAACTGATTTCTTACTTTTTAGTTTATAGAAGTCAAAAGGTAACTCCTTGATGGTCATCCAAACAGGCTTTATCCTTTTCCTTCAATGTATAGATTATTATTGGATAGTCAAATACACTATCTTCAAAATGATATGGTCTAGTTTTTCCTTTATTTATGATACATATATATCATCAAAAGGATTTAATATTAACTTTTGTTATCAATAAGATATCTAACACTTATCTCCATATCAACAAAAGTTTTACTACTTTGTTTACTTTCTTCTTTACTTTAGCCTTTTATTTTTGAAATAAATTTGGGTTCCAAGATTTTGTTTTGAGCATTAGCCAAAGATATTGTTTACTTTTTTCTTTAGTTTTTTATTCTTGAAATACTTTTGAATTTCAAAATTTTATGTTGAGCTTGTGTGAGATAAATCATGCCTAAACAAAATCGACGAAAAGAGTATGAAAGTAGACAAATAATCTTTTTGTTCGATAAAGTGATGAAATACCATGTAGCTATGAAATATTATGGATTATTATTGGTTTTGGAGACTCAAAATTATCAAAGACATTTTGTACTCTCCATATTCGCTTTATTTAGCATAATTTACGAAACTTTTTGTAAATCCAGATAGGTCTATTGGAATTCTTAGTGAAATTTCAATTTTATTTACCTGTATATTGGTAACAACGATTGTTTTATGCGCGGAAATATCAATAATTATTCATGATAAAAAAAATATCAAAAGATAAAATTATGGAATATATGTGTTACTTTGTGAAAAAATCCGTCAAAATTATGCAAAGTGGACTAAAAAAGGGTAAGTGTACATTTCATTTTTGCTTCTCTTACTTGTAAATTTGTAATCCATGTTTTTATTAACTGTGGTAGCGCATATGTTCCAACGACACTCCTCGAGATACATAATTGATTGATGATGAGATTTTAGCTAACTAATTACAACTGCATGATGATTCACCACCTCAATAGTTTTAATGGTACCAGACTTGGCTTTGCTGCAAAATGAATGTGGGGGTGTACTTGCAAGGATACTATGATGTCTCAATGAATAGGATCTCTATGCATGGAAATAGATCTGAAAAAGTCTACCTTTGTGGTTGAAGTTTTCTGGATCAGTTTTAATTATGTATCTGGACCAGGTGTCCTCCGGGTTCATCCTTATCTCAAGGATAATCAAAATAATATCATGCATCAAATTCATCAACATTTTAGGATAATTAAGTGAAGACTTTGGACCTGGACTAGTAACCAATCAGGTTCATTCTTGTCTTTAAGTTTAATTATCTACTTGACCCACTTGTGATCTAGGTTTGTCTTACTCTAAAAATACGGCGCGTCCGGTTCCTTTTTCTAGAAAGTTGGGCATACTCCCGATGTAGCAAATTACATGTATATACAAACCGAACCGCTAGACTAACTCTTGAGAAACCAACCGAGAGGAAAAATGAAAGGACGAGATGAAAGGTCTCGTCATCTGGATTAGGAATGGGGCAGAGCGGGTCTCATTCTCTATTTCCCTCGGTAGAAAATCTCGGTTTGTCATTCCATCATTTGCGTATATAGAAACCTTAATCATACTCATTTGACTTTGGTCCAGTAGAGATTAACAATAAGAGTAATTCTATACAGACCGAGTAAAAGACACCATGAAAAAATCCCCTCTCACACATTTTTTTTCTTTTTTGTGTGTCTCAGTGGGCCTGCGCCCTCGAAAGACGTGCATGGGGCGTTTTGTGAGAGGCGGTTTTCTTTTAGTTTTTTTTTTCTCGGTCTGCCGAGAATTTTCGTAACAATAATATTATAAGGTTGACACTCTTGGACTATTATTCATTGCTCACAAACTAGTTAGAGCATCACTGAGTAAACTATTCAAGGGTTAGTTCATTTTGTTGTGTAAAACTAATATATGCTGCTTGAATAATTTGGGGTTTGAACTCCTTGCTAGGTTTTCCTATGGGATCGACTTGCCTATACCTATACAATGTTAGTTAAGAAAATAAAATAAAAACGAGCCTCCGTTTAGTAAAAACCAATCTCCCTCTTACTATGTACTCCCTTTGTCGCCAATATATTGGGTGAGAAGTGGATTTCTCTTAGATACATGACCATCATTTTTCTTGTTTTACCCTTTGTAAAATTTCCTACATTAGAAACATTTACTTAATTGTGGTGATAGCTACCTATAATAAATAAGGATAAATAATTTTTATTGTATATAATTTTGATAGCAGAGAAAGAAACGTTCCATAAAAATATATTTTATGGTATCAGTATCCTGGAGGAGGAAGGAAAAACTTTCAATGGAATTTCATGTAATTAAATTTAAAACACATTTTAGACTATACATTTTCTACAATTACATGAAAATATATTTTTGATCAAACGGCGGAAAATACGTTATTTTCATGAAAAATGGCAAATTCCATGGAAATAAATGTTATGAAACGCATCCTATTTGAAAACAATAATTTTTGATTTGAGCTCCCAGCTTGGGTTTGTCTATAGGGGACTTGTCCATACCTTGTAAATATTTTTTTTTATCAGTCTTTTAATAAATAAAATAAAAGTTCTTTTGTCAGTCTCTTAATAAATAAAATAAAAGTAATTATGATTTTTTCTTGGAGTTCTCCGATAGGTATAGTAACTAGATTTTTCTAGTAGTAGAATTTTTTATTTTTTATCTTTTTAGAAAAATATCTGATATAATGGACGGAGAGCAAGAACTCTTGGCAAATCAAGAAAATTCACTAAATTTAAAAACTCTTAGAGCATCTCCAATGGAGTTTGGGTCTCTAAAAAAAAATTGGTGCCATATAAGATTTTAGATAATCTAACATAAAAATTTCTCTCCAATGGTAGTTGGATAATCAAAAATTAATATGAGTTGGCAGTTTGAGTTTGGATGAGAATATCTAAATTTAGATACTCCCATCCATACCCACGTCATAAAAATTTTGTGTTTAAAATTATTTTGGCCCACATTTTAGATTAAATAACCTATAACTAAATGACACTTGTATCAAAATAGATATGGATACAACTACCACTAGAGATGCTAATCAAAACATGATTCTATGAATATTTAATGTCAACTAGAAGCTAGGTTTCCACATAGGATATATACCGAAACACCATTGGAGATGCTCTTAGCTATCAATTACTTCTCGTTCCTTGAAGCATTCCCATCTGCTGCCTCATCAAATTTCGTAGACCACCCATGCCACTCATTTGCCTCAGCATCTGTTGTGCATTCATATTTCGAGATATTTCGCCAGCGCCCTTCTTTGGAATCTTCAATCCTTTCATCATTTTCCCTACTCGTTTGTACTCGCTTAACAAGTCCTTCACATCTTGGATGGAACGACCTGAACCCCGTGCTATCCGCATGATCCGGGACTCCTTTATTAGATTAGGATCGTTGCTATCTAACTCTTCTTTTGTCATAGAATCCATAATGGTCATGTAACGTTTGATCTTGGCCCGCCATTCTTGTTCATTACCCTCAGGCATTAAGCTGTTTGCATTGAATTCAGGAAGCATAGATAAAATCTGGCTGAGAGGACCGATGTTGAGTGAGTTCTGATATAGCTCCCTCATCGTTGCCAGTGTAAAGGTCCCTTCAACCATTTTCTGGAAAAGCTCCTGCTGTTGTTGCTCACTAGGCATAACCTCCGGGATTTTGTTCATGAAGCCAGACATGTCTCCCATGCCTAATAGACGCCTGACAAACGGCAGCGAAAGCTTCGAACTCGTGCACATGCTCTCCAGTCCCCAGGAATATGACAGGAGTTTTTGTGGCAGCGACTGCACTGAGTACACCACCTCCTTTTGCGTTACCCTCAGTTTTTGTAACAATAACAGCACCGACTGGAACACTTCGGTTAAAGGCTTGCGCTTGGCTGAATGCAGCTTGACCGATACTACTATCCATAACAAAAATAACAAGATCTGGCTGCGTAGCATCAGCAAGTTGACGCATCTCTTCAAATAAAGAAGCTTCCTGTTGGTGGCGACCACTTGTGTCTATAACAATAAGATCATAGTTTTCATTCCTAAACTTCTCTAAACCTTGCCGTGCAATGTTTACAGGATCTGTTTCCATGTAACTTCCATAAAACGGTATCTTTGCTTTCGTCGCATTCTGCTTCAACTGATCAAACTCACCAGCTCGAAACGTATCTGCACAAACAAGCGCCGGTTTCCAACCTTTCTTCTGATGGTAGTGTGCATATTTCGTACAACTAGTTGTCTTTCCAGACCCTTGCAAACCAACAAACATTACAACACTTGGTTTCCCCTTCTTTGGAGTAAAAGACGGCTTCCCCGTGTCTAACATCTTACATAACTCGTCGAATATAGCATGTTGGATGATATTGCGCTTGTCATGACCATCAACTAACTTATCAGAATTCACAATCTTTTTGATATTGAATAGTCATATTCTTAACGAGCTCAAAGTTAACGTCTGCTTTTAATAAAGCTCTAGTGATTTCGTTAAGACAATCGTTGAGAACTTTCTCGTCGATGACTGTTGCCTTGGTCATCTGTTGCAGAACACGGTACATGCTCCCACTTAATTCTCCTAACACATTGTTGCTGTTGAATATAAGAAATTTTTTACTCTTTTTTTTTTCTAGCTTAAGAAAGGATTATATGATATGATCAGAAGGAGAGAGTAATAAACTATATTTATAGGCATGTACGTCTCATAGAGTTCTACATGGACTATGAAAACTAAAAATTAGAATCAGAAAAGGAATCGCTCTAATAATAAACACCAAGTCCGGCCGGTCGGCGGTAAGTTGGTTTCCGTGTACCTGTAGGAGTATTACCTTGGAGGATAGATAAGGCTGACCTTAAACTCCAATCAGCAAAATGGAAGTACCATTTGAGTTGTTTCTTCAAAAACCTAAACAGATAGATTGAAAGACTTACACCTATGTGAAATTGAAACCAACGACAACCACCATCAACTTAGAAACAAGTAGCTGAATGAATGAATCAATCAATCAACTTGAAACTCCCCAAATGTGAAGAACTAATTTCTTAGTGTCTTCTCTAATTCAATAACAACCAGATGGAAGAAGACATACATACTCCCTGGCCTTGCTGCTTGATTAAGTAACTCTTGAATAGATCGATTAATCGCTAATCAATCTTGAGCTGAATGGAATTGAAAAACCCTTGATGTTAAACCCCCAAAATTAGATGTGGAGATTTGGATTTTAGGGTTTTGAAGAACAAGGAATTTTGGGGTTTGCGTTTTCTTAGGTTAATCCTTATTAAGAATGGAAGAAACAAGTAATGCAGCTTATTCTTCTAATGGGGAAGATAGAATCAGTAGGTTACCTGATAACATAATTCATCAAATCATGTCTTTCATAGATACTAAGTACGCAGTACAAACTAGTGTTTTGTCGAAAAGATGGACTCATATTTGGGAATCTGAATCTCTACCTTTTCTGAAATTCAATAGGAGTTCATTTTCTGAAGACAAAACAAATAGTTTCTTAAAATTTGTAGACATGGTTTTCATTTTTGGGTGCCAATACTTTGATATCCAGATGTAGTTGTAAGATTTCTTACAACTACACTTCACTCAAACTAATCCAATTACTAGGTGATCATTATGAATTCTTATTTGATTGCTTGAATGTTGAGAATGTTTACAAAATAGATTCAAGTATTACAACAATCTTACTTGGAACCTAAATTCACTTTTTCTCTTTCTCCCTCTTGATCAAGACTAACTCTAGAACTCCCTCACAAGTAATGACCTCTTTCCTTTATATAGGATTTTACGTAGTGGATGACAACTAAGAAACTCATTATTTCCGAGGTCATTATGCGACACATTCGCTCATGTACAATCGTGAATCTTCGCATAACATACTTCTTCGCATAGTTATTCACACTTAACTCATGACTTTGCTGACATCATCTGGTGCGTCATCTCAACTTTGCTGTGTGCGATGTTGTTCGCTTAGGTTGTATTCTTTACTTCGCGTAGTTACTAATGAGTGCGATATTTAACTCCTACATTTGCCTCTTCTCATATTGCTTATTCTTCAGAGTGAGCGATATGAGAAACCTCCACCTTACGTCATCCCACATGTTAATCCTTTTATGCTTTTAATTTACTGACAATTTCCCTTATTTCAAGCTTTCTTTATGTACGCGTGTCCTTTTAACCACTCATCTTTCGACACGTCCTTTTTAACCGTATGTTTTTATCCGTTCAATTCTTCGCATTAATGAGAATAAATCTTGAAAAACGGGTCGCTCTTTCCTGTATATTCTCTTCTACCTTACTCTTTTTATTTGTTTTATTCTTCTTCACCTTCTCTGCAAATTTATACTCTTCATTCCCATTCTTCAATGGCTCCTGGTGGTAAAAAGATGGAGATTGAATTTAACAGATTAAAAATTGATTTCAATCAGAGGGGTTATGAACTCTCTCTTCCTCCTTCATATAATTTCACATCGGAACTTAATCTTGATCTAATCAAATCTGATCAATGGAATAATCGAAAAATCATCATTGTGTTAGGTCAACTTCAATTTCTACCAATTCCTTTATATAACCCTGAGATTCCTCTCTTTTATAGAATTCTTGCTGAAGAGAGATTCGCACGAGGAATATTTCAGTTGAGTGGTGATGCTATTAGGATACCATTAGAGTATGCTCGTCGCGCAGTTGGCCTTGGAAATTCTTACCCTAATGAAGTGCGAAAAGAGGATCATCGTGATAAAATTATAGATCCTGTTGAGTATACTCTCGATAATTTCTTTAAGAACTATTACGTCGCTTTTATGAAAAGTAACGTGACTAAATGGGTTGTTCGCATAAGGAGGGTAGATGGTATCGCTGAAGATGAGAAAATTATGCGAGATGTTGATTGGAATTCAAACTCTAATCGTGCTGCTCGCAGATTCAATGATTCTAGTTAGCTTAATTTCCCTGTCATCTTAGAAGGTTCCTTTGTATCTAGTAAAGGTGCGGATGGTTCTGACAATCCTCTGCCCGATGATTTCCCTCTTTACCAACCTTGGAAATTTAAATTACTTGCAAATGAGGAAAAGAAAGTAGCGGTATGTGATCCTCTTGATCCAATTTGTAAGTTCTCATAACTTTTCTTCTTATCTCTTATTTCTTCTCTTTCGCAGAATAAGTAAGAAACACACTTTCTATTTTTAACAATATTGTTGCCTCTGTTTCTTATCTTGATTATTCGCGTAGGTGAATCCTTTGAATGAAAAAACTTTAGGCAAAGGCAAGAGCAATACTAAGAAACCCACGTTAAAATCTGTATCCAGGAAAACTTCATTAAAAGATGATGTCTCTAGGAAGCGTGCGAGATATGATTCTTCTTCAAGTTCAGAATCTTCAGATGGAGATACTTTTGTTTCTGAAGAAGAGGTATCGATCGATTCGTATCGGAAGAAGTTGTCTGATCTTTTTTCTGGAGATGATTTTGCTACTCTTGAGGATGATGAAACTGATTGTTCCTTCAAGATGGTCTCAAGGATCTGTACTTCTTCTGATTTGGGAGATTGATCTCTTCGTGGAGCTGCCTCTACGATAAACCCAGATTTTCAATTTGCGATGAATGGCTTGGTAATATTCTGCAACATTCGTCTTTTATCTTTTCCCTAATATTTCTTCTTTTACTTATAATGCCTCTTTTACATCTTCACAGAATGCTCGCATATCTTATGTGTTTTCTTTAGACAATGAAAGAAAGTTTCGCAAGTTGCAAGATGAGAATGCCAAACTAAGACATGAGAAGTCCAATATTTCGGAGGCGAATGCGAATCTTATAGGCGAGAATACAAAAATTAGAAATGAGAATTTAACTAATTATCAATTGGTTATCCAAACTCGAGAAAAGAACAAGGAACTCATTGGTATGCAACTTATATTTTCTTACTCCTTTTCTTTTATACGATCATTCTCACTTCTTACTTAATTATCTTCGCAGACCTGTATGACCTAATCTTCTCGATGCTGAAATTCTTTTAGAGCACCTCAATTCCTCTTTAAATAATTATCCTACTCGAGAATTTGAAAATCTTAGCTTGGAAGAGTTAAGATTAAAATATACTTCCCTTAGACAACGCCATAAAAGTGCATTATCCACTGCCAATAATTTTAAACGACGTTTTCATGAGGGGAGATAAGCAATTAACGTATTGGAGGCGAAAAAGAACAAACTTATTATTGAAAAAGATGAAATCGCTCTTAGGGGTGCGAAGGCACTAAAACATTTTCAAGAATCCATTATTGAAGTTAAAATAGAACGTGATTCAGATTTTCGTGAGAGGGACACACTTATTGAGGAAAGAAATTTAATTCGATCTCAACTCCTTATAGTAATTGAATCTTAGTTTAATTGGGCTGCTAAAGTTCTGAACTATGCTAGAAATAATTTAGGTGTAAATGTTAGCCTTCACACTAAGCATTCTACACTGGTCGCAGACATTATGTCTAATTATGAAGGTCATTTGTTGTTCTTTGATCTTCACTCATATTCTTTAAGAACAATTGTCTGTTATTTTAACTCATTTGTTGATACTTCACAGAGAAAGAGAATGAGTATCAAAAGAAAACTGCAGAGTTAGAAACTCGCTTAATTGCTAAAGAAGAAGAATCATCCGCTCGTAACTCCAAGTATCAACAATTGAAGGAAAATTGGTTCAACTTAGTCCAAAACAACAGTAATGATGTTAATCGCTCTCGTGAGGCTGTTGTTAAAAGAGTTTGTCTGGAGAATGGTATTCCTTTGTCAAAGTATAATTTTCCAATGATTCCTGAAAATGCACCCATTCCTGATATCCAAGTTACTGATGGAGAAGAAGATTCTGGAGAAGAAACTAGTGATTCTGAAACTGAGCGAAATGAGGAAGATGACAATTGATTGCTTTTCCTTGTTGTAATTTTTTGTTGTAAATTCAGCTTTCATATTTTGTAATATAATTCAGCTTTCATATTTTGTAAATTCAGCTTTCATATGTATTCTTCTTTTCTTCGCTTCGTATTTATGACCTCTTCATATGCATATAAGACTATCAAAATGGGGCAAATAACACTTCCTTTGCATTCCCATTCTTGCCTCTTGTTATTTGGCATATCTTGATAGACCAAGTATAGTTATTTTTCTTTTCTTGTGCGAGCACATGTGAAACTTTATGATTAATTTCTTTTCTTGTATTATCTAAGAGGTCTTATTTTTTCCTTCCTATGTAAAGGTCTTATGTTGCCTCTGTTTATGTGCGACAAAATCGCAGGAAGTCTGTACACCATGGTGTATTGACCCATTGATCTCGTCTTATCTTTTTCTTGTATTATTTCCTCTTCAGGTTAATTCGCATAAATATCACAAGTATGAATACTCGTATGAGTTAAAAGTCTTGTGACATTTACGACTTTTGACACAATTCAGCTCCCTAATGGATGGTGTCGTCCTTATCTTCCCCTTGATTGCCCCTTTAAGGAAGCTTACCTCTATCGGTTTAATATTATGGCTCTTCCCATCCAGTTTTTCAACAACCATTTGATTTCGCAGTCTCGCATACACTACCGATAAGGTTTATGGCAGCAAGACCGCACCCTAAGTGGGGTATCTTCGGACCGAGTGCATCATAGTCAGGACTTGTCATGAGCGACAAGGTACGCTCCAGACATCCCGGGCACTCTTGACTCAACCGTGTACCTCGGCGCCCTGATCGAGTTTCTGCACTCCTTGGGAAAGCCTTTCTCACCTTAGGCTCTCAATCTAAGATTATTACCTTAGACTGTAAATTTATGGTATCTCTCCCGGGTGGGAATTATCGTTTTATTCTCACCCCAAATCTCCATAACTCAAGTTCCGGGGTCGGTGTAGCCTTCCGTTGAGTCATGCCTTCTAGGTTTCTCCAACTATGACCTGTGATAGGTCTTACTATATTGCCTCTTCCATATAAGCGAACTAGGGTGCACGACACATTTGGATTCCTAGTCAATCTGATAATAAATATTATTTTCTGTAGCCTTTTACAAAGGTCTTATTATAAATATTTCTCTTTTTGTTTTCTTATTATGGATTTACCATATGAAACTAAAATTTCCCACTACAATCTTTTAAATCGTACAATTCTAGTGCATAAATGGTTTTATCGAATCATCTTGCTTTAAGAAAATCAGATACACTATTTATTGTACTTATTTGTCTTTTGCACTTTTTGAATCTTCGCGTATGTTTTCCAGAATATTCATTCACATAACCATTCAGTTGACTTTGTATGAAAGTTATTGTACCCTACAATTTTTGATATTTTTGATATCTTTCCATAGAAACTGTGTTGCTATCCTTGATTAACATTTTTTTCTTGCATAAGAACCTTGTTATCTTTCCATACACTGCATCAACCATCAGTCTCTCTTCTCTTTGACTATCTGCCGCATATTTTCCCCAATTCCTTCGCTTGAATTCTCTTTCTTCTCATTTGTCAACATCAATTTCTTGGCAATTTTTACTTTCAACTGTATCTCCTCTTATAATGCCAACGCCTTGAGGTAAAGGAAACTTGATGCATTGATGAAATGTTGATGCAACAACTAATATACCATGTAGCCATGGTATTCCAATGAGAGCATTATAGGGCGACTCAACATCCACTACGCAGAATGTGATATCTATTAGCAAATTTTGTAGAAGAATTCGCATAGTCACCTCCCTTTTTGGTTTATTCGCAGAACCATTAAAGCCATAGATTTTGTATGTTGAAGGGATCAACTATTCATCTCTTCCACCCATGGTTTTATATGTATGATAAAACATAATATCTACAGAACTTCCAGTATCTATAAGTATCATATTTATCGCCCAGGTGTTTTTCTCATTTTCTTCCTCATCCTCTTCTAATGGCTTCGGATTGATTCCCAATCGCACCACCAATGGACACTCATGTGATTCTCCTCCTCCTGGTGTTTCATCTGCACTGAAAAATATTTTCTGCTTTTTCCATTCTTTAAAGGGTGATGTTTTTGCTAGGTTAATAATTTCCCTTCCTTCAGCATATCTTGCATATACTCGACTTAAGACATTATCATGAAAATCTTCTTTGTTCTTGAACGAGTGTATAATCGAGTTACAATATAAATTTTTTGCCTTCACGCCCACTTCAATAACAAACGTATTCATGTCCTTCTCCTTTGCATATGTATTTCCTTGAGGTGGTGGTGGTGGTAAATTCCTTGGTTGTTTTAGTATGAAATGGTCCAACTTTCCTTGCTCAATCATTCGCAATATAATCTTCCTCACATTTCTACAGTTCCTTGTTGTGTGACCGTGGAATCTATGATAGACACAAAATTCTTTACTCCTCCTCCCTGGTGGTGGTTCTTCGCCTACCACTACAAGAAAATGAGGCTTTGGTGACAATAGTTTTTGCAGCAAAGAATATTTCATTGCTAAAGCTTACTTGTTGTGGCAAAAAAAATTGTTGTCACTGTTGTTAGCTTTTTTGCGACGGGACTCGGGTTTCGTCAGTCAATAGTTTTTAGTAACTACATTTAGAGACAAAATAAAGTTTAGTCACTGATAAGTTTTTTGTAATAATATATTTTCGTCACCATTTAATTCTATTGTGACGATGCTAAGAAGTTGACATAGAATCATTTCGGTGATGATTTATAACAGTAGTTACCAAAACAAAGTTGTAGTGACAAAATTAATTCGCCACTAACTAATTTTACAGTAACAAAATTAAAAGTTTGACGCTATATTTAGTTTTAGTGACCATAAACATTTTGGTTGTAGTCATTTCCAGGGACACTATAAATTTACCGCAGTTCTTGATGTCAGTGATTATTAAATTATCGTCACAAAGAATTCTTTATGGTGTCAAAAGAACATGGTTGTTGAAGAATAACTTTTTGGTAACAACATATTTTATCACCTGAAACATAATATATAACAATAACTTATAAATTAGCGAAAATCAATTTATTCCTCGAAGTAATTTTTCATAAATATAATACTAAAACTAATCGTTTTTATTAAGGTTCGTCTCAGTTATTATCACCGATAGAATTGTATCATTTTTGTATTTTTGGCAGTGTTATGATATTGGTACCTGATATGGTGAACCATGGTTCATAATTCATATATGGTTCACTGACCCTTCCCTAGAGCGATCTCGCTTTAATTCAATATTTATAAAGAATATATTAAAATATGTATTTACAATATGATGCAACGGGCTCAATTTAAAAACCCCATGCATATGTACACAAAATATTATTATCCATAATCAATTTTTTTACCGTGACTAAAAATTTTCATCAAACTCAAAATTAATTACAAGCATAAATGTATTACTGCGCCAAAAAATTATCTTGTAACCTAAGAATCTACATCCCAATACATCTTTACTCCAATGTTTCCAGTGTGAAAAAAACTTGTAAAGTCGGTTTGAAATATCCTCGGTATCTTCTCATTCAGTTCAATAATCCTACGATCTCACTATAATTTTCCAAGTTTCCTCTAATATATCCAAATTTCTTTTGATTGAGAAGTTGTGAACCAAAATTTCCTTCATTACCTCTCCAACTACTTGAGATTTACATCGAAACTATAATCATGTACTTGTATGAACCAAAATCTTGCTTCATGATATCTATGAATAGCTGAAATCTATATCAGAATTCTAAATTAACAAGTGCGAGCCAAAGGTACTCATTGGATAGTCAAAATCAACATCAGAACTCTAAACCTATTAAAGTGAACCATACTTCATGACCTTTTTGACTAGTCTAAATACGAACTCTCACTGAACCTGGTGCATCTCACACGCACACTTTCCCTAGTCCGTATGAAAACTTCAGGAAAAATTTCTACCGTTAAAAAGATTTCATAATCCGTATTGACTGTATTTTAGGATAAGATATGGCCATCCAAAGTTTTCATCAAAATACGAATTCTTGTTCTCTCATTTCACTTTCTTCTCCATCCCTTTATCGATGCCTCCGCTCACTCCGGCCAAAAAAAAAAAAGAAAACCTAACTCTACCACCACCGCAATCCCTTTTCTCTTCCAAATCTTCTTCCATCCAGAAAAATGAATTCCGTCTCTACCAATCGGCCATACTCAATCGTGAACATAAATCATCCCTGGTGATTCCCAGAGAAAGAGGATGGAAAGAAGTTCATCAAACACATCTAGATCCAATGCAATCCGAAATCCTCAAGTACTCATAGTGGAAGAAGTGGGAGGGGATATAATAGAGCAACGACACCAATGACCAATGGAAACTCCTACCAGTACATATAAAGATGATTCACCACCTTCATTAGATGTTTAAAGTGTTCAAGTTTCTTAATCAATTGTAAGCTTACTACAAATTTAGTCAGATTTGGTTTCTACTCTGTATTAATTTCTATTTAGGGTTTTGATTTATACTCGTTGTTTACTTTTCTGCCTATTTCTTCCTCAGGGTTAGGTTTTCAGAATACAGGAAGTGTTGTGCATTTGTTCATCTTTTCAATTTGTTTGTTTTTAGGTTTTTATGTTCATAATTTTTTTTAATACAAAATCCCTATTTTGTAACTTTTTCTTGTTAATTGAATCGATTTGTTGTGTTTTAATTTGCAGCAGCACGAAATTAGGCATAATGGCAGTGAGTTCAACTGGACACAAGAAGTCATCACTCTTCTCATTCTTAAAAGGTCACTATTTTTATGTGCCAATCTAATGTTTATATTAAAAGCCGATGATACCACCAATTCACATAGGATATGATAAGATGGGATAAGATATGATTGCTTCACTGAGTCACAAAGTAGTGATACTTCTTTCATGTTTCACACCCACACCTCTAGATTTGATAGTTGAATGTTGCAAATTAGATCGAGATATTGACAAGTTATGGAAGGCTCCCCAGCACAAGGATGTTGTGGCCTGTGTTAACCCGTGCTCTCAATATTCACGTAAGCTGAATGTTTATGTTTAATTCTACAGTGTATAATTTACTCAATATTTGATTGTTTTTCTTTTTGGTTGTTTGATTCAGGTCATACAAAGTTGCGTGGTTACTTGCTTGTACACACAAATGGTGAGCTCAATCAAATGAGAGATGGGGTCTGTATCATTCTCTACCTCCAGTATTGTGTTGTTTTCATATATTTTAACGGTTAGCTGAGTAAGATTATTCAACTGATTATGGATATCGCTAACTGGTCTTTTAAGTAAACCCTGCTTCAATAGAATTTTTACTTCTTTCTATCCCATAATTGGGCTTCTGAAATACTCATAATCTGCATACTTACAGTTGGAGACTGGATATACATGACTATTTAGTTAACTTATTTTAACGAAAAGATATAAATTTAAGTCAATTGGTACCTATCACTATAATCTTCTGCTATATTTCTATCCCAAATGTAGTATATGAATTCACTAGTAACTATATATTAAGTATAAATTGTGATGAGAAAAAGTTATATTGGATAGATCTGCGATTCATAAGTGCATACCCCCCTTTCTGGCAAGAAGGGAGAGGAGCCAATTCCTTTGTCATGGCAACAGAAGTTCCTATGTTTAACCCACAAAGACCTAACTCTTAGGCTGTAGAGGAGCCACTTTACATGCTCACAACATTTACAGAACTGCAGAAACATATACCCTTAGGATGTAGAGCAAAGACTCATAATACTTTTCGCAGGATAGTTTGCGCCTCAGCAGCCTGTGAAGTGCTTTTAGCCTTTTACTACTGTACTTGGTTTAGACTTACAAGATATTCATCACCTGCATACAAAAATGATCCACTTTGTCTTTATAGATACAACATCCACACCAAAGAAAGTGGGATTTACACGGGGGCTTGCACTGGATGTACAGATGAATGCTAACAAAGGAAAGCTGGTTGTTTTGTTTTCAGAATTAAATGGAGAGCCTCTATGCGATAATGGCCCCAAACTCGCAAACGAGTTTGTGGTAATAGTAAGTCCTATAGAAGCACTCAGGTACAAGTATTGGAGTGAAACACAAGTCCTCGATATAGATTCCTTGATTGACAGGGTCAAGTTATGCATATTTGTACTATCTATTTTTTCCCCGTAGATTAGTGTATTAAAACTTAAAGTTGAACATTGATTTGATTTCCATTTTCAGAAGGAGTTCATCTAGACAGTACTCTACCAATGTTAAAGAAGTTCTTGGAGGAATTTATAGGTGAGTATACAATACTAATGTGTTATTTCTGTTAGTTGTCATGGGAACGATTAAGCGCAATCTCAATATTCTATATTATCTAATTGAAACACGAATTTGATTGTTATTTTCATTAATGACCACACCCTCATGAATTCTAAGCTCATCGTCTGTCTATGTTCCAGTAACTCTCGCGCTTGTTTAAAGACCACTCATTAGTGTTGCACCTTCATGTGATGTTGTGATCATCATTAGTTTCACTCTTGCTTACCATACATGAAAAAGTTTTATTTAGTCCCTTTAGCACATGATGCAATCACTAGTGTCACTCTTGCTTGTACTAATTTTATTTACATTAATTATAGGATAAAATCAATGAGTTGTTGCAAAGGGAGCTACACCACCCACTAAGGCAGAAATATGTGCTGAAGTTTGAAGAGAAAGCGAAGATGATGACGTACTATAGCCACTGTTAATTATGACGATGAAGCACTTCATGGTATGATACAAAAACATGCTGACAGAATTCAAGATACACGCGCAGAATGAGATGATCAAGAAATTACAAGAAAATGAAAGATTCACTCTAAGCATGATCCGTGAACAAAAAAATCTGATGCGTAGAAGTGGTCCAAGCGACATTAGCTCTGATAGAACAACAGAAAACCTAATGCAAGAGCAACAGTAAAATTTTCACTTGTCAAATGTTTTAGACTTAGCATCATTTTTTTTATTGGAAGTGATAATCAGATGTTTTTTAGTTTGGATATTGTTTTAATAAATTTTAAGCTAACTAGTATTGTTCACATAATCACAATGTTTATTTATTTGAATAATGTGTAATAAATCTCTTGATAATGATGGGATAGTCTAGGCTATCATTAAAGAGAAATTGGTGATATCCTGGAATGATTTTTTGAGACTGGTAATTTTGTCGGTAAAATGACAATGATATTGGTTGGAAAAGTTGTTTTTGGAGACAATGATATTCGTTATTGAAATCACCATAGAGAGATGATTCTAATTAGTCGTTAAGCGTATTTTTAGAGACAACTTGTTTTTGCCATTCATTTCTTATTCTGAGACAAAAATTATTTCGCAGCTAAATTATAAATTTTTCAGAGACAAAATAAAGTTCGCGGCTAAAATTATTTTATGTGACGATTTTGTTTCACTATAAGTATATTTTGAGATGAACAAATTTCGCCGCTAAAACTAGTTTAAGTGATAAAATGTTTTCCTCACCAAAAATACTTAGAGTGACAAAATTCTTCATCACAATATTAGTGAACAATGTCAATTTTATTTGCTCATGAAAAGATAGTATTGATGGAAAAAAGACTTATGTCACTAATCAAAAAATTCGGTGAAAATTTCTTAATGACGTCACAGAACACTTTCAACGACTCGCTATAGGTGACGAAATTTTTTGTGCCGCTGAATTCTTTTTGTAACGAAGGAATTGGTTTTCGTGACACAATGTTTTGCCACTAAAAGCGACTTTTCTTGTAGTGTACATTATGTGGTTCTGGAATATCATCCATTAGGAGAGCGGATTCCCATACTTTATCCACTGTAGTATTCAACTTTGGCAAATTTATCTGTTCCCACACTATTCTTCCATCTTTCTTGTTATAATGTGTTTGTTGTCCTGCAGAACTTCCTGGTTGAACTGTATCAGTACCTCCACGATTTTGAAGTTGCTTGTCTCTGTACTCTTTATCAAACTCTGCTTGTTCTACACTACCCATAGCCACTAACTTTTGTTCCGTTTCTGCATTATTCCTTCCCTGATTTCCCTGCGATGTACTTGCAACATCATTTGTCAGTCTCGAAAGTAAACTTGTATTTCCACCTTTCGAATCAGATATTGGGTAAGACTCCATCTCTCTTTGCTTTTCCTCAAGTGCTATGTATTCTTCTTGAAAATCACGCAGCTCCGACATTGTTCTTGTATCCTTAATTCTGAAAATTTGGGTGTATAATAGATTTGTTACAAAGAGAGCATTAGTGAATGCAAGAATAAGATGTCGCTCATCCACCCGTCTTCCCATTTCACTACACATGGTTCTCCAACGCGTCGTTAGATGACGCAAACTCTCATTTGTTCTTCTACGAAGTCCGAATGCAGTCTCAATCCCTGGTCTGGATAGATTATTACTTATGTATTTCCCCAAAAAGTCATTTTGTAAGTGATGAAACGAACTAATGGATTCTACAAGTCGTACTTCAAATCACTTCAAAGCTTCACCTGCTAAACTTGCAGCAAAATACTTGCACATTACTGCATCATAATTTTCCCACTGCAATAAAGATCTTGCATAAGCTTTCACATGTTGTATCGCACATGCACTTCCGTCAAATATACGTTTGTACTCTTAACTCGGCCATCTCCTTAAGAATTTCTTTGCTTAATGATTGATCCAAATCCTCTCGCATGGGTCTTTTTAATCTTGCTTGTCTCAATCTATTCTCATGATTGTTTTGGCGTATTTCTTCTTGTATTTCCTGTTGTTCAGCTTCTTCTCTTCTTCGCCTACGCCTTTCAGTATTTTCTTCAATTTGTACTCTATCATGTATTTCTTCATTGCCTGTGCGATCATATCGATGTCTTGATATTTGTCTTTCTTGTGGGGTAACTCGACCTTGTTCTGCATCATCTATGTGATGACGCTCGCGTTTCCTAACGCGATTATCATAATCAATTTGACGCAATCCTCTTTGTAATTCTCTTTCTTCTAATTCTTCCCTTCTTCTCTGTCTATCTCTCGCACGTGCAGTCTCTCGTTCGCGCTAATATTCGTCTCTTAATATTTCTCTGCCATGTAATATCATTTGTCCTTACCTTGGATCCTCTTATTCCTTTTCAAAATTATTATGTGCACGTGGGTGCTCATACCGATTAGTTTCTAAGTAAACTATACGTCTCCTTTCTCTTTGATCTCCCAAATTTTCATCTTCTTGCGAGTTTTCTTCAATGACTTCCATGTGTTACCTTCGCCCATCATTTCTTCGATTAGATTGACTCTGTCGGGAAGAACTCCTACTGTATATTGACCTTGAGCGTGTAGCACTCCTTGACCTTTGTTCTTGTAATCTAAGATTCTCTTCTCGTAAATCATCATTTTGGCGGATTAAATTCGCACGCTCTTCTTCTTCTCTCTTTCTTTCAATTAGTAATCTTTGCCTAAGTTCTGCAATCGTCATATTTCCTTCACTCGCTGTAATTAGTTCTTCGTTCCCAATTCTCTATCCTTCCTCTGTAGAATCCGTCATTGCAGTATGGACACTCACCCTATCATAATCTATATCGTTATTCTGTCCTTGTTCTCGCTGAGATCCAATTGGAATTTATGTTCTTCGATGTTCTTCCATTCTTTCTTCTTGTTGCTCAATATTTGTAATTCGTCTTCGTTCAGCAATTATGTTACTTCTTCTAGTTATCATCCCTTGTTCAACAACAGATTCAATCCTTACCATTTATAAATTTTTAGATATCATTTTTTTCCTTAAAATCTATGATATACTATCAGGAATTATCATTCAGAGCTGTTTCTGGCGCCAAAAATGTAGTTGTAAGATTTCTTACAACTACACTTCACTCAAAATAATGCAATTACTAAGTGATCATTATGAATTCTTATTTGATTGATTGAATATTGAGAGTGTTTACAAGATAGATTCAAGTATTACAATAATCTTACTTAAAACCTAGATTCACTTTTTCTCTCTCTGCCTCTTGATCAAGACTAACTCTAGAACTCCCTCACAAGTAATGACCTCTCTCCTTTATATAGGATTTTACATAGTGGATGACAGCTAAGAAACCCATTATTTTCGGGATCATTATGCGACACATTCGCTCATGTACAATCGTGAATCTTTGCATAACATACTTCTTCGCATAGTTCCTCACACTTAACTCGTGACTTTGCTGACATCATCTGGTGCGTCATCTCAACTTTGCTGTGTGCGATGATATTCACTTAGGTTATATTCTTTACTTCGCGTAGTTATTAATGTGTGCGATATTTAACTCCTACGCCAGAGATTGTGTGCAATGGGAGAGGTCTTCATATGATAATTCTCTGGAAATGCATGTTAATAGATGAAGCCTTAATGTCGTTAAGTATAATGTTCAAGAAATAAGTATAGTAATTGGCCAATTGCATGATTCGGCATATGAAATTCCTCATCGTATATTGTAAATCTCTGAGAAAGTTGGAAATGCGAGTTTGGGACAATGCCAGAAAAGCAGATATTATTCTACCAAGTTCAATGAGTTTACCTCAGCTTAATGAACTGACCTTTATTGGAATATCAATATCCAATGTAGAATCATCTAAAAGACTCTTTTCAAGTTGTCCAGTTCTTGAAAGGTCATGGATAGGTGATTGTGATATAAAAACTGATGATCAAAGGAAGTTGATTGTTAGTTCTCCTATCCTTAAGATGTTCGTGTATAATGATCATTGTAGACGTCTTTTGCCTCAAAATGATACTATGGATAACATTAATATCAAGTTATGTGCTCCGAATCTGAAAAGGTTCAGTTTCAGATCTTTGTTGATACACGATTATTCTCTAGAAAACAATTCTCCACTATCCGTGGTATATTTTGACATGGCACTGGAAGATAAAGATGAAAATGAGAATGCAGAAGCGTATTCAAGACTTCCCTCAGCTGAAAAACAAGTATATGCTAAACGTATCCTGAAGTTTCTAGGAGCGGTTTATACGGTGAAAGTAATGAAATTGTCAGCTGGATTCCTTGAGGTATGGATGCTTCCTCTTGTTATATTTGATGATACTATGGAGATGTATGATCATATAGTTAGAACTGCTCACACAGAGCTCATAGTATATGGAACAATACTATCTCCCAAAACTCACACTTTTTATTAGTATCTTGCTCAAGTTGTTACTGATGAGACTCACTGCCTTTATATAGGTTGTGCACAACTGAACAAGACACACTCTAGTTCTAGCTAGAGTCTTTTGATCTTTATGTTTAAGTTTTTTACATCCAACAGACTCTCACTAGTCCTGGATATCTCTGGACTCTCTAGACTTATCTTGCTTTTACAGCAATCTAACTTACTCTAGCTAACGCTAGATTTTTCTTAACTTCATTCACACTTAACTAGTTTAACTATTTAGATTTTTCTTTTACTGATTTACAACTCAGTAACTAAGACAACTTTAGACTTCATTTGGACATTACAACACCTCTCTTTCAGGAATTTTACATCATAACATATTTGCGAAAACGATTTAAGCAACCCGACTTTCATTACATATATTAGATGTTGGCGCAATGCTAAAATGTGATGGGTTTATGTAAATGATTTTGGAAGAGAGGTTGGTTAATTGAAAGGTGAGGCTTATATTAATTTGCCTCTCTGCCGACGCCTTGAATTCCAGGAATTTAGTGAATGTCTCAGACTTTTTCTCAAGAATGTACACCCACATCATCCTGGTATAGTCATCAACGAATAGAAGAAAATATCTTATGTTGTTGAGTGAGGTTGTTCTTGTCGGACCGCAGATATCGGCGTGTACCAATTCGAGGGGCCTTCTTGCTCTCCACGATGTGTTTGTGAATGGGAGTCTATGAAACTTTCCAAGAATGCAACCTTCACATATTTTATCTCCACCTTTGATATTGGGAAGACCGATTACCATGCCTTTTGATTTCAGAACCTTTAAGGATCTGTAATTGATATGCACGTATCTCAAATGCCATAACATGCATTCATCTATGTGATTGGTACTCATTTCACAATTTTCAATTGATGGCATAGATAGGGGAAAGACAAAATTTGCTGACATTTTCACCTTTTCCACCAATTGCTTGTTAATTTGATCATAAATTGTGCACACACCGTCTTCAAAATGTAGTGAGTACCCTTTGATTATAAGTTGTCCAACACTTAATAAATTTTGAGCTAGGCCAAGATCATAGAGAACATCATATATGTATCGAGTTTTACTTAACCTTGTGCGTACGGATATGACTCCTCTTCCTTAAACATTCTGGAACTTTCCATCTCCGATCTTGACCGGTGGAATCTCTTGCTCCTCCAATTTTACGAAATATTCTTTGTTTCCTGTCATATGGATGCTGCATCCGTTGTCGACATACCATATACCTTGCGCTTCTTGTTGCGAGCTGAGGAAGGAATAAAATACTTGATTTTGAGAATCATTTTTCTCGGAATAGTTGGTTTCATTATTTTTAAACCAACAATATTTTTCCATGTGATTTAAGTTATCACATTTGGTGCACTTGTGCATGAAATTTTCAGTTGCACGGCAAACTTTTTGCAAACATTTCATCGCAGATTTGAGGAGTAAATTTTTCCGTACCTTTGGTTGTTGTTTCTATAACCTCCTTTTCTTTTTCCACGTCTGCGGTAGTAATTTCTGGGCCCTTGATTTGATGTCGACCCTTTCTCGTATTGCGAGTTTGATGATGATCCCCCTCTGGAGCTTTCTTTCCTGGCTACCGTAGTTTTCTTTTCACTAAAATTTATTTTAGATTGAAATGCCTGCTCCAACAGTTGCTCCGCGAACCTATTTATCCTTTTGTCTTGCGCCTCGAGTGAACCCATTAATTCGTGTACCGAGAGAGTCGATAAATCTCTTGACTCTTCAATGGCATCGACGATATGGTCGAATTTAAACGGTAAGCTTCTTAAAATCTTTTATACAACTCTTTTATTTTCTATGGTTTCTCCATAACTACTAATTTGATTGACTATTCCAGTAACTCTTGAAAACAAATTTTGGATAGTCTCATTTTCTTTCATAAGTAAATTGTCAAAATCTCGCCATAAATTTTGTAGTTTAATGGAGATTACCATTTCATATCCTTGGAATGCCACTTTGAGAATATTCCATGCCTCCTTCGAAGTTTTCGCCACGGAAATTCGAGGAAAAATAGCTTTTCTTACCCTTGTTGTAGACAGTGTAGTTAATCTCGGCCGAGATGGTCGAGATACCGCCGATAATATCGATTTCGGTGTTTCACCGAGATGTCGATATTTCCGGTATTGTCCGGTATTTGGCCGATATTTCACCGTTATTCACCAAAATATCGTGTCTCGGTACTCGACCGATATTCACCGAAATCCTATATTGACTACATTGGTTGTTGAAATAGTAGTGCTTTAGCATCCTTCTTCTTGTTTTCCTTGTACTCCTTTTTCTCTGCGTCCGTGCATGACGATAGAGTTTCTGCCGACTCGGGTACCTTATAACCACCTTCTAAAAAATCCCATAGCTCTTGTGAAATGAATAATGTTTTCATTTATAAACTCCAATAATCATAACTCTCACCATCAAAAATTGGAATTAGACTTTGGGCATAATTGAGATCTTGAATACTTTGGTTGATTGCCATGGGTAGAGTTTTAGGATTACTGGGTTAGATTTTCTCTGATACCAAATTTATTGGCGCAATGCGGAAACGTGATGGGTTTATGGAAATGATTTTGGAAATTTTGGAAGAGAGGTTGGTTAATTGAAAGACGAGGCTTATATTAATTTGGAAATGAAAATGTTACAAGATGATTTAGTGTAGCAACTTTGGCTTACACGTTTGTTTTACAAGAAGCTCTTTGGCTCTTACTGACTCTCACTCTTTACTAACTCTTTACTAACTCTCACTCTAGCTCTTACTTAACTCACTTGAGTTTGGATGACCAGAACAGCCAACGTTGGCTTCTATTTATACTAGTTCATGACCGACTACTAAGAACTCTCTAGACACATAAATCTCTAGAGCTACTTGACTGACTACTAAGAAAATTCTAGAGAAAGAATTCTCTAGATCACACGTGATGAAAATGTTATAGAAGACTCTAGGGTCTACACCACGGACTTGCACTCTTTTCTTCTTAGTAGTTAAGAAAATCATAAGAGTCTAGATATCTCTAGACTGGGCCGACCTTGGTAAGCCCATGGGTGATTATTATCTTTTCTTAACTAATCTAGATAATTCTAGATTTAACCATAACAAATTATCAAGTATTTTTAATACTCCCTCTTAATTTGTGATGTTAAGCTTTTCTATGAAATGATTGAACTTATCCACTGTGACTGCTTTTGTGAAGATGTTTGCATTTTGTTCATTTGTTGGACAGAATTGGAGCCTTATCTCTTTGTTTTCGACTAACTCTCTGATGAAGTGGTGTCGTAGCTCTATGTGCTTCGTCCGCCCGTGGAAGACTAGATTTTTTGTCATTGCAATTGTAGAATATTGTCACAGTAGATAGTTGGTTGATTTTGTCTCTGTTGTAGGTCGGTCATTATTCTTCTCAACCATACTGCTTCACATGATGCACTTGTTGATGTTATGTACTCTGCTTCAGCTGACGAAAATGCCACCGTAATTTGTTTTTTAGAACTCCAAGAGATGACTTTTGTTCCCATACAGAAAACATAGCCTGATGTGCTCTTTCGGTCTTCAATAGAACCTGTCCAATCGCTATCTGTGAAGCCAACTAAATCATTATCTTTTTCTATTGTATACTTGATGCCAAAAATCCTTTGTTCCCTTGATATATCGAAGAATTCTTTTTACGGTAGCGTAGTGTAACTTGCTTGGCTCTCTCATAAACCGAGAAACAATGCTGGTTGCATTGACGATGTCTGGCCTTGTATTTGTTAAGTAGATCAGTGAGCCAACTAGACTTCTGAATAAGGTTGGATCAATTTTTGTCGCTCTATCATATTTTACCAACTTCTCATTGGTACCCAATTCAGAATCTCTTCAATCCACAACAACATGTACATTGTAAATTAAATAGGTGTATAAATTACTTCAAAATGACCGTAATTTGAGCAGAGTTCAAATTACCCAGAAAAGAAAAGGAAAAAAAATAGTTTAAGACTCTTTCTAACTTGAATGAGATTATCATAGGCGTCCAACTCGAAGGCAATAGGGGCATAGTCCACCAGCGATAGTCTTCATACATAAGATAGTAATAACGGTCTAAAAAAGACATAAACCCTTAAAATCTTTTGCAACCAATATAGTTAAGTTAGGCAAAGGATCCGAAGACAAGTGTTGGTATGATCTGGGTTAAGGAAATTGACGATAATATCATGGTACCAAGTAAGTTAACTTCATCCTTCTTTCGATACTTTGAAATAGGTTTTAGTAGAAATGGGTTTTTGCAACTTAATATGTTTAATGTTGGGGGTTTAAGTCTTTTCTCATTCATGTTTCATGTGGTAGTCTTTTAACCTGC
Organism: Papaver somniferum; assembly: GCF_003573695.1. NCBI lineage: Eukaryota > Viridiplantae > Streptophyta > Magnoliopsida > Ranunculales > Papaveraceae > Papaver > Papaver somniferum. The sequence goes on along the minus strand of NC_039362.1, from coordinate 179,701,641 downwards.
TGAGATTTTTTTTATCTTCTTTTTAACCTGTTGATGATAATATTTTCTCTTCATGTTTTAAGTCTATTAACTTTAAAATGGGTTTTTGTAGAAATAAGTTTCTTCAACTTAAAATGTTTGTTGTTGAGGGTTTAAGTCTTTTTTCATTCATGTTTCATGTTGTAGTGTTTTAACATGTTGAGATTTTGTTTCTTTTCTTTTTAATAACCTGTTGATGATAATATTTTCTCTTCATGTTTTAAGTCTATTCACTTTCATGTTTTGATTTGTAGAAGATGTTTGGGAAGTTTCTGGAAATCCACTTGTGAGTATGAAGGAACTTGGTGAAGATGATGGGGCAACACATATGTTAACTTCATTCTTCTTTCAATACTTTAAAATGGGTGTCTGTAGAAATGGGTTTCTGCAAATGTCAATATATTTTAGATATCTGTCAATTTTTGGTTGCAGATTCTGGTCCTTTCTTTTGGTTTGCAGAGATTGATATTGAAAAATCTTATGTTGCTAATAAATTATTACTTCAAAAGAATATCGGTTTCATATCTAATGTTTGTTTTTTGGTTTTGCAGAGAAGAAAGAGTTGGTTGGATTTGGAACAAAGGCTGAAAGCATGAGTTGTTTAATTCTTGTTGCTGATGTATCAGGTGCATCCAATTTTCTATAATGAAGTTGTGGGTCTGAAATTTCCTCATGATTAAAATTTTCTTTCATGAAATTTTCTATAATCCATTTGTTTCATGTGTTTCAGCGGTGGACTTTCTATTCTGGAAAGTACTTATGCTTAGTTACTCATCGTCTACTACACCAGCTGCTAGGATTTTAGGCAGAGCTTCATCTTCCCTTTGGGGAAAGAACGATTACAGTAGCCTTTCAATTTCAGCTACTCCTCAACCTAGGCTTGGTTGTGTAGTGTGGGACAAAGAACCTCCCAAGACTTATATCTGGGTAAGTTTCTCAACAGTGCTAGAGTTCAATCAATTGAAGAAGTTGGTCAAGTGGGAGGTGTTTGATTGGAGTTTTTAATCAGTTCAGTTTAATTGAAGTTCAATTAGAAAAACTGGAGTAGTTTTATTATGTCCCAAAGTATGTAATAGAAGGATGTTAACATGTGATTGGGTACAAATTTACATATTTATTTTTTTTGGAATAATGTTCACTAAAAACATTTTTTACCTTTTTCAATTAGAAAAACGGGAGTAAACACAAAGCATGTTTTAAAACCCATCGATCAGGAACAAGGAATCATTTGGATATAGCGTTAAGAACTTAAAGATTCATCACATATCACAATAGGATATAGGCATACGAAAGGGGATCCCATTTTCTATGACTTTACTCACTAGAATAACCAGAAAACACATTTGGGAAACAATTAAATGCAGGAAACCTATTAATTCATATTTGTATGACTATATACAAACATCTTTTCATCAGAAAACATATTTTTTTTTTCTTAAAACCTGGTTCATTTTAACCATAAGTAACAAGTAATAGAGGGACCAGTTTATATTAAGATTGACTCTTGTAATAGATATTTATTTTCTTCATCAGAAAATTACAAGAGATTGTAGATTAGAAATCCAAATACATATATTATACGTGGGAGTATATATCCAATTAGGCGTATGAGTAGACCTAAATTTATTTATTTATTTATTTTCTTCTTATTGAAACTAACAAAATTTATTTACTAAATCAATCAAAAGAAGAAAAAAAATCCAATCAGTCACATATTCATACACATTATTCAATTACTCGTTTATTGTCTTTTCAACCTAGAAGCGACTAGAACATGGTGATTGAACTAATCTTTCAAATGGTCGTACAATATTTAACATCATTAAATTTCTAATTTCAATGATGAATAAGTACCAAAAAGCAACATAATATCGATCATATTCAAAAGAAAACATATGGATCATAGTCAAAAGACAATACATAGGAAACAATGTTGATTCAAAAGAAATGAAGATGAAATTACTACCGATAGACATATTTCTATAGATCGGTTGCATCAGAGAATGCAAAACAGATGGATCATATTCATAAGATAACAACAAATCGTTGCATTGGAAGAAGTAAATACAATGTAAAAAAAAAAATGATGTTATTTTGCATTAGGGAGTGATTTTCCAAATTTGCGTTTATAAAGATTGAGGTTGTGCAAATTAACATCATCTCTTTTATTTTTTTAACTAATCGTTACATTTTCCAATATAATGATCGATTATTATCTTGTGTGTAGGTGCACAAGATAACAAAATCTAATATATTAGTAGTATGGAAAAAGATTAAGAAAAAACAAATCACGCAAAACTCGATAATATATTCCTAGCTATTATCATAATACATTTACTTTATGGTTTAAAACCTTAATCATGAAATATGTTACTGCATTAAAATACAACGTCTCATGATATGACATTTCCTTAAAATAAACGACTATCTTTATTGTTTTCATTCAAATTATTGATATTTATGGTTGTGGTAATTCAAGAAGGTCATCCATCGCTCATATATGTTGCTTATGTCCTTGTTATTTTCAATTACATCATCCAATATAGGTTGATTTCTCTTGTTCTATTAAAAAAAAGGTTTCAAGGGTTTTTCTTCGTGTTATTTTTCTGTCTAATGCAATAAGTTTTTTTCCTTTGAATATTCAAAATCGAATGAAAAACGCAGGAGAAAAGAGCATTTTTATTTCAGTTGAATGTAGCTATGTTACCAAGAGACTTCATACTGTAAAGGAAAATAATATGTAATAATAAAAAATATTATATATATATTGTGAATTAAAATAGATTCTAATACTACTCGTTCATTATTTCTTAAGATTATAGAACATGATAAAAACAGTTGAATGATGAATCACTATATTCCATGTGTTGTAGAGATTCACAAACTTTTATAAACAATTTACCTCCCATGTTTTCTTGGTACAAAAGAGAACTTCGAGTATTGAAAAAAAAAACTTTTTTTTTAGAGAGAACACCTAACTTCAAATCAAATTTTGATTTTCCCTACACTTAAATTGGTTTTCTAGACTAACTTAAAAGGAGCATATTACAATGATTATCAAGAGAAAAACACAACCATCTTATTACAGAGGTTCACAATATTTTCTTAGAGGTAGAGAAAAATAAAACATGTTACATAGTATCGGTCTAAAAAGTTGATTTACCTCTCATGTTGTTTTGGTACAAGCGAAAACTTAGAGTAAAGATACGAGAAAAAAACTTAACCCCAAACCTAATTTTAATTCAATCTACACTTAAAATGACGGTTCCATTTTGATCGATAGTATTTACAAACTGACAAGTCAGTTCACGAGAACAAGATTATTATAATTTGGTTTTCTAGCTAAGCCTAAAAGGAGCATATTACACTTAGTATCATAAGAACAATACAACCATCTTGTGATGCAGAGATTCACGAGCTTTTGTTTGAGAGAGAGGAAAAAAATGGAGCAAAAGAAGATATATTGTATAATATCGATTTACTTGGTACAAATTATTTATTTGAAATATAAAAAAATACACAAATAACCCTCGTAATTTTGGATGGTCTAAATATATCCAAAGTAATGCATCACACTATCTGTAAATTTAAGTAATGTAAAAAAAAATTATCTTTTAAACCGCTCGGTGAAATTTCGCAAGCTTTATATATTTGGAAAGACATCTATGACTATAAAAAATTGGACCTCCTAGCTAGTATAGGGCTTGAGGAGGCACGACTAAAAAGTCTAAAAGTAAGGGATTAAACTTTATTTCGGCTCAATTCAAACAAGGTAAGCGATCAGCTCAATTCAAACCTGCAGATGCTTTGTTAAAGCAAATTTTTATTCAGAGCCATCCAAAAAAAAAAGATAAAATGTGAGGATGTTGCGTAGCCTCCTTCCTTTATTTTCGAAAAAAGAGATAAAACAGTTGGGTTCTCTTAATCTAGTTATAGACACTTATATGTTAGGAACAACGAAAGAAATAAGATTTTAACATCACGGCTAAAATTCCACGATTTGGTTAAGGGATAAAAGAGCAAGTAAAACTACATGATTTTTATAATAAAAATAATAAAACTTATAAAAAATATTTCTATTTTATAAATGTTGCCTCGGGATGTGTACACGCCTATGAGTTAAAATCCAATGGTCAAAAGGTGTTGCCTTACGGCAGCTTTCATGAAAGTAACCTCGTCACAGCACCACTCTAAAGTACAATAAACTCAAGTATTCAAAGTATTACTTTATTGCCAATCACCAAGTGGTCTGGTGGTTGGCATGCTCCCTCCCACTGCGGAGATAGGGGTTTGAACCCTATAATGGCTCAAATGCACTCCAATTTAAGGAGTTTGGATGTAGTTTAGGGACCACTAGTCTAGGGTATCAAACAAAATAATTTACTTTATTGTCTTATATGGTAATTAACCTTGTTTGTAATTAGTACAACCGTTACCATGGTGTGTGGGCCGACCAAAGAAGAATCTGAAGTTGGGGTTTATCTACGATTACTTTCGCCCCGTTTCAGAAAAATTGATACTTTCGCCCTGTTTAAAAAAAGTGATACTTTCGCTCCGTTTCCGAATAAGTGATACTTTCGTTTTGTTTCAGAAAAATGATATTTTCACCCCGTTTCAGAAAAGTAATACTTTCGCTTAGTTTCACTTTTCAAACGGAGTATCACTTTTCTGAAACGGAATGAAAGTATCACTTTTCCTGAAACAGAGTGAAATCATCACTTTTCCTGAAACGGAGTAAAAGCATCACTTTTCCTGAAACGGAATTTGAAAATATCATTTTTCCTGAAACAAAAAATTAGTCGATCCATAAACCAAAATATGGTTGCATGATGTGTTATGCATCTTTTGTGTGGTTTGCATATTGGCTATGTATTCAATTTTTGAAAATTGTGCCTAAAGTGAAAGTATCACTTTTCTTGAAACAGAGAGTACATCGTTTTATTAGTTGCAATGGAAAATTAGTTGATGCATAAACTAAAATAAGGCTGCGTAAAGTATTATGTATCCTTTTTGGTGGTTTGCATAATGGATATACATCTAATTTTCTAAAATTGTGCGTAAAATGATAAATACCTACGAATTTTTCGTAAAAAACTCTAAATTTGATATTGTTGTTTATACTCGTTGCGTAGATTTTTTTTATAACCTTTCCGACGAGATAAAATTTGTGAAATTACAAGGCACGGATTTTTAGATATGTTATATTAAAGTTTGTTTTCCAATTATACCCCTGAAAAGATAAGATACATAAAGAGTTATAGTCATTGGACTAAAAGGAAGGGACATTTTTGATTTTTCGCCTCTTACCATTTCCAATTGATCACTTACATTTTACAAAAAAATGGTTATATAAGGTCCTCCCTCGCTTCGTTCGGTGGGCCCAATTAAAATATTTGGGCCAGATTTTGGTGCGGGCCTTGTCCCTCTATTTATTCTGCAGGCCCATTTATCATAAATATAACCAAATTAAATTAACTTGCACCTAAAAGGAAAACACAACCAACCTAGTTTCATTTAAAAAAGGTAGTAGCAAAACTAAAAAAAGATGCTAAAATATCCTTTCTCTTTCTCTCGTCTGCTGACTTGACTCGTCACTTATTTCTTGCTTTCCATATTATGTTTCGGTTCCACTTTTTAACTCCTCTCTGGGTCTTGATCGTTCCTATTTGTTTCTCAATTTTCACAAAATTCTAGCTCTTTCTATACATTTCTTGAAATTCTTGTTTCAGTCTAATCTTAGAGAGAATGAGAACTGCTCTTGGGTTTCTGTATAGGAGTTGTTGGAAGCCGTAAACATAAGAAGAGTCAGCAGACTGATATGGTGGTGTCTCCACAGCTACTGTTGTTGTTGGTGTTTCAGCTCTTGCTCATGATCTCTTAAACTATGAGCAGACTTCTCAGGTATAATTCAACTCATTTACTTGTTAGTTTGTGCATTAACTGACTCAAAAATATCTTGATTCGAAGGTTCCTCAAGGGCTAAGTCAGCACATTAATTGTAGCATTCCACTATTTCTTCATTTCTTGCAATTTGACAAGGATAGCATGAATGAAATTCGTATGAGCGGACAATCAGCGCAAGTTCCTTTATCCATAATTGAGTTGAGAGTCTGTTCTTGACTTCTTATTATTTCACTAGAAAGATAAACTTATGATAGTTACAATTGCCATATTAGTGCATCAATTGCCGATTTTCGAATGTTGAAGGTCAAGCTCAAGCTATATGGTACTGCATTCTGTTATCAATTGCCCAAACCCCAGATTATGAAAATAAATTATGTTCTGCATTCTGTTTTCAAATGCCAGCATTTTTAAAGTATGTCAAACTACTGTAAGCATGGAAAGGTGAAAAGCCACCACCTAAAACACCTGAACAAACCCCAACACCGGCTAAATATAAATAGAACGGCCGATTTTGATGTGCTCGGCTCAAGTTAAAACGGCAGTTCCATCCATTCTACTTATTTGTTAGTCCCTCCAAGGGTGTCAATTGTGCTTGTTTGCCAGTCCCATCAGACTTGCTCTAACAGTGGCAAGCGAAAGTGTGAAACCACCCTAAGTGTCAAGTAAGTGTAATAATAAACAAAGTTATACTGCAAAGAGTTGTTACTAGTAGTACTAGAGAGTCCAAGAAACAAAGGTCATAATTCTTCACATCTAATTTATGGCTAAAGATTGATTAGCGATTGATCGATCTATTCAAGAGCTACCCAATCAAGCATCAAAGCCAGGGAGTATGTATGTCTTCTTCCAACTGGTTGTTGATTGAATTAGAGAAGACACTAATTTTTCACATTTGGGGGGTTTCAAGTTTATTGATTGATTGATTCTTTCGATCATTCTGTGTAGGATTTGAAGAAACAACTCAAATGGTACTTCCATTTTGCTGATTGGGGGTTTTTCACTTCAAATTGGAGTTTAAGGTTTAAGCATCAGTCATCTCCGCCCTCCAAGGTTCCGATCTTTTACTTCAGGGTTTTTCATTTTGGACTAGAAAGAAAATTGGGAGTTAGAGTTTTTGTTGATATATTGCAAATTTGGAACTTAGGGTTTTGAACAACAACAACAAAATCTGGGAGTTTACTAGTTAATGACCAACCCAACCCTTGAGAATGGAAGAGACAAGTAATGCAACATCATATTCTACTAATGGGGAAGATAGAATCAGTAGGTTACCTGATAACTTAATTCATCAAATCATGTCTTTCATCGGTACTAAGTACGCAGTTCAAACTAGTGTTTTGTCGAAAAGATGGACTCATATTTGGGAATCTCTACCTTTTCTGAACTCCAATAGGAGTTCGTTTTCGGAAGATAAAACAAATAGTTTCATAAAATTTGTAGACATGGTTTTCATTTTCCAGTGCCATGGGGAAGATATACAGAGGTTTAGTGTGCAATGGCAGAGTTCTTCATATGATAATACTTTGGAAATGCATGCTAATAGATGGAGCCTTAATGCCGTAAAGTATAATGTTCAAGAATTGATTATAGTAATTGGTCAATTGCACAATTCGGCTCATGAAATTCCTCACCGTATCCTTAATTGTAAATCGCTGAGAAAGTTGCAAATGCAATTTTTTGATAATGACATATACGCAGATATTGTTCTACCAAGTTCAATGAGTTTACCTCAGCTTAAAGAGCTGATCTTAATTGGATTAACAATCTCCAATGTGGAATCAGCTAGAAGACTCTTTTCAAGTTGTCCAGTTCTGGAAAGGTTATGTATAGGTAACTGTGACATACAAACCGATGATCAAAGGATGTTGATTGTTGATTCTCCTAGCCTTAAGATGTTCATATATGCTGATTATTGTCGTAGACGTCTTTTGCCTCAAAATGATACTATGGGTAACATTAATATCAATTTATGTGCTCCAAATGTGAAAAACTTCAATTTCAGATCTTTGTTATACACGATTATTCTCTACAAAACTCTTCTCCATTATCCGGGGTATATTTTGACATGGCACTTGAAGATAGAGACGAGAACGAGAATGTAGAAGTGTATTCGAGACTTCCTTCAGCTGAAAAACAAGTATATGCTAAACGTATGCTGAAGTTTCTAGGAGCCATTTATATGGTAAGAGCAATGAGATTATCACCTGGATTCCTTGAGGTATGGATGCTTCCTCCTTTTCATGAATTTAACATCATAACATATTTGTGGAAATGATTTAAGAGTCTTGGTTTGCTTTAATTTGTGAGATTATAACAACTACACTATTTGAATTTTTTTCTTTTGTTTGTCAAGGTTCTCCCACAAGCTCCAGACTTATTAGACTGTCAACCACCTAGCTTATGTAACCTACAATATTTGGTGCTTGATATGTGGTCTACTAGAGGTTGCTTGCGGGCTATAGCGTACTTACTCAAGATATCTCCTCGTGTAACTCAATTACTCCTAAAATCCAAGGAGGTAACACACTTACCAAGCTCTTCATTAACTTGGCCTGCGATGCTGTTCCTGCAGATCTTGTACAGCATCTATGTTTTTCATCTATCTCATTTGGCGACATTTTTGGAACATCCAAGGTGTTTCTTATTTTGTATATATTGTTATTCGTTCTCGCTAAGTGATCTATCGGGTGTGACTGTTTGGGTACAGTCAAATTCAGCGGACGTTGGAGATTATAGGGAAGCAGGCTTGTTATGTCCGGGAATGTTGTCTCACCTCAGATATGTCCAGTTTAAAGAAGTGGAAGGATGTGATGCTGAACTCAGACTTCTGAGTTTTTTGTTGGAAAACGCAAAAGTTTTGAAAAAAGTTGTTCTATACTATCGTTCTAGTGCTGGCTTGCCTAAAAGAGTAAGACAAGTTGAGCATAAGCTAAGAGCAGTTCCTACAGCTTCTTCAAGCATCCAATTGGTGTTCAAAACCTAGTTGGTGACATTGGGAGCTTTACTAGAACCTGCAACATAAAGTAGTCAGCTAGATGTAGTGAACTAACAGCAGGCACGTCTACACTCGGGCAAGAAGCAAGAAAAGAGTATGAAATCCTGCACATTGGGTAGTTTGATGTTTGTTCTTTCTGTTTTTGCCAATGTCTTATTCCGTGAAAAGAACGATTCAATCGTCTATTAGGGACCTTGTTAAATGCTGATTAACATTGTTCTTCAGTGCTAATTATCTGAACTTTTTGTTTCAAAAAGTATGCTAATTAAGAATATTCTAGCTTCATTATTTTTGTGTCTGCTTCCATATCTGAACTGTATTAGGCCAGGTGGTTTAGTTTTTCTTTTGGCTAAGCAATTGGATGCCTTAGGGTGGCTCGACTTCGCAGTCACAGTAGCCTCCTTTCTTGCTTCACTTATATTCTTCAGTTTTACTCTTCTTCACACTTGTGTGTTCTGACCAGGATTGGGATGCAAGCAGTACAGTAGTACTTGCCACTTCTCCTGGTGGCGCATTCATACACTGAACTTGTCACCTGCGGTTGGAAATGCACAGGGAAAATTGAAAATTTTACACAGTTATTCAGAAATTCAATCGAACATTGCCAATGGCCAGTCGGCAACCCATTGCACAACTGAAGAAAATCCGTAGTCCCAACTGAGATTTGTCAAGCATCCAGTCCCATGAAAACTAAAATTAGAATCAGAAAAGGACTTTGGCTCAAAAAAATAAACCCCAACGCCGGTCAGTCGGCCTGTAACAACATCGGAACCAAAAAAGACTTCGTGTGGGACCCACCATTTTGGTTTATGAACGAAGACCCATTATCCATTGGGGTTACCAATTTAATAGTGGGGATTGACTCGTCTTATTGCAGCTTTTTCGTTCGTTTACCCTTAAGTTCATAAAGTTTGTCTTCTTTTTTTATCTGGTTTTTTTCAGTCTAACCTAGAGAGAAACCAGTAATGGGAAATGCTCTAAGGATTCTATGTGGGAATTGTTTCAACCCAATTGATCATCAAGAATATGAATCATTGGGGGGTGTCTCCACAGATACAGATATTGTTGGCGTTTCAGCTCTAGCTCATGATCTTTTCCACTTTGACATCACTTCTCAGGTACCTGAACGGCTTGGTGGGCATGTTGCATCATCAATGGAAACTCAAACTACATGGTACTTTCTAATTTTATCATGCTACTTGTTTGATTGATATCAAAAACCCCATTTTATGAACTTATGTTCTTTAATCTGTTTTCAAATGCCGCACTTTATGAAATTTGTGTGTAAAATTTTGTGAAGGTTTGTCAAACTATTACGAGCATGGAAAGATGCAAACCCACCACCAAAAACACCTGAACAAAGATCTAGGCTTGTCTTTCGGACATTAGAGATGGCTGATGATGTGGAGGTACATTGCAAAACCCAATTTCTCAGTTACTTAGGCCTTCAAATGTTGAGAATTAAAAAACAATACTAATTAGGGGTTTTGTTATTGCTATATAGGGATTATTGAATTTCTATGCTCTTTCTATTCCAAGTAATGATGGGGTCGAAGTTCCGGGCGGCAGTAGCAGCCTTTCCTCCTCCTAATTCTCTGCCTAAAGGAGTGTTGTTTGTATTGCAAAAGCTTCGAGTGAGACCATGTTCCTTGATTTCAGTTTTACAAGATTGTATGTTTTTTGGTTTTCACAATTGGGAATTGCTAATAGGTGGATGCAAGAGGTGTTGCTGCTGGCGATTGTTTAACGGTTTTCGTGGATGTTGCGGACCCAAGGGAAGCGCGCATTGTGCCCAAGGTTGTGCAATTAGCATTATCAGAACGACTGAAAGCACGTGCATCCAAGGATTATGCGACGGGAAATGCATATTATATTATTATGACAAAATTGTGGGTGCTGGATACAGGTACTTCTTGTATGCTAATCTCAAATTTTGTCTTCTTCACCAATGACTATCACTCATACCCACTTCGTGTATGCTAAGAGGTACAAACAATGAGGCTATCCTTGCAAAAAGATATCGACTTCGATTGAGGTAAAATGCAAAGTCCTGTTTCATTTAGTTGAAACGAAACCAAATTTGTTCTTAATAGTGTAATTGGATAAACAGGGGTATTGATGCACCAAAAAGGAAAAGAGGCCAAGGATGAACTTACTCAGCCGGTTCAAGGCAAGAGTTTGACTGTTCATGTTTACGGGGTGGATCAACTCGTGGGAGATGTCTATTGCAATGGACTATTAGTACAGGTACCCGTATTGCCAACAATTCCCTTGCATTAGATACATTTTAACATTTTTCTCTTGCAATTCAATCCTTTGCAACTCTTCCTTCTTGCAGGAAGCGATGCTCAAGAAGGGGTGTGCATGGCATCGTGCAGCCTATGACCAACGGCGCCCTGAACTCATACAGGTTAGCAAGTGAGTTACAACTTACAAGTAATCCTTTTTTCCTAACTGTTCCGACTTTCCTAGTTATTTGACAAGCGTCTATGCTTCGGATCAGTGGGAAATGGAGGCTAGAGGTGCTCGGGTCGGATTGTGGGCATTGCGAAATCCTAAAATGCCATGGGAAAGGAGAATTCCAATCAGCAACAGAAGAATTTTTTAGAAGAAGAGTACACTTTTCTATCAGTAAGGCTTTGTGCTGCTTGGTGAACTTGGAATGCAACATAATGAGATCAGACTACATTTCCACAAAATAGGTTTATCTATTTCTTCTAGGTTACTGCACTTTACCCAACAGAGTGGAGGATTCAATGCATATGTTACAATCTTCTTTCCAGTATCGCAGGAACTTCAATTTTAGAATGATATGTTTATTTCTTTTGCAAATGAAAATGTATCTATCAAAAAGATATATGCATTGACAGCATTGTACCCATTGTGCTAGCTCCACTATTCTGCGTACGCAGTACAACTCTGTTAGTAGCCTAAAACATGGCACTTTTGTTAGTAACCATTACCACGTATCCAGTTATAGCTAAAGCCTAATTTTCTCATTTATGCTATACTAAAAGGTACTTGTGTTACCAACATACCAATGACAGTGCTTCGTTGCAGTAAGGGACCCTGGGGTTTGAAGATATATTCATGAACAATTGAGCAAGATAAGTAAATGTCAGCAAGGTGAACTATCTGCTATACACATCTCTTGAACCATATAAGCTGGCTTCGGATCTGCGCTGCACCAAGAATTAGAACTATTAAATCTTCACCTGAGCAAGCACCACACCTAAGTGTCGAAAAAAATACCAACAATCAACTTCCTAACAGGATAGGAGTAGCAATTCAACAAAATCATGAGCATGCAGTTGTTTTTCCCATAGGAATTTATTTGAGAAAGATCGACGTAAAGACAGAAAAATATGTTATTCACCTGGTGAATTATATGATTTTACGAATCAATACGACTAGTAGGTGGAGATAAGACAGCGACAATGGCAAGATACTATTAATTCGAAGAGAAAAAACATTGAATGTACAATGGGGCTAAAGCAGAAATTAAGCATACTGAAAGTTATTGCATTTACATTTTATGCAGTCCAGAACAAGAAATTCAAACTTTTATGTCTTCAATAGAAATAGAATGGAGGAGTGATCAAATGAACTAACAGATCGTACATTTGAAGCCTGAATGGTAAGCACAATTGCCATTTGTACACATACGAATCAAAAATAAAAGGAAATGAAGCAAAATCTTGTATGAATGTAACGAGGTACATCAAGCAAACTTAATTCTTTGTGACATATAAAACCAAATGCTTGAGAAAAACATTAAGATACGTGGGGAGACCGTCCGATGCTAGAATGAATGGCCAAATAGAGATTCAAATAAACTCGGACGCCTGAAAAAGTGATGAAATGGTTCTTGAGGAACCAAAAGAAAGCAGTAAATTTATAGAATACAATCATGGTATTAGCTAGTTGGAAACTCAAACTGAACAACCATATCACATCTCTACCAACCTGCTAGGTGGTGAATGTGCTTCTCTACCCAAAACACGGTCCCTGCTATTATCTAATCCTCTTTTATTCATCTTCACTGCAATTATCGAAAACAAAAACATGAAAAACCATACTTATGAATCAGGTGGTGATCAGGAGAAAGACAACAAAGGATAAAGTTATTAGGTTTGCACATACCTGGTTGTGTTTTCGAGAAAATCAACATCCAGTGTTTCCAGAAAGGAGAGGGATTTAAGATCATAGGCTAAAGACTCCTTCAGTTCGGGGCACTTCTTAATGGTTAATTTTCGAAGAGTAGTCCATTCTCGTAAGTCTGGAAGAAACTTTAGGACTGGACAATCTCTAAATTCCAATTCCTGAATACAGACACTATGGAGTTGTGGGCTAAGAAGAGTAACCTCGTTCTCATTTTGTTGATCTTCATTTACTCGAAATCCTTGAAACTTATTGCAGTTATCAATATGCAATCTTCGGAGATTACAATTACTTTGGAGTATGCTTATTGGGAAGTATATGAGATCCTCTAATTCTTGCAAATAAAGCCATTTGACAGAGGTCTGGGTTCTCCCAACCGAGCTTACTAACTGATGACCAATACCCCTCAACCACAAATCTTCCAGAAAAGGAAGCCAAGGAATTCCAGTCAGTTTACTACTGTATTTGATTGTCAGTTCCCGAAGACTCAGACAAGGACTAGAGCAACACATATCTTCTAGAGAGACCATATGAGCAAGAATGAGTTTAGTTAAGGAAAACCGCCAATATCCAAACTCTTTAAATACATGAATGAGGTAAGCTTAAGGGTTGTAAGATGTTGGAGCTGCCCGATAGATGATGGAACACACATCCACTTGGATAAGTCACACCCCATGAAGTTCCAAATATTCAACTTCCGCAGACCAGAATGAGGCTGCAGAGCTTCAATTACTTGAAAATCACATGAATTCCGATCCCACATATCGTCGCATCGCACAGACCAGCGTAGTGTCAATTCAAGAAGACTTTGTTTTTCCTTCAAATTTGCTCTTTCAGCATCTAATGGATCTTTCACGTTCTGAAGATTCTTTATCTCTAGCTCCTCAAGACGGTTTAGTTTTTCTAACTCTTCCATACCATTTCTTGGTTGTTCCCTCACCCAGTAATCCAAACTTTCAAGGCAAACTAGTTTCCCTATACCCACTGGTGTCTCCTTCTTAGAGCCATAAAAGCTTTTGACTTTCGTCCAATTATTAACCTCTTTGGGAAGCTCACAATCGGCAAGACTCACCTCCTCGAGATTGACCAGGTTAGCACAAGACTCTGGTAATACATCTATGCATGTACCATCTAATTCAAGATATCTTAACTGAGTTAATGCTCCAAAATCTTCGGGTAATTTCTTTAGTGAGTAGCAAAATGTAAAATTAAATATCTCCAACTTATCAAGACCTTTCACGTACTCTGGCAAAGATTTTAAATTTTCACAACCACGGACATCTAATATCTGCAAACTTCCAAGGTTAGTGATGAAACCAGGTAGTTTTTCAACAGGGTTATAAGAAATATTAAGAAATCTTAGATTCTTTAAACCTGTGGCTGATTCAGGTAAAGATTTCAATTCGCACCAATGGAGATCCAATGTATGCAAATTAGGAAGACGTGTAACAGAATCTGGTAGCTCTCCCATATCAGTCCTAGAGATATTAAGATGTCTTAATTTTTTCAAAGATTGGATATTTCTAAGAAGATTTTTAATATTACCTTGCACGCGCTTCAATACTAACGTCTCCAAATTATAAAGCTTACTGATGGATGGAACATTCACTACTTCACTAAGATCAAGATAGGTAAGATGAAGGTACCTTAAAACTTTCAGTTTGCAACTTAAAGAAGACAACTTCGGATGCTCACGATATCCTGGTGGAGGACCTACATGGAGTACACGCAAGTGCTTGTTTACTAACAAGATATCCGGGTACATGTTTGAACCTTGAGGGATAAAAAGCGTCCGCAACTTCTTCTCATCACCTAAGCTTTTCAGAAATGCTGATGACAAATTCACATCCATTATTAACTGTAACCGACGTATTTCAGAAGTATTCTTAAACTCACTCGCCTTGAGGCACACCAATTCTTGATCCCCGGACACCGCTTGTGTAAGATCGTGCACAAGATCATGCATCTTACACGTCATTATGTCATCTAACAAATCTCTTTCCACGACATCCAAAAATGAAATCCAGACCAAACTCTCAACGCATTCAAGCCCAACGTCTTCAATCGATTTTCCATTTCCCACATTTTAAGTGTCCAGAAATCCTTCTGCTATCCACAGCTGAACCAGTGTTACCCTATTAATTTCTATACCTTTAGGAAATATACAGAAATATGAGAAACATTGTTTCAACTGGGGCGACAAGTTGTCATAGCTCAGTTTTAATATTGGCATGATGCTGCTTTGATTTTCTGAAGTATTCCATTTATCATCTTCTAAAATGGCTAACCATTCGGCTTCTGTATTTCGTGACCGCAATATGCTACCGAGGAATTTCGCTGCAAGCGGCAAACCAGAACATTTTTCTGCTATCTCCCGTCCTATGCTCATCATCTTTGCCGTCTTTTGTGCTCCGCCGGGAGAAAATGCTTTCTTCTCAATAACAGACCAACATTCAGCATCTGGTAATGTTTGCAAATGATAAGGAGCAATATTCCCCTTGACAACATCTGCAACCTTGGTTGTACGAGTAGTGATCAAAATTTTACTCCCTTGAGCACCAGCAAGCAAAGGATTACGGAGTTGCTCCCGTTGATCATCACTCTCATTCCATAAATCGTCAAGCACTAGCAAATATTTCTTCTCGTTTAATTCTTCTCGAACTTTTCTTGCCAGTACGTCGAAATTGGATAATGTATCAAACCTAGATCCAGTAATGGACTCCATAATTTCTGTTAAGAGCTTTTTCACATCAAAATGTTCAGATACATAAACCCACATTCTTAGATTGAACTGTTCCTTTATCAGCTCATCATTGTAGACGAGTTGAGCCAGAGTAGTTTTCCCCAGCCCACCCATCCCCACTATGGAAACGACAGAGATATTTTCATGATTGCTATCAGGTGATGTTAACATATCTATTATTTTTTTCTTATCATCCTCCCTTCCCATAATTTCTGATTCATTTGCAGAGGACTCCGTTTGACGGCTCCGTTGCTCACTATTTTCACCATGATGAAAACTACAGTTGCTAGCCGGTGTAGGCTGCAACTGAAATATCTTCATATCTTTGCTAATTGCATCTAATCTCTGGTTGATTTGTTTGATTTTCCTTGACATCTTGAAAGAAAATGCAAGTGGGTTGGCAGATGAAAAGAAATCACAAGCCTTATACTTCAATTTGTTCTCCCTTTCGGATCGGCTCAGGATTTCATAGGAATACTCATCCATCACATCATCCGCATCGTACGCAACATCTTTAAGCCTTCTTAACAAAACGCCTAAAGCTTTTTCAGTCACTTGCTTTGCTTCAGCGTCTTCTATGACAGCAAGAATCATCTGTAAAGTGCCTTGAAGTTTTTTGAGTTCATCTTTTACACCCCAAGCCAGACCAATCTCTCGAGCAACAACAGGAACCAATTTATTTAATACTTCTGTGACACCATTAGTAATAATTTCCATTGATACAGTAGAGATTTTTGTACGTTTTGTTGATGATTTAGAAACTATTAGGACAGATTTTGGAAGCTATATTGTTATTTGAAACTGATGTTTAAGAGTAAGTAGTTGTTGAGTTGAGTTCCAACAATGTATATATCTAATGAATGAGCTGAATAGGAAGCGCTACTGTGTAAAAATTATCATGACTACCTTTGGTGGAGTATTAGTTACTTTACAGCAATAAAGTACTCTTTCTCGGATATATTCTTGTCTTTAATTGGTCTTTACTCTTTTATATATTCAAATGTTTAATAGGGAAATAATTGGTGGCTTTCTATCTTGCTAGAGGGTCAAGTATTTTGTATCTTTCTATCTTGCTGGAGGGTCCATCAACAAAACTCCTTATGCTACTATTTTTACTAATACCTAGAAAACCATCAATTAATTAGTGTTAATGATTGATTCTCTTAATAAAAAAGTTTTGATTTTTTTTTCTGAAAAACTGAACTTACGGTTGGAAAACCTTACCGTAACAATATACGATTAAGAGTTCATATTTACTCAACCATAGAAAAATTCAGGATAACTTACGGTTGGAAAATTCTGAAAAAAATAATTTTGAAAATTTTAAATACGGATGGGTTTTTCCTAACTATAAATACGGTTAGGAGTTCATGTCTTCCCAGCCATAGGCACATCCACAAAAAAATTTAAAAAGAAATTATTGAAGATACGGTTAGGAAATTTTTTTCCCAATCGTACTATGTAATAAACCTAATTTCTAAATCCTAGTCTCACCAAATCTAACCTAATCGTGTAATCAAAAAGAAAAAAAATAGGGTGGTATGTTATTTTTGCTCGATTGAAACCATTATTGGCTAAAATAATCATTATTGGGGAAGAAAAAATGGAAGAAGAGGGGATGGAGGAGAAGAAGAGAGGAGGAGGAGAAAAGAAGAGGAAAAGAGAAAGAGAGACGGGTTTTCTTTTTTTTTAGGTTTGAGTTTTGGGTCATAATTAGATTCAGTTTTAATTTTTGATTTTAATTAGGTTTATGTTAGGTAATTATGTTAGCTGTCAAAGGGTATTTTTGTATTTTTATTATAGAATAGGTCCCCTCATCTACATTTTAGGACATTTGAACCTATAGGAGCCCTCAAAGCCATATGCTTGAGGCTTGGAGCCCTTATAATAGGTTTCGAAAAAATCACGACCGTCCGCATAGGCATGGAATTATGCTATTTTTGTGTTGGCAAGATGAGTTACTGTACATTGAGAGGCAAGCTTCTCAGCGGATGCAATGGGAAAAGCAAGGCTATAGAATAAAAAGAAAAGCAAGGTTATAAAATAAAATCTTTATATCGACAAAAGTAAAGCAAGGCTGTATAATAGAATCTAATTCTTCTTTGGCAAACTAAGCTTCCTTTATGGAGTTTCTTTTAAAAAACTCCGGTGGTTTTGGTGCTGAATGCTCCATAACATGTACCATGTTCTTTTTGGGAAAGAACAAAAAAAAGAAACACAACATGGAGAGACACACTTAATGTCTCTGGCATAACACAAAATAATATGTCTGGAACGTTGTGAATGATATATGACATATGGTGCTGCAATGTTGTGAAAGGCACGCGAGTCACCCCTAGGTGCGAAGACGTACATAAGTTCTTTTAAAGAAAATCATGGGCGCCTCACCTAGCGCCTAACCCAATATTGCCATGACATGTTGTGCCGGCCATGCCTAATGTTACAATTGAATCCACTAATTATGATTTGCACCGAATCAATTCCTAAAATGAGCTGCCTTTGCAATGCATCGTCTTTTGTCGGTAGAACTTTTTCATAGCACGTTAAAACACGTCAAGTATTCTACATTGTAAATTCTTTACAGTGATCGAGATATTTTCTTTCTAGTAGTGAGAACTAAAAAAGCTGAAGATTTCCTAGATCCTTTCCTTTATTATGGATGTGACAATAGGCTGCATTATTTGTTGCCCATATCACACTAAGATGTGACAAAACAAAAAGAAAAAACAAACAATAAGAAGAAGATACGCCGTACACTTGCAATATTCCGATTCTCTTTAAACCTAATAGTTAAAAGAGACTCGACTAGAGTCCTTGACATGATTACTACTAAAGAGACATAATTAGTTGGTGAAATAGAAATAGTAGTTTGAATAATGTAAATTTAAATTTAAATAGCATCGTGAGTTTATAAAAGAAGTAGAGCCATCTAATATGGGATTTGCAGAGTTCTTCATATTAGATTTATCTATTATAAATTGCTTGATACTACAAACTGGTGGAGATGTTCCCCATTTAACAGGAAAGTTCACAGTTCTAATAAACTTAGCTAAAATATCCGCTACTTGATTTCCTAAACTAAAAATAAAGACAAAACCCAAAAATTGGTACATAGATGAGCTATTCTATTTGCTTCATTAATGTGAGGAGATGATATTAGAGTGTTTAAATAGAACGGTGTGTGTTTGTTGGCAATTTTTCTCTTTGTAAGCAAATGAAAGATGGCGGTCTTGGTAGAGCCAAATCTTAAGTAGGAACCGGTAAATTCACAGGTTTTCCTGAACATTTCATTCATTTGTCATGACTTTTCTTCTTCTTAATTAGCTCGTGCGTTCAACAATGTTGTCAAACCAACGATGACATTACAAAGATCACTCATTAAGTTGGTCTTTGCAAAACAAAGAGCCTAACTGCAACATAATAAATCTCTGTTCCAACACTTAATTGCCATTGTTACGGATATGGGCATAAACTCTTATGGAAATTGAATTATTGTCCTATCTTTTCATGGACTTCACAAATATCCTCATCCATCAATAAATACGTCATTCCCTTTTATAAAGGGAATCTAATTAATCATTAACACCTATTTTACCCTCACTGTGTAATAGATCTTAAATTGTTCTCGATCAAACAAAAATCAATCTTTTTTTTTTAATCTTATCGCTCTCCTCCTTCTCCCCTGAACAACATCCACCACCATCATCTTCATCGTCGCCACCACTATTCCAGCACAGCCACAACTTCAGAAACAGATCCTTGTCCATCTCCTTCTTCCTTTTGTTTCCAGTTTTCGGTATCATATTAGATTCGGGGAGATCGAGAGTTTCAATTTTCAGGGTTATCTTCTAATAGTTTTAGGGTTCGTCTTCTGATCATTTTCGATTACTTTTGTTGAAGATCGTGTTGATTAGTGATTCTGGTCTTGAACAATCTCCATGAAGATTAAATAGATAAGCAGTCGATTAGGTTTAAACGAGTTTATATATCTTATGATTTAAAATTTGGATTTTGATTCAATCAATTTTGAAAAATCAGTTTCCAATCTCCGATAGTTTATGTAAGATTTGTGTTTGAAGTGTTTACTGTTAATGATTGAGGTTATTTGGTGAGGTTAGAATATTGAAATTGTTGATGGAAATAGTGGTGGTACTGGTATTTGTGGTGGTGGTGGTGAATTTTTTGTGTGATTGTTGTTGGTGGTGGATATTCTATGTGATTGTTGGTGGTGGTGA
This sequence comes from Papaver somniferum, assembly GCF_003573695.1. NCBI lineage: Eukaryota > Viridiplantae > Streptophyta > Magnoliopsida > Ranunculales > Papaveraceae > Papaver > Papaver somniferum. Next base: position 179,681,585 of record NC_039362.1, on the reverse strand, counting down.
GGCTGGAATGATAAATATACAAGAAGATCAGTGCTTGGTTTCAGAGAAAAAGCTGAGGTAACTATTACTTTTGTTACCTTACTCTTTATGTTGAGTTTCACGAGTATCAACTCCTGTTGTTGATCCCTTTTTATGGGATCAACTATTGCTGTTGATCCCATTCATGGGATCAACTCCTGTTGTTGATCCAATTTTTTATGGGATCAACTAGGGTTGTTGATCCCATTTGTGGGATGAATTCCTGTTGTTGACCCAATTTTTTTATGGGATGAACTCATATTGTTGACAACATTTCCTTGGATTAGTATAATCATGCTTGTAGTTTAAATCATGCTTGTAGTTTAAATCATGTAAATTTCTTCAAATGTTGAACTTGTGGTGCAATGGTAGCATGACTAACTCCATGTCAAATAATGTGTGTTCGACTCACGCCAAGTTCACTCCATTTACATGGATCTACTTTCATTGTTGATCCAATTTAGGGGTCAACTACTGATGTTGATCCTCTAAATTGGATAAACTTCTACTGTTGATCCTTTTATTTTTGGATCAACTACTGTTGTTGATCCCCTAAATTGGATCAAATTCTACTATTGATTCTATTTTTATTTGGATCACTGTTGTTGATAGAAAAATATCTGAACCAGTGGTGGTGGCGGCGGCGGGGGTGACGGCGACGACGACTAGTGGTGGTGGCGGACTGGTGGTGGTGTAATGGTAGTGGTGACGGAGTGGTGGTGGTTGGTAGGCGGTGGTCGTTGAGCGGTGGTGGTGGAATAGTAGTTGAATGTTGGTGGTGGTGGTGCTAGTGGTGGTGGTAAAGTGGTAGAGAAAGAAATTTGTTCCATTTTGAAAGAAACAAAAATATTATATGGAGAGGCTATTAAGGTAATCTAATTTTAAATGGATAAGGTTATTAAAAATTACGGATATATTTGTAGGTGTTAAAACTAGGGACATATAATTAATATACCATAAACTCTTCTGTCGAATCAAAGACGTACCATATATGCAAAAAGTTGATACTGTCTAAAACCAGACAGATCTTTTTCCATCTGGAAAACTCTATAACCGGGACAACTGTCATAGTTCAAATTTGGGACAATAAATCCTGACCTTTGATCATTCCTCTCTCCACTCCACAATCAATCCCAATGCTAGAAATCATTTCCCTCTCTAGCCACATCGTGTCCCAAGATTGTACAAGCCCCTGCTATCCCAGATGTAGGAGGGAAGTTTCCGTCTTCCCCTCACAATCCAAGGAACCTAACAGAACAAAATACAGAGATTACTGACATGTTTCCAATCCCACTCCTCACTGCCCATTCAGAAGCACACTTAAACCTCCCTACACAACATAAAGGAAAACCCCACTATGATTTCTGAAAAAGCGGGGGTCTAACAACACCACCCAATATTTCGCTTAGCAATCTGTATGGACAAACTCCAATATACTTTTTATGAGAATCAACTAGAAAGTTAGACTCAATCAATAAAAAGATATATCAAAGATTTATATCTCAATATCTCGATTTGATCTTTACTCAAGCAAATGGAAATCTGCGAGTCTTTATCAAAGAGAGATAACTTGGACGGTACCAAAGACCAATGTCCAAGGATCAATCAATATCAATCAACAACCAAAGGTTGGATTTCCAATTGATGATCTTTAACACACAACCTGTATTATTTCAATTATATAAAAAATATAATGCGGAAAAGAAATAACACAAACACCAGAAGTTTTGTTAACGAGGAAACCCAAATGCAGAAAAACCCCGGGACCTAGTCCAGATTGAATACACACTGTATTAAGCCGCGACAGACACTAGCCTACTCCAAGCTAACTTCGGACTGGACTATAGTTGAACCCCAATCAGTCTCCCACTAATTCAAGGTACAGTTGTACTCCTACGCCTCTGATCCCAGCAGGATACTGCGCACTTGATTCTCTTAGCTGATCTCACCCACAACTAAGAGTTGTTGCAACCCAAGATCGCAGACTTGATAATAAAAATATCTGTCTCACACAGAAAAGTCTATCAAAGGATAAATCTGTCTCCCACAGAAAAACCCTAGGTTTTGTTCCGTCTTAAGATATAAAATCAAGGTGAACCGGAACCAATTGATAATCCGGTCTTATATTCCCGAAGAACATCCTAGATTAATAAATCACCTCTCAACAATCCTTCTTGACCACACAAGCGGTTTGTGGAGGAATCACAAACAGTGAGACGAAGATGTTTGTGACTTCTTTATCTTTCCTATCGGAGAACTCTCACGATCTCAAGCCAATCAAAGATTGTGCTCGTACGATAGAAGATGCAAGATCAGATCACACTACTACGATAAAAGTAGTATCGGTCTGGCTTCACAATCCCAATGAAGTCTTTAAACCATTAACATGGTTTTAGAGAAGAAAACCAAAGGTTAAAGGGGAATCGACTCTAGCGAGCGCACTAGTATCACACAGACGTGTGGGGATTAGTTTTGCACAATGCTAGATGTCTCCTTTATATAGTCTTCAAATCAGGGTTTTGCCTTAGTTACAAAACAATCCATATTAACCGTTAGATGAAAACCTGATTTAGATTCAAGCTAATATTTCTCAACCGTTAGATCGAAAACTTAGCTTGTCACACACACTTGGGTAGAATTTTACTGGGTTTGTGAAAACCATGCCCAAACGTGTACGTACATGTTGGTTCAACATAGTAACCCAAAAGGTTAACCATATGAGCATTTCATATTAACCTAGTTCTTCTTCACCATAACTAGTTCAATTGACTCAAATGAACTAGTTAGAGAGTTGTTCAATTTCTATGAGATCTTATGTAACTACCCAAGATACAATTGACACAAAGATGATTTGATTCGATGAATCGGCTCATGAACTTTATAGCCACGGTTTGCATAAAGCATTCCTTAGTAACTTAAGTTTCATGTTCAGAGAACATCTTTAGATCATAACCACTTAAGCTCACAAACAAGTTCGTGGACTTAAGGCAACCGACAGAGTTTCCCAAACTCAGCAGCAAATCTCGGCAAAGAGACTTCCGCCAGTTCGCGGACTAGGTTCGCGGACTGAGTTCGCGGACTAAACACGCAAACGAGTTTTTGGAAAATCCCAGCAGAAATTCTTGGTAAGAGAACTTCCGTCAGTTCGGGAACTGAGTTCGCGGACTGGGTTCACGTACTTGGCAAAGTCAATTCTTCCGGTTTCTCTCAATCAACAAAGTTCGAAAACTTCGGATTAAGGAATACATGGTTATGTAATCTAAACTATCATTACAATCATTGAGACATTCTCAAAGGATGTTATATAGCCGTTATTCACATATTGGTTCACGTCAGAGCAATTCTCAAAGTAATTGAAACTTTTCATGACTTTCGTTACTAGGTGAAGATAAACTTGATCAAAGCGAAACACTTTACCAACACACGATTTCGAGAAAAAGATAAGTAGTGAATACTCAGCTCGAAATGTCAAATGTGTATGATCCAGTCTATATAGCATATGACTTTTTATCTCATAAGAAGTAGGAGATAGAATAGATAGACTTTTGAGTGATAGATAAGTTCAAGTATCCACATACCTTTTTGTTGATGAAGTTCCACGGTTCCTTGAGTAGATCTTCGTCGTTGTATGATGAATATCCATGAAGTCCTTGATCTCAACTACACTTTTCTATCCTAGTACGAGACTTAGCTATAATAGACTAGAAATCAAGATTCATAGTTTTGACAACCATCGGACTGGAGGATGGAAAGGGAGAGACCAGGCCCAACAAAAGAAGGGAAAGTTCGTAGACCCAACCTACACGAAGCTAAACACCCCATATCTGAGATCCTCAAAAAGATTGATGGACAACATAAAATCACTTACCCATGGAACAGAGGTCAGCAGCCAGAGCGAACTAAAAATAGAACTGACTTCTGCGAGTTCCATCAATTCCACAGCCACACGACATACTCGTGCAGAGAACTGAAGAAAATGGTGCAATAAATGATCAATGAAGGGAAACTCCAAGAATACATCGTGCAACCAACAACTCCACCTACCACTGGGGCACCCATACATCGTGTAGAGATCCCCCGCGAGGCACAATACTTAGGGTGTAATACTATATCACACTAGGCCATTACCACACCTACATGATAAGAAAACATTACTAGACGAATTCACAAACGAAACTTCCAGGGCGACGAAGTTTTCAGTGTTTCTAGAGAACCCCCGATTGAGGTATGGATGAAATTACCCATTAACTTTTCATCCTAGGAGGCTCCTGATGGAGGACGAAACCATAACGATCCACTGGTGGTCACGATGGCCATTGCACTCCCTGAGCACGAAGGCGGGGAAGGAAAACCTAAAGTGCTACCATGGGAAATGCCCAAAATCTTAATTGATGGAGGTAGTTCAGTTGAGATTTTATTCTATGACACATTCAAACAAATGGGTCTTAGGGACGAGTGTCTCATACCCTCCACTTACAACATATTTGGCTTTAACGGGTCATCGACCCGCCGAAGGGGCGAGATAACGTTAGAAATCCGGGTGGGAAAAATCCTCACCCTAACTACTTTCTGTGTGGTAGATGTACTATCACCATACATAGCCATTGTCGGGCGATCCTGGGTCCATGGGATCAAAGGAGTAGCCTCAACTTTCCACCAACGGTTAACATTCCCTACGCCAGATGGGGTAGCAGAAATCATTGGGGACTCGGGCGAGGAGAAATATTGTTATAAGATAGACGTCCAGAACAGCGAAAACAAAGTAAACTCCCCAAAAGCACAGGCAAGGAGGGCCAGAGATACCAATAACCTGGTTGAGACCTATGACTACATGTCCATCAGTAACACACCAGCACACTCGGACGATGCCCCAGCCTTATGCAACACCATATCCTCGGGACCGAACATACGACACTTATAACAATCACAGGACCTCCCCGATGAGGGAAAGACCAAACCTCGTTCTCATACCGAGACCAACGTCATTCATCATATGAAGACAGACACTATTGAGGAGAGCAATGAGGAGCGTCACTCAGGGAACAACCCAGAAAGAATGATGTCACTAAAAAACAAACAAGTGATCTCTAAGGAACCAAGCCAAGTAAGCCCATGGCGCATCATACCACAGTCAAAAGAGTTCAGTGCAACTAAGACGTCAAAAAAATATCACATCAAAAAAGCCAATGTTGGCACCCACAAACTTGTGGAGGACCCTTTCCATAACAACTTACAAACATTTGTTGTTGACTGGCTTACAGATGCCGCAGCCATAGGTGCACTACTATCCCTGATGGATAGCTACTCGGGTTATAACCGTTGTGCTAGCAAGGCCAGAACGCAAAACTATCATCGGCCTAGAACATACCTTGAGAAAACAACGATGCCCACCCCAGAAGGACACAACACGGACAGACAAGAGCATACCCTCTCCAAAATCCACGACGCTATATTGAACCTTTGGCCATTAACCAAGAAGGAAGAAAACATTACCAATCCCAATCAGGCTACTACAAGACAGCAGATCGTTAAACAAGCTTACTTCACAAAGTGGACTGGAAACAAAACCCAAAAATTGCTCAAAACTAATGGGGAAGCGTTAACGCACCTATAGTATACTTCTTACTAAGAGTAACGCACATCCCATGAAGGTTGATGTCTAGAAAGCCCACATTTGAGGCTAGGGCTTAGAGCCCCTACTTGTAAGCAGGTTATGAAACCTCCCTAAGAATGTACTAAGGGATCACACCCTCTTTTGAAAATTAATAAAACTACTCCTTTTTGTGTATTGCTTATTTACATTATGATTCTACTCTTTAGATTAAAATCTTTCTTATCGCAGGTGTCTACTTTTCTTTTTGCTTTATATGTGCATCTAGATTAATCACACCATATTTGCATTCCAATTTTTTTTATATATATATAATAATAAACACACAAACAAGTCCATCAACAATTATGGAACTGTGCTCGCCACGCCTTCCATTCTACAATGAATGATGCGGGTCAATAACCGAAGCTACCTTACACGGACGACAAACCTAAGGTAATGCCGCCACGATCATGATATCGGACGATGCCCTTTTATAACAGGAGATACCCAAATTCGAGATACTTTCCTTCAGACAAGATACAAATCGCTCAACCAAGGTGTCACCCTTTGAAACACGCTCCGATAGTAAATTCAAGGGAAATGTGCCAACAAGCACTAAACAACGCCTACGGCGGCTAAACGAAAGTTGTTGCAACTAAAGCCCAACCACATAAGAGGTAGCATGTCCAATTAAGGAACTGATCACTTCCTGGAAATGTTATCCAAGGTTGGATCGACAAATATGCACTCAAAACTCTTTAAACGCCAGATAACAACAACCAATCATGCGATTAGACAGAAAAAGGTCACCAACTGTACCATCCAAGAAATAAGCAGTAAATGTCGAAGTGCCTCCCACACTTGAGGACTTATCAGCGTATAAATAACAAAATAGCGCCTCCTACAATTGAGGACTTTCCAAAATATGTGAAAATGTTTCCATAATGGAGCATATGACCCTACCAAACTATGTCCAACATAGGAAACCAAAAGAAAAAAGATGGATGAATAAAGAAATAAACCAACTCAAGTCTGTCCGCCATCAGGAGCCTCTTTCTCATCCTCGACGACAGTCACATTCTGCACAGGCTTGGGCTCGACAACAGGCGGAGGGACCACGATGTTCGCAGCAGCAGCTGCGGCGGCTCGCTGACGCTCCAGGAGAACATAAACCTTACAAGCCTTGGTCATCAAAACCTTGTACTCCGCATGAAGTTTGCTCAGCTTATTTTCTCCCTTCGCATGAGCAGCCGCCAATTCTTCTTCATGATGGCTCACCAACTCGTTAAGCTCCTCATCAAGGCTTCGCTTAGCATCCCTTTGTTTCTCTAGCTGCTTCTCCAACTCAGCCTTTTGCTTGCAAGACTCTGTCAGCACAAAACAAAACTGATCAGTCTAAGGAAATCATCAGAACAAACCGACACACAAAATTGGTTAACAAGTGACCTTCATTCTCAAATAAAACAGCGGCTAAGTTTTGTTCTAATCGAATCTTTTCGGTGTCTAGAGCACTAATTTTTGTCTCTGCAGGATTTACGACCGCATCACCATCAGGGCAGGATAGCATATGCCTATCGCGCTCCCTCTCAAGAGCAATATAATCACGCTTCAGCTTCCTCAGTGTCTCCCTATCATCCCCTTCCTGTGTTAATTGAGGAATATGATCGCACTGTCAGTTAATAATCTCATCCTTCTGCGCACGAAGTATCTTGATCTCGTCCGCACGATATACGGCTACTTTCTTAGCCTTATCCAGTAACCCACGAAGCTCCAAAGTGTGGTTCCGATGAACCTCTACATCTTCCCGCTACAATGCATTCTCTTGCTCTAAGGTGTCAATCTTATACTGACGAGCACTCACATCAAGTCTAGGGCCACTGCGCTCTCTAGCATCTCTATGACCCGCATTATCTAACTGCTCCTCCAATCGTTTGACCGTAGATACCAATACAGGGACTAATTCAGAAATCTAATCCCTACCATGGAGACGTTAACTCAAGAAAACAAAGCAGATGAATACCTTCTAATTCCTTCTTATCTTGACGAAAAGCTAAGGCCTCATGCTTAGCCATTTCCACAACAGAGCAAAGAAGTTGGATCTCATGTTCAGCAGCCTTGGCCTTCCTCCTAGCTACGAGAGTCTCGGATAGCATCCCCATCCTCAAATTATTGCTCTAGCACATCCATACAACAAACCAGTTAAGGCTGGAGCAAGCCAAAATAACAAAAGGCTAAAAGCTAACAACTGTTCACCACATACCGATAGCACAAGTTGTTGTTGGGCGGACTTAGGCAAAGAAGTTAAGATACGAGCTTGTTGGTCCTCGCTCAGTTGAGCATACTTATCCGAGCATAACATCTCCATCGCCTCGGATCCACTACTAAACCAAAGAGTTTCAAAGGAACCACCAGATGGATTCGCTGGGGCAGAAGGAAATCCACTAGAAAAGTTACTTGGTACGCTCGGGCTACCACTACCCGGAATCATAGAAAGATTACTACTCACATTCCCACCACCACCCGAGCACTAGCATCGGAAGAAGCACCCTTCTCAGCAACATCTCTCGGCTGGGGCAGACTCGTTCCAGACCCAAAGGCAATATTGGGATCAACAGAATCATCCAACAAAGCCTGATCGAGATCATCGAAGAATGGCTCGGTCAAATCCAATACATCGTTCTCACCAAACAGAGCATCAATGTCCACTTCCATGGCATGTTCGGCCACAATGGCAGGAGCATTCGATGGCTCAGAACCATCAGTTAGCCTCCTCCTCTGCCAAAAGCAAAAAATCAACGATTGCTAAGGAAAAAAACAGGGGCAAGGTATATATATATATATACGTCAACATAACAAGATATTAATTTTTACCTTAGCATCCCGAGCAGACTGAGACAGACGCCTACGAGGGACGACCCATTTAAGTTCCCAAGGCCTATAGGAAGGCAGATGGGCATGCATCTCAGGAATGCAAGGAATAACATTAACAATCTCATCCCAACCATAAATATAAGGCCCCACAACTCGGATAGGAGCAACAAGCCACTTGGGATCGTGAGCCTTACGAAGTGTACGTTGGGTGGCTATAGGAGGATCCAAGTCGGTCATAAGCAAAGGACCTTGGATGCTCTTCCGAGTTCTAGAAATCCCAACTCCAAAACCATCATAAGTATCGGACTGATGACACCAATAGCCCTCCATGAAGGAATCAGAGGTATAGTAACCCCACTGAGCAGAAACAAACTGATTCAACTCGTGTTCGGTAACCTTACCTTGGCTTCGACGATTACACTCTCGGGCGATCTGATAAAAGTTACCATTAGGCTGAAAGGTGGCTCGCTGAGGTTCAAGCTTATATAATATCTCGTACTGAAAAGGATTTAACGGACAATACAAGGGAATACGAAGACCGGCGTCAAGTTGACCCACCACAACGATAATCTCGTTAGGACCACACGGGTTCTTCTCCCAAAAGATCTTATAAGAAACCAAAGGACCACCAACCGGCGCCTCAAGTCCAACGGGTAAAAGCGCACTAAAAAGTGCAGACGTGGCGGAAAAGGTGGGACGGTTATATAATTTTCTCCCCAACATGCCCTCGAAAAGTTGCAAAGAAAAGGAGCAAAATGTGTGGGTAAAATACCCGACGGCCACGTCTCAGCATCTCAAGGGATGATTACATGATAATACGATGAGATGAGAGCATCGAATCATCCTCTAAAAAGGAAGGTTTGTCTCAGTCGAGGCAACTGCACGAGCATCACATGAATGACGCGTGTATGTAAAGGTCTAATTTGCTTAGACGGTCAAGTCTAAAAAGAAGGACCTCATTTAATGAAGGATAAGAACAAGACTGGGGAAATCTTCATCGTGACGGAAGACTCGGATAATCTATACTACTACACAGAGGTGATAGAGCATGAGGTTCTCCATACAAGAGCGGCACGAGGTGAAGGAGAGAGACACTACTCGGAGGAAGAACCAGACTAGCCATCACGAGGGATAGTATAAAGCCAGTCCGAGGCAGCCAGGACGATGGAAGACAGCTCATCGAACTCGGACGATCAGACCACCACGAGTTTATTTTGCCTATAAATACCGGTCCATGTAGAAGGAGATGGACAACTTATGTAATCCTAGATGGTCTTTCTACAGAGAATTCCTGAGAGAGATTTAGATAAAGAGAAAGTGAGAAATCTAGAAGAGATTTGTAACTCTTTCAAGGGTATAATCCCGTGGACGTAGGTCTTCATGGCCGAACCACGTTATATGCTTGTGTCAATCTTTACATTTCATGATCTTTACATCTTGCTCATAGTTGAATCTTGTATGTTTTAGTAGTTTTTAGTATTTCATTTCACTTGGATGTAGTCATCAGAAAAGATGCAACCACAGAGGCCATTATACTGATGAGTCTACGAATGAGATTGCGGCAGCACCTGATAACACAATTTACGGTTCCAAGATAAGAAAATATTATTATATTAATTCTTAACCTATATACACAGGACCCTACAATTAAAAATGAAGACCAGTTTTTGCTAATTATGAAGCCAAAATTAATGAGTTCTGGCCAAAATAAACGAGTGCTGGTCTCTCAAGGTATTTTCCCTAGAGGATGTGTGGGCAAGGTTGCTGCAGACGCTAGCAGTGATTTGGTGAGTTATTGGATAGATTAATTGGTAAGAAAGCCTTAAATGTCCAACAACATCCTTCAATTTCAGAATTTCCCAGCAACTTTAATACCAAACCTTCCTCAAGACCATACCGTACTTTCATTTGTATTGCTCAAGGAATCAGGTGGCTAAGGAAATAGCTTCCAAGCTTAAATGGGAAAGACATTTAAAGCTCTCTGTAATTGATGACACCATGGCATACTCTCAACCTCAAAATGATCAAGAATGGAGTAGTCTATGGCAACCTGCTAAATGGAAGTACAGAGATACTAACATAGAAGTGAGGAGATGGATCAATGATGATGTAACTATTATGGTCCAAAGATTCTTTTGACAAAATTGGAGAGCTAATGGGAGGATTAGCTGAAGTGGACCAAGAAACATCACCGAGGAATCAAACTTGTTGCAGATTAAGGGTTAAATGTCTCGCAGAAGATATCCCAGCAGCAATCAAAGTATCCCTTCTTGGCATGGATTGGGTTCTGGCGATATAATGGGATTATGATTTCCAGCCGACAAAACTTTCAACAGTCAATTCCTACCGGAAAATGCTGTACCAATTGCGCAAAGGTAAACACAAAGTACAACCTTATCCGACAGTTTCAAATTCAAATTTTGAATTAACTGACAACTTCAGATACCGTGCTTCTCAAACGGCAAGAAATGAATGGCCTAAAAAGAGACAGTTGGAGGTGGGTCAACTCTAAGGGGATAAGAGCGCCCACAACAATTACTCAATTCTTCAACAGACATAACCAAAACGTCAAACAAAATTTGACAAAGAGGAGTCCAGCAAAAACGGTTACAGTGAAAGACTTTGTCAATCGTTACTTCAATGGATATTAAAATTAACTTGGGTACTGATGGTTTAAATGGATATTAAAATTTTAATGTGGAACTTGAGAGGACTCACTTCTACGGATAAGCTGGATGGACTCAAAGATTTAATCAGAAAAGTTAAACCAAATGTATGTCTCATACAGGAAACTCATATGATGAAAATGAACAATTGGTGGGTAAAAAATACATGGGGTAATGAGCACAATCAATGGAGAGATATACCTTCTCAAGGTTTGTCTGGTGGCTTACTTTCCATATGGGATGATAATCTCTTTGAATGTATAGATGAGATTACAGGCCCAAATACTTTGTCTCAAAAACTCAAATGCAGGTCTGATAATTATGAATGGTGTGTTACAAATGTTTATTCTCCATGTACTTACTGGGAAAGATGGGATTTCTGGGAAGAAATGGATAACTTAACTGGGTGGGTTCTGAGCATTGGTGCATTGGTGGAGATTTTAATGCCATCAGAAGAAGAAGAGAAAGGAATAAGCCAGGAGGGTCTAGAAGGAACAGCAGACTCTTCAATGAATACATGGAACAACATGAATTAATAGATCTACCACTCAATGGAGGCTCTTACAATCAAATCCTCTTCTTTGCAGGCTTGACAGATTTCTAGTTTCACCCCAATTGAAGGTAAATTTCCTCTCATCACTCAAACTGTTCTGACTAGAATTTTGTCAGACCATTCTCCTATCCTTCTTACAACATCAAATGTAGCCATAAATAAACCACCTTTTAGAGTAGAAAGTTTCTGGTTCTCTCATCCTGACTTTCTTACAAAATTATCTTTATGGTGGAGCACTATGGTTTTTACTGGATCTCCTAGCTTCATTCTCTCAAAAAAACTTCAAAACCTCAAATTTTTTCTCAAGTGTTGGAGTAGAGAAACTTATGGTCAGATAGAGAATGAGTTGTCCACACTCATTGGTGATCTAAATATGCTTGAAGAAAATGGGGCATTATCTAGTCAACCGTTTAATGATAGAGCCGATTGGATGTCACAACTCAAGAAAATAAACTCTGACAATGCAAGAAAATGGTTGACTAGAGCTAAAACTCAGCACTTTCAGGAAGGAGATGCTAATACAAAGTATTTTCATACTCTAGCAAATGGCAGAAGAAGAAGAAACACTATCCAAAAGATAACTATAAATGGAATGGATGATTTCAATCAAGCCAACATCATGGAGGAAATTACCAACTACTTCTTCAATTTATTCCAAGACAAGCATGAAATTAGGCCACAAATGAACTCATAATTCTCCACTAAAATTTCTTTAAAAGAGAGCATTGAAGTAGAAAAAGCAATCACAGAAGAAGAAGTCTGGGAAGTAATCAAGCACTTCAAAAACAACAAATCTCCAAGTGCAGATGGATACAATATGGAGTTTTACAAGGTGGCGTGGCAGGTGATTAAAACAGATTTCATGCAATCATTAAGGAGTTTGAGATTCACAGGTAAATAGGTTGGAGAATAAATTGCTCTTTCATCAATTTAATACCAAAAAAAGAACAAGTTGGAACACCACAGGACTTCAGACCAATCAGTCTTGTAAGTAGTGTCTATAAAGTAATCTCCAAAGTTCTTTCTCAAAGATTCAAAAAAGTCCTTCCCATGCTAATATCTGAGAATCAGGGTGCTTTCATAGAAGACAAACAAATCCTAGATGGTATTCTTATAGCTGGGGAAATGATTGATTCAAGATTCAAATTAAAAAACCTGGAATTTTATGTAAATTGGATATTCAAAAAGCTTTTGATAATGTCAGTTGGCATACAATCAAGAGTGTACTTCAAAGCTCTGGGTTTGGAGAAAAATGGATTAGCTGGATTGAATGGTGTGTAACTACAGCCCAACATTCCCCTTAATCAATGGAAGCTCAACAAGAAAATTCAAGCCACAAAAAGGGTTAAGACAAGGAGACCCATTGTCCCCATTCCTTTTCATTCTAGTTGCAGAAATATTCTCCAAATTAATGAAGAATGCAGTGCAACTTAATATGATATCAGGGTTTTCCATTAATTCTATTCAAATCTCTCACCTACAATTTGCAGATGACACATTAGTGTTTCTGGATGCTAGTGAAGAGGAAGCTGAAAATTTGTTTCTCATCCTTCAAATCTTTGAAGCCATCACAGGCTTGTCAGTAAACTACACCAAAAGTGCAGTTATGAGTATTAGGGAAGATAATAAAATTCAAATTGTAGCTGAGATCCTCAAATGCAAGATTGAGTCACTTCCCCTCAAGTATCTGGGTATGTCAGTGGGAGCAAACTCAAGATGCAGTGCAATATGGGAGTCAATTATTGAGAAATTCCAAAAAAAGCTAGCACCATGGAAAAGGAAATTCTTCACAAAAGCAGGTAAACGGTTATTAATTAAAACTTCCCTTGCTAGCCTCCCTATATATTACATGTCTATCTTTCAAATGCCTGCTACTGTGGACAAGAAACTGAATCAGATAATGAGAAACTTTCTGTGTGGGTCTTCTTCTGAGAAAAGAAAGATTAAATGGGTAGCATGGGATAGAGCATGCACTCCAAAACATATGGGAGGACTGGGCATAAGAAATCTAAAGCTTACTAATAAAGCATTACTAGCTAAATGGTCTTGGAGGTTCTCAAGGGAGAAGACACAACTTTGGAGAAGACTAATCCAAGAAAAAATGGCCACAAAATCTGATTCTTTATGTGTCAAGGATTCTTCTCAACCTCAAGGTAGAGGCATGTGAAAAAAGATACAAAAGAAAAAAGAAATAGCGGAACATCTCACCACTTTAAAAATCAATAGAGGAACTGCTATTAGCTTCTGGTGGGACAAGTGGTCTAGAGATCAAGAGCTCAAGATTAAATTTCCTAGCATCTTCAAATTGTCAACACAAAAAGACTCTTCTCTGATGGATATGATTGCAGATGGAGTGTGGAATATACAACTGAAAAGAAACCTTACTCAGCAGGAGATTCCACAGATGATGGAATTATTCTCTGTTCAAGGAACCCCTCCAATCCTAAATGATGAGGAAGAAGATGAACTTCAATACAATGCTACTGGAGGATTCTCAGTCAAATTATGCTACAACTGGTTAATACAACAACTGCCTGCAACTCTTAATGAAATTCCTCATTCCTGCATCTGGATACAATTTGTGCCTCAAAAAAACCAGTTTTTCATGTGGCAAGCTGCACAAAATGCCATTCCCACATTGGACAATCTCTTGAGAAGAGGATGTGAAATTCAACAATCAACATGTGCTCTCTGCTCTCTTGCCCCTGAATCTGTGGATCACTTACTCTTACATTGTGATATCTCACACAAGGTATGGTCATACTTTATTGGAGGTTATAACATCAGATGGGTGCAAGGTGGTTCAGTCTCCTCACAATTACAAGCATGGAAATTCAGGAGAGGTAGAAACACGGAAAGAAAAATATGGCCACTGATTATCTTTGCAATTAGCTGGACTCTTTGGGATGAAAGAAATCGCAGAGTAATGGCTCATAAAAGACCAAAAGAGGCTGAAGAGATCATCAGTGATGTCAAGTATTTGATTTACATATGGGGAAGTCATCAAAAATGGTTTTCTGGTCTTTCTTTTAGAGAATTGATCACTCACTGGAAAACGATTATAGATTCAGGATAAGTGTTTTCACTGTTATTTAACATGGCTAAGGGTCTTGGATTTATACTTGTAAATACTTATACGGGGGCCTTGTGCCTTTTTACATTTTCTTTTATAAAATCAACCTTTCAAGTCAAAAAAAAAAAGAGAATCCCTCTAATCTAATCTTCTTCCCTTTTCTTCTTCATTTTCATCATTTCTTGAAATTCTTGTTTCAGTCTAATCTTAGAGAGAATGGGAAATGTTTTTGGATTTCTGTGTGGGTGTTGGGTTTCGAAAGCAAAAAAATAGAAAAAAAAAACATTTGGGGCTTCGTTTGAGATTCACTTTTTCCTTTTTGACGTATAAACAATTTCTTAAAGTTGTTTTTTTATTTTTTTTAACTTTATGAGCTTAAAGTGGTTGGTTGCCAAACACACTCTTAATAACACTTGAAAAGTTTAGATTGCTTTACCGTCTTCAAATTGGGACCTCAATGTCATGGACTCATGTTTCTAGACAAAAATCCCGCTGGGGTCTCTCTATGGACCAGAGGATGAAGACTCATTTATCCTTGGGATTCTTGTCAAGTACCAAAAGACATTGAACTAGTCAATTCACCCTTTCACTTTCTCATCTGCATTTTCTGCTAGCTTCTTCTCAGTGGGTCATACTGCATAACTGCTACAAGGGGTTATCTAACTCCCTTGGGGTTTACCAGTCCAGTGCTAGGATTGTCTTATTTTCTTTAGAATTTGGTAACCCCCTAAAATATTTGATAAACCCCGTAGCAGTGCTAGGATTGTCCTGTCTTCTTTATGCTTTTTGGTTTCCTGAAGCGCACAAAGTTTGTGTGTTTTTCTATCAAATACTGATTTTTTCAGTCTAACCCAGAGAGAAAAATGGGAAATGCCCTAAGGTTTCTTTGTGGGAATTGTTTCAACCCAATAGATCATCAAGAGTATGAATCATTGGGGGATCACCATGGTTTCTCCACTGATACTGTTGGTGTTTCAGCTCTAGCTCATGATCTTTTCCAGTTTGACATCACTTCTCAGGTGCCTGAACGGCTTAGTGGGCATGTTGCATCATCACTGGAAGCTCGAGCTACATGGTACTTTCTAATTCCATCCTACTACTTGTTTGATTGATCTCAAAACCCCCATATTTTGAGATTATGTTCTTCAATCTGTTCTGAAATGCCTCCATTCTGAAATTTGTGTGTAAAATTTGAAGGTACAACAAGCTATTGCTGGCATGGAAAGAAGCAAACCCACCACCAAAAACACCAGAACAAACATCTAAGCTTGTCA
This sequence comes from Papaver somniferum, assembly GCF_003573695.1. NCBI lineage: Eukaryota > Viridiplantae > Streptophyta > Magnoliopsida > Ranunculales > Papaveraceae > Papaver > Papaver somniferum. Next base: position 179,665,537 of record NC_039362.1, on the reverse strand, counting down.
TTCAGACATTAGAGCTAGCATATGATGTAGAGGTACATTACAAAACCCCCAAATTCTCTATTCTTGTTACTTTGGCCTTCAGTTGTTGAGAGCATTAAGAAACAATAGTACTAATTAGGGTTTTTTTGTTACTGTTGCTATAGGGTACATTGCAAAACCCAATTTCTCTATTTTTGTTGCTTAGGCCTTCAATTATTGAGCATTGAGAAAAAGTAATAATTAGTGGTCTTTGCTATTGTTATTGCTATAGGGTTTATTGAAATTCTATGGTCTCCCTATTCCGCGTGATCGGGTTGAAGTTCCGGGGGTAGTAGTATTTCCTCCTCCTCCCCCTCCGCCCGAACAAGTGAAATACGTATTGCAGTCATTTCGAGTAAGATAATGCTCTAGAACTGATGGCAAATCTATTTCATATTTTGTTTCCATTGTGAGGATTGTATGTCTTGGTCTCACAAATTTTCGTATTAGGTGGAGGTATTACTGCTGGGGATTGCTTAACGGTTTATTTGGATGTTGCGGACACAACGGAAGCACCCAATGTGCCCAAGGTTGTGCAAATAGCGGTATCAGAACGACTGAAAGCACGGGCATTTAAGGATTATGCTAAGGCAGATGCATTATACAAGAAGATTGTGGATTCTGATTACAGGTAGTTGCTCTTCTCAAAATTGTGTTTCCTCAGCAATATATATCAATAATAATGCCCATTTTGTGCTTATTGCATGTACAGACTCTTAAGAGGTGCAAACAATGTGGAAATTCTTGCAAAAAGATTCCGGATTCGATTGAGGTAAAACAAATCCCTGTTTGATGGTTGAATGAAATCCAATTTGTTCGTAATCATCTTGGAATACTATTGGATAAACAGGGGTATTGATGCACCGGAAGACAAAATGCACTATGGAAAAGAGGCTGAAGAAGAACTTATTAACCTGGTTCAAGGCAAGTGTTTGACTATTGGTATGGTGAGGATAAATACGGTCGGCTCGTAGGAGACGTCTATTGCAATGGAAAATTCGTACAGGTAACATACGACAGCCTTATTGCCAAGAATTCCTTTACATCACTCTGAACTTGAAATTTCATCCTTTGCAACTCATCCTTCCTGTAGGAGGTAATGCTCAAGAAAGGGTGTGCATGGCATTGTGCAGCCTTTGACAACCGTCCTGAACTTACAAAGGTGAGCGCGCGGGTTACCTTGTGTTCCTGATCTTAGCTGTTCTTTTTTTGTTAGTTATTTGACACACCTCCATGCTTCAACTAAATTAGTGGGAAATGGAGGCTAGAGCTGCTGGTGTCGGATTGTGGGCAGTGTCAAATCCTGAAAAGCCATGGGAATGGAGAAAAAAGAACCCTGAAATGCCATGGGATTGGAGAATACCAATCATCACTAAAACAACCTGTTAGAGTTGATAGTTGAGCTACTGTATTCTACACAAACAGTCTGAGGATTCCTTGTAGAACTTGCACTCTTAAGAAAACTTTGTTGTAATGAATCCAGTTGACTTTCTATTCAAGAATTGCAAATTTAGGATGATACTTTATTTTTGATGTTTTTTTACAAATGAAAAAAGATGCTGACCGGTTTTGGGAAAAATTTGTACAAGAACTTCAGTTTGAAGAGGCTAAGAAACTTGGTCATATCTAGCGAAGTTTGACAGTTGCTCAGCCTCTTTAAACCGCAATGCTTGTACAAAGGCTTTCAGCAAGAGACCTGCAAGTTCCCAAATCTTGTTTTTGGACTTTTAACCCGGTTTGTAGCATTATAACTACCGACCTGGCATTACATAAGCATCAGTACCCAGTCAGCAAACTTGGACATTTAGAATACTGTAACTAAATTTACCAGCATTCAAATTCTATACCTGTTACCAAAACAGGATATTCTTATTGCGCACTAGGATTAGATTTCCATGCGTGGTTCACTGAGACATGAGACAAGATTCTTTGCAATGACCAAAATAAGAGTGCCATTTGCAATGACCCCTTGGGAACAGCGAGAACAAGGTGGACCATTGTTGTGCCATTTCTGCTTGGCTTGGTGGAAGATTTTGGCAATCTTCTTTTCACTCGTGGAAACTAAATTTACAATTAATGGCAATAAGAAAAGTTAAGAATCCATGTCTCTTTCTATCTTCTGCTGGCTTGAGTCGATTTCTCACTTGTCAGTCTTTTTCCGTTTCTTCATTTTTGTTTCCTCAAATTTGTTTACGGGCAAATTATCTGAAGAATCAGAAAGAAGGAATTGGAAGCACAGAGGATTTCAACCGTCAGCTGGATCATTCAAACCCATAGAAAACAATGAATTCAAAGCCCAGAAAAAAAAAGCCCATGTGGTAGAATAATCGTCGGATTCAGAAATTTCTGGAGATGTCTTACCAAACCCATCTTTAGATCAAGGCACCAAAGTTTTAAGTGAAAACTACAGTGAGACCCATTCTCTCAGATTTTTCCACTGAGAAACCCACGGACAAAAAACTTCAGGCGCGCCCCTAATTTTTGGGAAAAAATTATTCTAAAAGCCATAATTTATAAAATTCTGTTTTTTTCTTTTCAAAAGGAAACTACTTCTTCAATTCGTTTTTCTTCTTCCTCCCAAATGCAGATCTTCATCAACACTTGAATCAGATCGAGAAAAGCGATTATTTGAGGTCGATGGAGCTACGGTTGTGTTGTTGCAGAAAGATAGTTGAAGCTGCTGCCGAATCTGGTGATGATTGAAGAGAATATTTTGTTGTTGCTGGTAATAAATATGCTATGAGATCGACGGGGGTTTTGAGTCCGTTGCTGCTATGAAGATTGAGATGATGAATTGATGGTTTTCTGTGATGGTTAGGGTTGCAGATGAACAGGAAAGAAAATTACAGCAGCAAGGAATTTCGAATTTAATCTGAATCTGTGTTGCAATCCAGAAGATATTGTGGATGTATCAAGATTTAGAAGATGGGGGTTGAGATGTGGAGAGTGGTTTTCTGAAACTACAGTTAGGGTATGGAGAAGATTGAGAAGATGAAGATGGTATTGATTAGAATTAGAGATGGGCTTTGGCCGTTACGATGAAGAAGGGTTTGTTCTTGAGTTCAATGATTAGAACTGATATAGAGGAGAAAACAAGGGTTGCTGGTGGATCTGAAATTGAAGGGGATTTTAGAAAACAAGGGTTGGTAGGAAAATCATGATGATGTTGTCGCTTCAGGAGGTGATACAAATTCAGAACATAAAGGTAATATAGAGTTCAATTTGAGAGTTTTCTCTTGATTGATTTTAAGATTGTATTGCGAAATTGTTTATTGATTATAGAATTTAGATGGGTTTTAGTTAGATTTGAAATAGAGATGATTGGTGGTTTGTTAATTACAGAGGAAGGAAGTTTGAGCCTGTTCATGCTTGTTATTATGTGAGTGAGTGATGATTTTGGTTGTGTAAAGGCATGAACTGATTGCGCGTTACATAATAGAAATGGGTTGTTGCAACTGGAATGATGTGGGTTGAAATACTCTTCTGTTAGTAGAGTGGATGATAATGAACTTGAATTACAAAGATGTTGGTGGATGAATGAACATCTAGTGGATATGTTTTGGCTGTAAATGAGTGCTTATGCACTAGTTTTTTTATGTCGTTTACACTCAAAAAAAAATTGTTCTGTTTAGTTTAGTAGGGACAGTGAGATGCCATTTCTAGTGGTAAGCTCAACAGTCGGAATGCTGCCAGTCTTTGTGAATTTGATGCCTTTCCGGCCAAACTTCTGGTCAAGCGTAGACGACGATGTACTGGTTTCGGTAATGTGGTGGCAAAGGATGATGGGTTTGGCGTGCGTGTGACGTGAATTTAAAAGAAAATGGAGGTGTGAATAGTGATGCATGACAGGTTATGCATCTACAAATTTGTTGCATAACTTGTTATGCGTTCTCGAAATTGGTTGCATAACACTATCTGCAGTTTTTTTTTTTTTGTTTTCTTTTTGCATAACTTGTTATGCAGTCCAGAAAACGGTTGCATAGCATGTTATGCAATAACTTTTTTGTCACTATCGGAACCAACAAAAACAAAGACTGCATAACTTGTCATGCACCAATAATAATATCTGCGTAACATGTTATGCAGTTGTGAAAATCGATGCATAACCTGTTATGCATTCGAAAATATGGTTGCATAATGCATTATACATCGAGAAAATTGATGCATAACTGTTATGCATTGGAAAATATGGCTGCGTAATGCATTATGCATCAATTTTTTATGTACACACTAAAATCAACCAAAACAATGGCAACATAACTTGTTATAAATGCATAACTTTGTTAGGCAATCGAGAAAATGGTTGCATAATTCGTTATGCGTCTGCATAATGTGTTATGCATCTCTTTTGGTGGCTGCATAATGGTTATGTATCAAGTTTTCGAAAATTTTGCCTAAAATGATGATCAACTCCGATTTTTTTCGTGAAAAACAAAAATTTGATATTGTTGTTTGTACTCGTTGTGTAGCTCTCTTAAAAATATTTCCAACGATATAAAATTTTTAAAATTCCAAGGCGCGGATTTTTAGATATGTTATGTCCAAGTTGCGCTTCCAATTATACCCCTGAAAAATTAGGCTGCATAACGAGTTATGCCTGAAAAAATAGTATGCATAACGAGTTATGTATTGATTCTTAATAATTTCATATAATTATGTGTCAAAGAAATAATTATGGGTGTCACGGTACCCAAAATTAATTGTGGGCCTGACAATGATAATATTATTTTTTTGGGTCTCCCCCTAATTTCCCCAAGTTTTAATCGTTGGATTTAGCAATGCTAGCACGCAGTGCATTGTTGAAATATGTTCTATGGAAATGTTGAAAAAAACCAATTCCATGTGGCTAGTTTTGGTTTGACGTAACAAAAGAACCAAATACCCAAAAAAATCAAACAAAAAAAAACAATCCTAGAATAAGTACCAAAAAACCCAATAAAAACCAGAATAATATATAACCAACTAACCACCATACTAAAATAAAAGCTAATATTGATTGAATTATATAAATATATACCTTTCATTGGGCTATGATTTGTTTTGGTCCTTCTAAATAGGATGATTTTTGTCTACTTATAATAAATGGAACCTAATAATTAAATTTTGAGTTCTAGTTAAACATTAAGGATGTAATGAAAACCAAATAAAAAACAAAAACCGATGGGACGGTCTTGAATTCTAATATTGTATTCTGAGCATGGTCTGGGTTGGTTTTTGGTTACTCTTAAGAGATATTGATTTGGTTCTTGGGTTTTGCACAAAACCAAGCCAAACCGAACCACGAACATCCATGTATGGTTTCTCAAAAAATTTAGAAAATAAGTCATAGTGTATTTGGGTCATGATGTGGTTTATAGATAGTGGTAAAAGTGGTTTGATTCTCAGACTTGCGAAGGATAAAATATAGACTTAAATTCTAAAACTAAAATAGAAAACAAACTAAAAATTGTCACAAACTCAACCAAAGATGATATCAATATTAAAAGAACACTGAGGCTAATATTCCATTATTTTCCAAGTTCAAAGTGATTTAATACCAATATTTATATTTATGCAATTTTCTTGTTCAAGTTGATTCTAACTATTGCAATAAGTAGATTCTCAAAATAACAAGTGTAAATCCGAAGCATAGAACATCAAAAACCTAGGTCCAAGTGTGCTCTATCAAAAGAAATAACAATTGCTTAACAAAAATCATTCAAACAATTTTCAACCAAGACAAATAAATCACAAAATAATTGCAAATAAATAAATAAAATAGAATATACCACTTATTGTTGGAAAAATAGCTTCATCTATCGCCTCAGCAATGGGGTTTAGCTCCTCATATTAATCACTTTCTCAAATACATGTTTGTTGCTCAAAAGTTGATTAAATAGAAGAGAAGGTATGAAGTAGCGTGTTTGTAACAGTTGTAATAGTTACAAAACGCACTATCACAGAAAGCAGTGTTAAAGAGAAATACTAACAATAATAATTGTTGCAGACTGTTACAGGAACGATAGAACGGAAGTGTTGTAGAACAACGACAGTTTTCTGCGACAGTTTATGTGGGTTGATGTTCTTCGTATTCTTCCTTCTACACCAGTAGAAACGAATGTCTGTAACTCCGATTTTTGTCTCCTTTGGTTCTCTAAACTACCCCCAAAGTATGCGTAACCCTTCCTGGGACTTGAACACACCTTTTATACTGCTCAGAAACCTAAAAATTCCGATAAAAATTCTCTCTTTCTTTTCTTGCAAGTCACGGAAATAATCTTCTCTGCCGACTTGTTTACGCGTTTCTGAGCTTTCCAAATCATCCCAAACTCTCTATTAGGTAAGTAGCTATCTCTTGAAAGATTATCTCCGGTTTAATCTCCCTGAAACTTCAAAAATCAGGCCAGCAGAGACCCGTGTGTAACTTCACCTCTGTTTTGCTCCAACTCGAGTTCTAGCCCAATTGAATCCATTCCAGCGCCCATACCAAGCCTGTTATGCTAAATCACGTTCATCCCAACAAATTCCCGCGATTGAATCTCCCTAAAACAGCCTAGAAATCCAACCCTAACTCTGGTATGCAAACTGTTTTTTTTCTCGCCAATTTTTTCTTTTGAATTTTGAGAAGAAAGTGGTCTCCCCCTATCCAGACTGGGGGTGTGAATAGTAGATGCCTTGCAAGGATGCCCCTTATTAGTTAGGTTGCCCCTTATCCATGGTGAGAGTCCGAATAGCAAATGTCCTCCGGGGGTGCCCCGCGCAACTTTTCGAGCCAATTTTTCCAAAAATGTTTATTGGCCAAAAATACCTACACACACATAAAACACCATAATAAGTACAAAAATGAGCACTATTAATATATAGAATTGAGACAAATTAGACACAAAAATGTGTCTATCAAATACCCCCAAACCTATTATTTGCTAGTCCTTGAGCACAAATAAAATAAAATAAAATAAAATAGAATCCTAACTCACTGACACAGGCATTGTCGATTGCATTTAGCGTATGCAATAAACCTTTAAACCCCTAAGTGTCCCTAGTGGCGGAGTGTTGTCTCCGAAGGGCTTACAAGAGGTATACCCACAAAACCTTTACTCCAGACCCTAGCTATCTAGGAAGAACCTTGGAAGGCACTAAAGAATCTCCTTGGTTGGCATACTTATTGACTACAGGAGGAAGTTCCCTGATGCGAAATTCCAATTGTTGTACACGAGTTTGCACTCAAGCATACTAAAATTCATATAAAGTGATATAACTCTACTCAGATAGTTGCACTATGGACATCAATATCCGGAGTCAAGAACTAATCACATGTATATAGAAAAAACATAGATGGTTTTGATGTTTACTAAGTGAACGGTGTTTCCCATATCTGTCTGAAGGCCTCCCCCAAAATGAACCTATCCTAATGGATTGAGATATTGGTCTGACTAATATCAACAAAACTGGCACATACAAGGTAACCAGTGATCGATAATATAACTCTAGGTCAACACAACTGGCATATACAAGGGTACCAGTGGTCGACTTTATTGAATTTATTCCTTTTGTTCAAATGGTCTGGTCTCAATGTGTTTTCTTTTGGCATCTCAATCACTCTAATTCACCCTAGCATTGGTAACAACTTTAATCGTGAGCCCCACCTAATCACTTACAATAACATAGTTTAAAAACAAAATAAAATAAAAATAGAAGTGAAAAGGACTCAACGAGATATGGTGAAACTATCATGTTAGTTCTAACACCTAAGCTCTGTGCTTTTATGAATAGACTCTTCTAGATGTTTCCATCTAATCAGATTGGTTCCTTAACTCCTACAACCAAAATGCTTCCATCCACTTAGGTTGGTTAGTGTTATCCTTAATATGCATAAATTTCTAGGCTCTGGAGTTTATTAATGCAACTAAAAAGTTTCTCCCATACCCCAAAACTTAAATCTAACATTGTCCTCAATGTTCTAAAGATGAAATTAAAAGCATGAACAAGGAGAAACTGTTACCATTGAAGCAAAAGAGTTAAGGAAAGATATTACCGTGTTGCATGAGATTGGGTTACCTCCCAAGAAGTGCTAAGTTTAAAGTCTTCAGCCAGACATCAAGTTTCATAGAATGGCTAGTTACCTTTCAAATCATATATCAGTAGTCGAAATAACTGTGGGTCATCAAAACCAAATAAAACTTCCACTAATATGAAACAACTGCACAGGATCAGAAAAAATAACATAAGGAGCACAACCTCATTGAAAGTTTCTTGCAAGACAACTGGATTTATTTGGGGCGCCCAATTGGGCTTCATATGAGTGTCTTGAAAAACAGATTCATCCGAACAACAGGACTTTAATATCTGGATTTCCTCCTGAACAGTATCAAGAGGATCAGGCTGTGGAGTCTGAATAGACTCAAGTGATACCTCATAAGCACTAGCATCGAGTCCCAAGTTAGGGACTTTTACTGAGGATAGTTGACGATCACTACCCCCAAACTTAGAATTTTAGGTGTCTCTAAATAGACTAGTCACAATATTCATAATTTCTAGACCATCAGGTTTCTGAAAAAGGTCAATTGCTTTCTCTGAGTTATAATCAGGTGGTTCATCCTCTAAATTCTTTTGAGGTATACTAGATGTAGGACTTATATGTTTCATATCCTGTATGGTCAACCCTAGAGTTTCCTTAATTTCTTGAAGCACGATTTCTGGCCTACTGTCCTGATCGGATGCTATAATCACAGGCAAAGTCTTAGATGGCCCTAAGAATGCAGATTTAGGGTCCAACTTAGGAGGCTCTTCTGAACAAGGGATTAGGGTAGACTCAAAAGATTGTAATGGTTCGAACCTAGCTTTCCATTTACCAGTATCTAACATAGGAATAGAATCCAACATAGCATTCACTTGTTCAATGTTGCTATCTTCGTCGAAATCCATGTTAAAGTGGGCTATATAACTCTCTAATGGATCTTCCGATGCGATATTTGGTAATGACTCCTGAACTAAGGTTCCTATCATGTTCACCTCTTCAATGCACGTGTCATCTAGCTCAGAATGTAGCTTATTGACATTAAAAATATTTAACTGAATAGTCATATTACCAAAATATAGATTCCTAATACCATTTCGACAGTTTATGATCGCATTAGACGTAGCTAAAAATGGGCGACCTAAAATCACAGGTATCTGGTTCTCTGGGTCAGGGACAGGTTGGGTATCTAAGACCACGAAATCCACAGGATAAATAAACTTGTCGACCTTAATAAGAACATCTTCTATCACTCCACGAGGAATCTTGACAGACCTATCAGCTAACTGCAATGTTATCTTGGTAGGTTTCAATTCACCGAGCCCTAGATTTAAGTACACATGGTATGGGAGTAAGTTCACACTGGCTCCTAAGTCAAGTAAAGCTTTGTGTACCCTGTGTTTTCCTATCATACAAGCAATGGTAGGCGCACCTGGGTCTTTATATTTAGGAGTTGTGGGGTTCTGAATGATCGAACTTACATGACTAGCTAAAAAGGTTTTTTTAGGGACACTAAGCTTTCGCTTTCGCGTACACATATCCTTAAGAAACTTGGCATAAGCTGGAAGTTTCCTAATTGCTTCTAGTAACGGAAGTTTTATGGTAGCTTTCCTAAAAACCTCCATTATGTCATTAAAGTTGGATTCACTCTTTGTTGGTACTAATAGCTGTGGGAATGGGGATCTAGGCATAAAATAGGGCCTCTCAGGAACCGATTTGACATCATCAGAAACTTTATCAGTCTCCTCAGCTATGGTTGGTCCTGAGGGGTGAACTACAGTATGCTCACTATCGGGCATGGTTACCTGATTGTCTACTAATCTGCCACTCCTAAGGGTTCTAACAACATTCAATTGATTCGATGGTTTTGCACCTACTTCATGAAATCCTCTAGGATTGGGATTAGTCTGACTAGGGAACCTTCTGTTATCTCTCTCACTCAAGGTCTTAGCTATTTGGCCGACTTGAAGCTCTAACTTAGCAAGAGTCTGAGCATTAGTTTGAAAGTTCTGCTTGGTATCCTGTTGAAAACTAACTTGGCTCTTTAATAACATGTCCTGGCTCTGTGCTAACATATCCTGGCTCTTTCTTAATATACTAAGAGATTCCTCTAAGCTCGTTACTCTGTTCTCTGAAGTGCTCTGAAACTGACCTGAAGAGTTATTATCTAAACCAAAACCTGGGAGAGCATTAGAATTACTAAACTGACCTTGACTCTGGCCTTTAGACCACGAAAGGTTCGGATGGTTTCTCCAACCAGGATTATAGGTTTCTGAATATGGGTCAAACTTCTGACGGTTATCGAATCTAGTGTTATTATAGAGAGCATTGGCTTGCTCTTCATTATTCTGGCCTTCCCAAAAAGGATTATACCCTAATTAAATCAAAAAGAAAATCAGTTTCTCTTTTATCTTCATCTTCCTCTCCTCCCTTTCTCTTCTCCACCTCCACCATTAACGACTCCACCTCCACCGAGGAAAATTCTTCGAACTGATTCATCGCGTAATCGTCGATTATAAAACTTTAACCGACGATTAACTTCTTCTACAAATATGGCTAAAACAAAGCAAACCGCTCGCAAAGCACTTCAAATTCCTAACCTTGTAGATACGGTGAATGCAAAGGTGTACGTGCGAAGAGCTCCTGAAGCAAGCAAATCGAAACCCAAAAAGGGAATGGCTCCAATTAGAGGGTACGTGAACTTAAACCCACCTCCTATTCGATGTTTTGGTTGTTTTTTGATTGTATAATCGAGATTGGTAACTGAAAAATAGAAGTTACAGAGTGAGAGTCGTTAGCATCGAAGAAATAATATCCTAACGACTCTTACATTGAATGTTTTTTCTATGAAAAATCGTTAACCTGTTAGTGTAAATATGACGACCCTTGTTCTGCTATTTCGACCATTTGTGCCCTAGAATAGAGTCGTCGCCATATTAGGTTGAAGATGACGACTGTAGTTTGACGACCCCAAATTAGTGCGTAACGACTCTGGGTTGAACTTGAACTTCCTTCTGTTGGAGAAAACGATAGAGTCGTCAGTAGTATATAATCCCTAGACTAGAGTCGTTAGTAATCTGTAATCCCTAGAGTCATCATCTCTTTTAAAGGGTCGGAAGTTACTTGTTTGACGACCCAAGTTTAATCTTTAACGACCCTTTAAGGACCAAAATCATCCTCACTGTCCAATTTTTGCAAAGAGTCGTTACCTTATAAACTACAGTCGTTACTTTGTAATGAAGAGTCGTTAGTTTGTTAGAGCATATTATTGACGACTCTTTAACTGATAGAGATAAAGTTGATGTCTTATAAAAAAAAATTCGTGTTTGGAATATAGTGACAAGAAAACGAAAGACAAGGTTGAAATCACGATAACTCCTCCTTCGAAACCTCCCCGCAACGATAAATACTTACTTGTCGGTCCATTGCGCGGAAGAAGGCCGAGTGAGGTATAATTTTTTATCACCGAACCAAGAGACAAAGGTAATGAGTTATCTGATTCGTCAGAATCAGACACTCATGTTGTTTCAGCTAACACTAGTGTTGAAGAAGAAGATGAACAAGAAGAAGAGCAAGTAGAGGAGGAACAGGGTGTAGAACATGAGATACAAGAAGAAGAGATTCAAGAAGAAGAAGAGGAACAAGAAGAAGAGCAATAAGAGGAGGAAGAGGGTGAAGGTAATGGTAGTAGTGATGATGAGGATGATGGTAATGAGGAGGAACAACATAAAGGTAATAATAGCGGTGATGATAATGATGATGAGGAGGAAGAGAATGAAGGTAATGATGATGAAAAGGATGAAGGTGGTGATGATGGTAAAACCACTGTTGAGGATGAGGAAGAGAATGCAAAGGCGAAAAATCCGGTAAAGAGGTTTAAGAAGGATGGAACAGATATTGCACCCAGTGCGAGACACGTTCACGCTACTCATTTGATGTAGCCTCCTCTTCGAGGTGGTAAACTTAGAGGAGAACCTATAGATGGGGGCAAAGTTCTATTTGGATATCCTGGATCGTGGGCTCATTGCATTAGTGAGACAATCGTAAGAATCCCAAATTTGCTTGCTATTTGATTAGTTGGTGTTAACTTGTTTATGTTTTGTTTTTTAAATACGTGTTTGTTTATGTTTTGTAGGATCATAAGGATGCCGCACGTCTTTTCTGACACCAATCTTCTTTCAAGAAAGTGGAGTTGTGGCCGCTAGAAGGTGAATGTGCAAGAGTTAGAGATTTGGTTGAAAACTCAGGTTTGTACAATGCCGTTCTGAACTCAAGTTTCGGGATGCCTTTTGAAAACAATCCTGAAGGGGCATTTTATCTTCTTCGACGAAGTTTTGTAGACCCTCGTCGTCTTCTTCACATACTTGTAGTTCTTCCCTTTGTGACTTTCTTCCTTATCCCCGCTCTCTCGCATACCATCTCCATTTTCTTACAATCAATGTGTTTGCTTTGAACAATTACGCACATATTCTCCTTTGCCTTGGAAATAATCCATTCCTTGACCTCGGCCTTTGTTTTCCACGTCTACATTAAACAAATAACACATTCATTATAAAACACTAATTAAACAATTTTCATATGGATATACATTGACTCAAACAATAAAAAACGTACCAAATCGGTCATATATGCTTGGGAGGTATCCGGGCCGACAGTTTCGAGGGGTTCAGGTTGAGAGCTCACACGTACAACCAACAACAAAAAAAGAACAACAAAATCAGTATAGGGTCGTCACTCTGTAAGATGTTAATATGACGACCCAGATAGTCGTCAGCATAATTTACAGGTGAACGACTCTTTAAGTCGTCACCCAGATTTTCTGGAGACCAACGACCCTTTTCTTGATGTATGACGACTCATTTTTATAAAGTGACGACTGTACATTGATAGATATAACCAACTCTGCCCAGTTTTCACCTTGAATCGTCACCTTGTATACATATAAAATAACGACTCTACGAGTCGTTCTCTGGTACATATGAAGAGATGTTTGGTTTTAATCTTTACGGATTAACAATTCATATTAGTGGTTGCATTTATTTTTGAATTTAACTCAACCAAATGTGGTTGAGGCAGTTTGGTTGCTCCATTCTATATATAGAGGCCCATATCTCACCTATTCCATATCAAAACCCTAATTATCAACCTCCTCTTCTCCTTCTCATTTAATTACCATTTAAGAGCAAAAAAAAGAGAAACATCATGACTCCATTCACTAATGAAGAGAATTTTGCCATTACAAGAGCTTGGAAAACAATCACTAACCACTTTGAAAGTCTAGACAAAGACATTGATGAAACATCGGATGCTTGGTGGAACCGCGTATTCATCGTTTTTGTGGCGTTGGACGGAAATTGCAACTCAAGGTCTTTGAAACAAGTCAAGGAACGCTTCCAGAAGATACAATTCGAGTATGATGTTTTGAAAAGAGAACTTAAGGCTGTTAGGGAAGCCTTTCCGGATATGCTGAGTGTTGTAAGAGTAAGTATTTGAACAAGAGGTAAAACTTATAAAAAGCTTTGATCGATACTAACTAAGTATATTTGCATTTCAGTTGGGGAAGGCGTATGCTATTATGAGGAGCTTCGTGGGGAAAAGTTTGAGCTCCACGATTGCTACTTTATCTTAGAAGGCACTAGATATAACTACGTCATATATGATTAAGTGTATAAGTGCACCTTTATTATCTATTGTATTTCATTTTCTTCAATGCAACGCTATGCGAGATGTATGCCTTTTACGATTCAATGAAATGATTCTATGAAATCAAAAATTATGAGAATCTAGTGCAAGGGTCGTTATTTTGTATAACTAATCAAACTAACGACTCTAAAAGAAATTAGTAATTGATAGCTAGGATCTTCATTTCATATGACTACATGTATGACGACCCTAAGTGTTACTTTTTACAGAGAGTTTTGGTTTTAGAGTCGTCAATGTGTAAACAAAGCAACAAAACGACTCTAAGTGACCTAGTTAAAAAGGGTCGTCAATGTTTAGCACACTATCCTAACGATTTTTCATAACCTGGAAAAGTTGCAGGTCTGAGTCTTTATTGGTAGTGTCAATATACTGACGACCTCAGAGAGTCGTTTGGGTATACACCCCCCGACTATGACGACCCTTTCTCTGAGTTGTTCCATAGTGTGGATGATTCGACCACTTGGAGCACCACTCCGACAATTTGAAGAGTATAGGAAGTTTACCTGATTGTTTTGGCCTTGGGGTTCCTCATTTTGAGTGTTGGTTCCTTCATCTTGAGCAATGGGATCTTCATTCCAACCATTGTTCATGCCTTCCTCTATCAACATCTCCTCATCAAACATCCAACCCATATCATTAGTTGAGACAATCTTACCATCAACACAATCATTGTTGTTATTCGAAGCTTCACCAATCTCATTCCCTCCACTTGAATCACCCATTTGTAAAAACCCTAGGTTTTCTTCTCAAAACTCCTCCTCTTCTTCTCAATACATAAAACACATAAAACACATTTTCCATAATTTTTTCCTAAAATCAGATTTTAATCTAAATACACTTACCACACTAATCAAACTAATTAATTCCTAATACTGATCATGTAAGGGCAGTTTTGCCATTTAGAAAATATTTTTTTAAGGGGTGACCCAAATTAGGATTGGGTGACCTTTTTTGTCCCGTAATGCATGGCCCCCAATTAAATTAGGTTATATGATTTTGGTGGTGTTCAAAATTTCTAGGTATGTTGAGAATTTTTATAATTTCCCGAAACCTTCATCCATATAGTACTCATTGGTTGGTTACAAGATTTGTGTATAGGATCCACTGTTTCTCCAAAATGTTCTTATGGTCCGAAATAGTAGTACAAATTTCTCTTTGAAAAGTTGAAACGTTTTTTCAATCTAAATCCACTAGTAGTGAAAGATCATTCATAGGATGGGGAATGGAAGAGGTTATTGATCTTTCTGCAATTAGAGTAGAACCAATACTGCTTCTCCCGTTTGAACATCTGAGTCCGCTAGTAGTCAAGATTGTGCATAAGGTGGGGAATGGAAGAGGTTATTGATCTTTCTGCAATAAAATGTAGAATTTCTTCGGAGAGTTCGAATACTGTTCGAGAACAAATTTTGTAAAGCAAAATGAAATCATTAGAAAATATTTACTTTTTATAAAGCAAATTCGTTATGCTACTAACTTCCGCAATTGACTTTCCCTTCTCGTATCCAAACACCCTCGAAATACCCTCTCAAAAGCAAAAAGATACAATAATATTTTTGCTTCTCTTCAGGATTCCGAAATAACACTTCAAAACATTTGCAAATTGCCATCTTGGGACCTCAATGTCATGGACTCATGTTTTTAGACAAAAATCCCATTGGGAAGATTCTTTGTCAAGTACCAAAAGACATTGAAGTAGTCAGTTCACGCCTTCACTTTTTCAACTTAAGCTCA
The DNA here is from genome assembly GCF_003573695.1 of Papaver somniferum. Taxonomy (NCBI): domain Eukaryota; kingdom Viridiplantae; phylum Streptophyta; class Magnoliopsida; order Ranunculales; family Papaveraceae; genus Papaver; species Papaver somniferum. The sequence continues at coordinate 179,650,089 of NC_039362.1, read as the reverse complement.
GCTCATAAAGTTTGTCTGTTTTCTCTATCAAATACCGATTTATTCAGTCTAATCCGGAGAGAAAAATGGGAAATGCTCTTAGGTTTCTGTTTTGAAATTGTTTCAAGCCAATAGATCATCAAGAATATGACTTATTGGGTCACCATGGTGTTTCTACAGCTACTGTTGGTGTTTCAGCTCTAGCTCATGATGTTTTCCACTTTGACATCACTTCTCAGGTACCTGAACGACTCAAGGGGCATGTTACATCATCAATGGAAGCTCAATCTACATGGTATTTTCTAATTTTATACTACTACTTGTTTGATTGATCTCAAAACCCCCATATATCGAAATTATTTTCTGAAATCCCCACATTTTGAAATTTGTGTGTAAAAATTTGTGAAGGCATGGAAAGAAGCAAACCAACCACCGAAAACACCTGAACAAACATCTAGGCTTGTCATTCAGACATTAGAGACGGCTGATGATATAGAGGTACATTGCAAAACCCCCAATTTCTCTATTATTAGTTACTTAGGTCTTCAATTGCTGAGCATTAAGAAAACAATACTAATTAGGGGTTTTTGTTACAGCAATAGGGCTATTGAAATTCTATGGTCTTCCTGTTCTACGTGCACGGGTAGAAGTTCCGGCAGTAGTAGCCTTTCCTCCTACTGCTTCTCTGCCTGAAGGAGGGATGTTTGTATTGCAGGAATTTCGAGTGAGATAATGTTCCTTAAACTTATGGAAAAACCAGCTCTTTTTTTTTTGTTTCCAATTAGGTGGATTCAAGATGTGTTCCTGATGGGGATTGCTTAACGGTTTATGTGGATGTTGCGGACCCAAGGGAAGCTCGCAATGTGCCCAAGGTTGTGCAAGAGGCAGTATCACAACGATTGAGAGCACGTGCTAACATGGATTATGCGACTGCAGATGCATGCTATAAGAAAATTGTGGATGCTGGTTACAGGTTCTCATTGCTCATCTTATATTTTGTTTTCGTTCACCAATAAACATCACCATTACCCACCAATTTGTTCTTCTTGGCCTATATATACAGACTCCTAAGAGGTACTAACAATGAGCATACTCTTACGAAAAGATATCGGGTTAGATTGAGGTAAAACGGATTCCTGTTTGATTTGTCTAAAATGAAATCAAATTTGTTCATATCATTTTGGAATTAACATTATTGGATAAACAGGGGTATTGATGCACCAGAAATCAAAATGCCATACGGGCAAGAGGCCAAGGAAGAACTTACTAAGCTGGTTGAAGGCAAGTGTTTGACAGTTCATGTTTACGGGGTGGATCCACATGGCCGACTCGTAGGAGACGTCCATTGCAATGGAATATTTGTGCAGGTACCATAAAACATCCTTACTGCCAACAATTTCCTTACATTGAAATTAGATACAGTTTAACACTTTGCCCTTGAAATTTCATCCTTTGCAACGCTTCCTTCCTGTAGGAGGTGATGCTCAAGAAAGGGGGTGCATGGAACTATTCAGACTATGGCAACAGCCCTGAACTCGCAAAGGTGAGTGCGCGAGTTGCAAGCAATTCTTGGTCTTAATTGTTTTTTTTCTCTTCTTAGTTATTTGACACGCCTCTATGCTTCAATTAAATTAGTGGGAAATGGAGGCTAGAGCTGCTCGTGTCGGATTGTGGGCATTGTCAAATCCTGAAAAGCCATGGGAGTGGAGGAAAAAGAACCCTGAAATGCCATGGGATTGGAGAATACCAAATCCAAATCCAAAGCTCTGGGAGAATACCAATCAGTAATAAAAGAACTTGCTAGAGTTTATAATTGCGCAATCCCACTCTACACAAACAGTTTTGAGGAGTTTTCAGTCTCGTAGAATTTCAATTGTTAAGAATACTTTGATCAGAGTTGAACAATTGTTGTGAACCCGGTGTTGTGTTTTCAATTAAAGAATTGCAAATTTAGGATTATACTATGTGATTTATTTATGTTATTATTATAATATTTTTTTTTATTATTTATTTTGCAAATGATCCTAATCCATATGTACCTCTGAGGCCTGGGCCCCTGGTTAGTAAGTTAACGGATTATCCGAACACACTGGTACACATATTTTAGGCGTATTTTTATAATCCCGGATCATATTCATGATTTTTATAGCATTTCCAAATAGTTGGAAGACTATACGAATTCACGAATTATTTGTTGTATTAATTGGGTCAATATTTTAACCCATATATATTTGTTGGTGATAATGTATCATAATCTTTGTATGCACTATATAGAACATGGTTTTTCATAAAATACTAGGTATTCCAGGGGCTTATGGCTCCGGCTCAACCTCTCCTTTCTGTGTACATATTTTAGACCTACGCAGGAACCCTGACTGCAAAACAAAATGTAAAGCTCGTCACCAATTCCTGGTCTGATTGTTACATTTATATTTGGAAGTAGTTTTATACTGCCTTTGTTATTACATGCTCGTAGTGAAATGAAATACAAAAAACGGAAAACAATAACTGAATTAAATAACTTTTGTATTGTTATTATCACCCGCAAAATGAGAATTGCAGCATGTCTACGACATAGTAGCTTCTCAGACAAATTATTATTAGCAAACACCCATTAAAATATATCAACATACCAAATCCAAACTCAGATGGTGTAATTTAGATTGGGGTAATAGAAGGATCTATATGAGAAAAACTATGACCTGCAAAATAGATGACTTTGAAGTAAGGCCCTAAACCGTAACCGGTCAGTGGATCTGTTCCTACAAAAAGAGAGAAACGAAGAACCAACCCGTTGGCTGTCAATCGCATTAACGATGTCTGATAATTGGGTAGTCAGATGATGTACATAGTCAATTTGTGCATCCGATTGGGACTTTAACACCTCGTGCTGTTACAAATAAAAATGACCATACACCTAACTATCAAAGATGAATTTGATAGTTGGAATCCATTACTATTCTGGTCGAAGTGGTTTCAGAGAGGCAAAAGAAAAAGAGGGTTGTGTGAGAAATCTCAAGAAAATAAGGTAGGTTTTACATGACGAACTCCTTCCTTACCGACCCCTATTCTATGTGAAAAATTGACAGGAGACCCTTTTATGGTAAACACCGTGATTCTTCTTTCTTTTGCCTTTCACAGGATTACTCCTCTTTTCAACAGGAGTTTATTTGGTATTCGACATAAAAGTGGCAGGAGACCCTATTATGGTAAACACCGAGAGTCTCTCATAGTTGTGAGTCTTTCGTAGCCGTCAAATGACTACTCCATCCGGAGTTTTCTGACCTTCGGATCAGGTCTATATTAAACGTCCTCCGTCTGATAACTTTTGTCATCATGGAGACAAACACCATACCTTTTTATAACAATGATACAACAAAAAATTGTAAATAATAACACTAAATGATTTTTGATATACGGTAATACCTTCGTGGCAAAATATGTGCTGATTTTTACGTGCCGATCTGAGATATATTAAACGCTATAAATATGAATACAAGCATCTCCGCATTCCGAGACTATTAACTTACTTTGTAAATATGGCGCTCGTGTAAAGCAAATAAGTAACCCAATATTGTCACGTATAAGCCATTGTTATACCATTGTGCATCATCATGCTCGGGCTTTGAGTTGCATCCCCTTAGACACTTAAGATATGATAAACTCATGTCCAAATGCTTCTCAAATGATGCCAATGTTGCTTCATGCATCATAAGCTCCATGAGTCATATGCTTTACTTAGTCGAATAACGGACAATAGTGCATGATACATTTGATCGTGCCTTCTTCATGCACTGTACAATCTTTGGTCAGGCCTTGAAACAATGCATTGGTCGCCTCATAGTTTAGTCCATGACGTCCTTGCATCATCCTTGAGACGGCATACTCAAGCGCTCTCGGACATGCTCCGATGCACAGTCCCGTGCTTTACTTTTCCTTAGCATCATCTTGCATCTGTTATGGAGCTTCATTCTTCCAGCCAATATTCTTCATTGTTATGCTACTGGCTAGGACGGTTATAACAATAATGTTTAGGAGGTCACCTCTTTTTATAATGGTAGTTTATTATATTATTTCAATCGCGAAGAAATGTGATGTAGTTTCTAGAAATAGCTTATGATCTTTACATTTGCTGATACTTGTATACATTTGTCGATCTCCTCTGGTGGTGGATCTCTACCTACCTATACTATAAGGTTACATTTATCTGGTAGTACATAGTAAACATCAGATAAGAGTGAAATAATAAAATTTGTGGGGCCTAAAATAAAACAAAACCCTATCCATAGACTTATATCATTCATTCCACGGACAAACGAGCCAAAACTATACCCACAACAAATACCTTTAGAGACTGCACTTTGCGCGTCAAAGGTGAGATTCCAGTTAAGATTACTCATTCAATATTTCTCATATCAAAAACTCAAACTTTGTTCATGAAATGTCGAGGGTACCAAGTACACCACAATCTTTTTGATATCAACCTATAAGTATGATACCTTATATGATATAATATGGACGGAGACTGTCAAGAAGATATCAAACTACAAGGTATACACTTGGTATATAGAACAAGTCTGAAACTGAACCTTAAATTATAGGAATCAACCCAAGTGTTAACGTACAAGTGGAATTACTTTAATTATAACTTGAGCAATTATAATCCGGAAAGTAAAGTAAAAGCACATAATAAGTTTTTGTTAACGAGGAAACCATAAATATTGTAAAAACCCCAGGAAACTATACAAAGAACACTACCAACTTCGTATAATTGAGATCAAGTAAAATAACCCTAGTTACCTAGTTTCCTCAGTATCCCTGCACCTACAACCAATTTTGCGACGCAAGAGAATCCTAAGATATAGTCCACTATCTTAAGTTTCTTCAGCCGTTGTGAAGAAGTCAAGCACTCAAAAACTTTGGATCATCTTCCAGAAAGTAATTCATTTGATCTATTTGGAAACCATTCTTCAATATAAAGAAGTAAATCAGAGATATTCTTCAGTACGACAAAGGCTCTTATGTTTAAATCAATAAACTCCTTTGCCGATTTAGATCAATCAATGATTATTGAAATAATCAGATCTATATTTACAAGCTATTAGATTCGGATACTGAAGAATACCACCAAATGATAGCATATCGATATACTAAGATTATTCAAGCAATCGTCTGTCAAAGATAAAGGATATATAATCGGGTCCCAGCCGGTCAAGTTTTTGAACGAAGCAAATATATGAAACCAATAAGAAATCTTCTTGTCTTCAAATCTTGAATGTCTACTTTTGTACCTGCACAACCAAATTGATTTCAATTTATGATTGGTCATGCACAGAACGTAGTCTGTTAATAATGAATTATAACAAGTCGGCATAAAATCTAAAGGCATATATGAACTACCGCTAATCTTTTGATATAGATTGAGTAACCATACATCAGAAGAGAAGGCTCTCAAGAATTATCAAACTAGGTGAAATCAAGAGTTAAAACCCGTTAATCAATCAAATCAATAGTCGAAAAGTAAAATAATAACGCAATTCTAGTTTTCCACCAACGGTAATAGGAGAGAGGATTCTTGATCCTAAAGAAGTATTTAAACTAGCAAGCGTAAGATATTTCGTCGAATTAGATTACTCTCCTCTCAAAAACAGTATTACAAGTAATACCAGTAGTCGGCTACAACAGTGACTACAAAATGGAGTGCCTGCCTCAGGATAAGTTTGTAAGAAGAACAAATTTCACTATTTATAGACCAAGGTACTTTTTACACCAAGGAATTTTGATAAACGAAAATATTCTCAAGATATGCAATAAGCACCTTGATTCGGTTTTGTCTAATTCCAACCGATATCAAACTATATAACTGAAATCCCTCTTGGATACAACCAAGTATTAGATAGCTTACAAGATACGTAACTAATATATCTTCCAGAGATGTTGTTTTGATTGTTGGAAAAACAAAACATATATATTCGAAAATCTTAATAAAAAGATTCTCAAAATTTTCTGTTTGGGATCTCACCTTGGGTATCAAGGAATATCTTTGAACTATATAATATAAGATTTATGCACATGTTCAAATTAATCATTATGTCGACATCTTGAACTTTCCTATTTTACTAACCCAATTCCCAAAATTACACAAACCCTAAAGTGTACGTGACTATAGAAATCGGTTTTGCACATGGAAATCGGTTCTACCACGAATCCAAAGTAGGTAGGAATCGCTTCTGCCTTGATTCCCATATAGGTTAGAATCGGTACTACCTTGACTCCCAATATAAGCAAGGATTGGTACCACATTGACTCCCATCATAGGTAACTTAGGTAAGGATCGGTTTCACCATGGTTCCCAACATAACTAGGGATTGTTCCTTCCTTAGATCTTCAATGAAAATCAGATCACCAATCCTATTGATTTCTTTGAACTACGAAATAATTTCATAAGTCTGTTTTCTTAAACTCATGTAATCAAACATAGTTTTCTTGGCATGAACTCAATCCTAAGCTCATTGCACAATCTATTAAACAAGTTACAAAGTTTATGTTTATGTCGTTATTACAAATTTCAAAACATAACATTATACTTCGAAACATAATAAACCTAAGTTTTAAAATAACTTGTATATACTTCCTTAACACTTTAATCATAATAAGACGATCAAGTCTCTAAACGACTTGTATATTCTTGTATACTAGAGTTTCATGCATATAACTTTACATGTGATTTTTTGATCCAAACAACTTGAAAGTAACGATATAGAAATAGAAACAATTAAAGTCTAGTGTTACTAATATCAAGTAGAAGATGATATCTTTGCTGATGTAGATACATATTCAGGATCTTCAGGTCTTCAGAGTAATACTTGTATGTCTTAACATTTCTAGAATTCCTAATCTAACCTAATGAAGTTGACTCGAGTGATCTAATTAAGTGACTTTTGAATTTTGATACTAAAATATGACAACCAACCTTGACATATAACCGCTTTGCGGGTTCAACCGAACAATACTCTAACAGTTCATTACATAGTGTAATGAATAATATTTGAGAAACGATTTATAGATTTAGGGAAACGAATTAGAAGAGACTGTAAATATGTAGAAAAAGAAGATAAGTTAGTAGAATCATCTCAAGATGAGGTAGTGGAAGAAGACTTATGGAAACTATAACTCTGTATGTATTAACAACAAAAAAATTGTAGCATCTTTCCTTGTATAATCCATAGAGAAAAAACACAAAGAAATGTAATGTGTTTGGTGGTTTCGTTAGGATCACAAATTAACGCCAAGGAAACCTACAAAATAAAAAAAACTAAAATAGAACTTGTTTGTTATGTTGACTTACAAAGTGGCGTTGTTTCGATACCGATTTTCAATTCAAGATAGTAAAAGCAATTGAAGAAGCAACCCACAATTTACGAGAGAATGAAGAATCGAACCATAGAAAGTCAAAGTAAAAACTTGTAAAAAAAAATAATTAACAATAGCAAAAAGTTTCCCAATTAATTTGAGTTGAACTAGTCAAAAATTGAAAACGTCTTGATCTTATATTATCTTCATCCTGGTCAAGTGTGGTTCGACAGGGTCATACTTCACCAGGTTAACTATTAACCCCTCCTGCCATTCCCTCAACACGTATCATATCCAAAACGCATATTTCCTGTAAAGGAATTACTCCGTTTGAATCCTGGAAGTGGATCAAATAGGCTTACTGTATTCATCTTCCTTCTTGTCTTGCAGCTTCTCCATTCTATTTTTTTTTCTTCCTTTTAAGTAATTTTTGGGGAGAGTTTTGTGGTTTTTATAAGGATTGATTCAAGGGATATATTCTCTCGATTTAGCTGCTTGTATATCTTCCCACCAGGTCTGTATTGTACTCCTCTATTTTTTATCTATTTCTTTTGTTTTTGATTTTCTAGGGCTTTTCTGGTTACATGTAAAGTCCTAAACATTTTGACTACTGAGAGTTGAGAGGTAAGTTATCATGAGGAGGTTTATCAATGAGTTAATGTTTATGAATTTTGAAATGAAGATACTTCACTAGTAATAACAACGAAAAAATTAGAATGCGTCATGGTTGCTTATAAAATGAATGACCCAAAAAAATCAATGAAATCTTGAAGAAATTTTATAAAGTTTCAATAAAATTTTAATTATATATGAAGAAATCAATAGTTGAAGATGAAATGTAAAAGAAATGAAACAAAACACTTGATCTAAAATTTGTTGTGAATTAACAAAAGATATTGGCACAACCATAGCAACAAAAAATATGTTCTGATTTGTGGAAAAAAATGCCCATCCCATTGATACTCTTATTATTAATATTTTTAGAGTTACTTTTTAGTGATGCAAAATCGATTGAGAAAAGTTAAAACTCTCCTCTTACACCTCATACCATGATAAAAAATGGTGTAACTAACATTTATTAAAGTGGGAAACTTATTCTAATATGGGAATTGTATTTTTAACATATTAGATATATTTTCACAATTCGGTTAATATTTATATGCACATAGTAAATACTCTAAGATACAATATATTATCGATTTTTCTCATGGTTGTTTTCTTAAACTACTTTTGTCATATTAACGTACATACTACTGGCTACGAAATATTTATATGGACGACAAAAGTAGTGGTGAATGTAGGATATCCAACTTTCCCATAGGGATAAGTAGGGTTAAATGTTTTGATCAACAATATCTTAGAGTAAAAAGAGCTTCTTTATTATGGCCGAATTTAGGAAATAACTGGAAAATTATACACTATTAGTGTCCGGGTGTTCCAAGATGATGACTAATAATGGATCAACTTGGAAGTTGGTGTGTAAAGATATTGAAATAGATGATTACATGGCAGGTGTATCACCACAGGAAAGATACAAGTTTTTAGTTTTTTGTCCAGTGGATCCGAATGTTGTGATTATTGAATGTTGTAGTTGTGGCCGTCATGAGTATGACATGGCATTCAATGTTCAAACTAGAAAACCCGAAGTACTTCTTTCTTCTCATCCTACATCGGATTGTTACTACAGATATTTTCGCCAATTGTGGTAACACCACAGCCAACAGTAATTCTAACGATTACGAATTAGACTATAAGATTTTTATCTAACTACATAGTCTCTTTGTCGGAGAGATTTGGTTTATTTTATTTTTTACATATTATCACATAAAGGATCGATCTATTGTGTATGACTTTAGCTAGTAGTTTTGGGGATTTGTACAGGCTCTGAATCATACAATAAAGATATGGGACATATAGGGACTAGGAAGATGAAGTTTTTATTAACATGACGGAGATATCCATCAAGTTAAGGTGAGCGCAGTATGCGTTATTCGATGATGAGAAAGTTAAGGGATTTGTTGATTTGTACTAGTAACGTGATGTCAAAATAGAGGGCAAGCATTTTATTTTACATAGCATCTTTTAATTTTGTTGGTTGGATGACAGTCTCAATTTTTGGTTTTAATATATCTTAAAAGAGTTTTATTTATTTCATTGTTCGACTGTTATTCCATTGTAGATGATATATTTCCTTCATAAAAGAGATGGGACTTAGAATTTGTTAGAAGAAATCTTTGCTTCCTAGAACCCTAACTACCGCTGCAAAAGCTTCATTGATAAATATAAATTGAAAAACATTCGTTAAATTTCTGAATTTACACGAATTTTTAAATATGGGTCTATGACTCTAGGGGATAGGAGGAGGATTCCTGAGACTATTTACCTTTAATTCCTTCTCGCCAAACGTTATAAAGTTCGTGTTTTTGTTATAAACTGACTTTTTTTTCAATCTAGACTAGAGAGATCAGTGTGAGAGTACGGGAATGCTTTAAGCTTCTATTTGGGAACTATTTCAAGCCAATAAATCATCAAGAATATGAATCAATGGGGGTCAGCATGCCCGAGTCTGTGAAATATATGTTTTAAAACAATTTGATTTCCCTTTATTATTCCCCCAAAATATGTTTTCTAATAGGAATAATGATTTTCATAAAAGAGAAACTTATTTTGATGTTAACATCTTTGACCGTTTTTATTTGGTAGGAGTTAATAGTTTTAATTATGCCATAGTAAAGAATGACTCACAAAGCTAAAAGAACTCTTGAGTAAAAGAAGCTGATTTTGATTAGAAAAAATGTTTTTTGGAGTTTTAAAGGAGAAATAAGAATTTTTGAGAGAAATAAAACTAGTGTATTATCATCACATGTTTTCTATAAGTTTTATAATGAGCACAAACAGAAGTGTACAACTATGACATACTCTCAAAGTACAAGAGTGATTGTGAAAGAGATTTTACTTGGTTGTTTTATCCTGGAAACGGAGCGACATGGAAAGAGCCATGAAACGTCTTAAAGAAAAGTGACCTAGTCGTGACTCAGCCGTAACATTTTTTTTCGTTTGGTTTTATGATTATTTTGCAGGTTATTTTCTGCAATTGCTCCAATAATGTATCCACAACTTGGCGTTTCAGCTCTGACTCATGGTATTTTCCACTTTGATATCACTTCTCAAGTACCTGAAAACCTTTGCGGGCATCACTACTCATGAACCTGAAAGATTTAATGGGCATGTTGTATCATCAAAGCTCAAATTATATGGTACTTACTACTTTTATATTCATTTTTGTATACTCATTTTGGGAATACGCACAAATCTTCGGGAATATATTTTAATAATCCTATCATATGGATGTTTATAAGAATCCGTTGAATTACACTAATACATTCCCTTGTTATCATTTATGAAAAAGCGGGAGTCTAACAATCACACTCAATATTTCGCTTAGCAATATGTATGGACTAACTCCAATATACTTTCAAGAGAATCAACTAGACAGTCAGAGTCAATCTTAAGAAAAGTATATCAAAGAGTTATATCTCAATTTCTCAATTCAATCTGCAATCAAACAAATAGGAATTTGCGAGCCCGATTGAATATAAGAAATAACTTGGACGATATCAAAAACCAATATCCAAGTGTTAATCAACAACCAAAGGTTGGATTCACAATTGATTGAACTTACGCACAACCTGTGATATTTCAATTATATAAACAAATATAATGCGGAAAACAAATAACATAGACGCCAGAAGTTTTGTTAACAAGGAAACCGCAAATGCAGAAAAATCCCGGGACATAGTCTACATTTGAACACCACACTGTATTAAGCCGCTATAGACACCAGCCTACTCCAAGTTAACTTCGGAATGGAATGTAGTTTAGTCCTAACCAATCTCACACTGATCAAGGTACAGTTGTGCACCTTACATCTTTGAATCCCAGCAGAATTCTACGCACTTGATTCTCTTAGCTAATCTCACCCACAACTAAGAGTTGCCACGACCCAAAGTCGAAGAATAGATAAACCAATCTGTCTCACACAGAAAAGTCTGTTGAATAGATAAATCTGTCTCCCACAGATAAACCTATGAGTTTTGTTCCGTCTTTTGATAAATCAAGGTGAACATAAACCAATTGATATACCGGACTTATATTCCTGAAGAACAACCTAGAAATATAAATCACCTCAAAATAATCTTAATCTTATGATAGCGAAACAAGATACTGTGGAATCACAAACGATGAGATGTTGACTACTTTTTATCTTGCCTATCGGAGATTAAATCTCGAGAAAATATTAGAGAAGATAGTACACAATCACGATAGAAAATAGCAAGATCAGAATACGCAACAACAAAAAATAGTTGGGTCTGGCGTCACAATCCCAATGAAGTATTCAAGTTGTTAACCTACAGGGTTTTGGAAAAACCTAAGGTTAAAGTAGAATCGACTCTAGTTGCAACTAGTATCACACCGGAGTTGTGGGGATTAGGTTTCCCAGTTGCTAGAGTTATCCCTTATATAGTCTTCAAATCCGGGTTTGCAATCAATGCTACCTTGGTAACAAAGCATTTAATATTCACCGTTAGGTGAAAACCTGACTAGACTCAAGCTAATATCTTTCAACCGTTATATCGAACTAAGCTTGTTACATACAAATCAAAAGTGACTTCATTTAGATATGAGTAACCGTACCTAAACATGTACACCTTTGTTGGCTCAACAATAGTTAACCGAAGTTATCTATACGAACAGTTTCATATCAACCTCATTCATCTTAACCATAACTAGTTCAAATGAATCAAATGAAACTAATTCTAGAGTTGTTCAATTTTTTATATTCTCATAGAAATATACAAGACACAATTGAAGCAAAATCGATCTTGATTCACTCGAATCAAGTCATGAACATTATAGCCACGGTTTGCAAAAGATTGCATTCCTTATTATATAAATGTGTTAGTTCATGAACAAACCGATTTTAGAACATTATACACTCAAGTATGCAAACGGGTATGCATACCTTAGTGGCTGGACTATGTTTGGGTTCGCCAGTATGCGAACGGGTACTCATACCACCAAACTAAGTAAAGTCCCGGAACTTGAACCTCAAGCCAGTACGCATACCAGTATGCTACTTAGTTCCCGGACGTCTACTAAACCAATCGGTACGCATAAGGGTATGCATTCCATAGTTCCCGGACTTGGATCACGCATGTGAAAGTACGCATACTGTGCTCATATCCAATTGTTCTAAACTCTCATTTCAACCATTGAAACATTCTTTGAAGACGACAATAGCTGTCTCACACAAACTATTAGCTTCAAAGAAATTTTCAAGTGATCGAAAGATCAATACGAAATATTCCGAGTATACATCAAATGACTGTCTCACACACATCATTGTAAAATGTTACCATGCGATTTTCACATGACCATCTTTTGACTTTCGTCAAGAATATAAGATGAACTTAGTTAAAGCGAAAGCTTACCAACACATATTTCGAGAAATAAGTAAGCGAGTTAAATTCAGCTCGAAATATCAAATGTTCATAATTGAAGTCTATATAGCTACACGACTTTTGTCTCAAATAGAAGATAGAGTAGATAAACTTTTGAGTGATAGATGAGTTTAAGTCTCCACATACCTTTTGTTGATGAAGTTCCACAAGCTCCCCTAAGTAGTTCTTCGTCTTCAATCGATGAACGTCGTGAAGTCTAATGCTCAACTACACTTTCTAACCCGATACTTAGCTATAAGTCACTAGTGGAAAATGAGATTTTTGAGTCTACCTGGGCCTTGAAAATACGTCTTACCATGGGCTTTCTTAAAATAACGGGCTTCAGTGGAAGTCGTTTTAGATGGATTTGTGTAACGTCTACGAGTAGGGGTGAGCAACGGACGGACGATTGCGGATTAGGGGTCACCCACAACCAAACCGTCAAAGTTGCGGATTTGGAAATTCAAACCGTGACCGGCCCAATCATCCGCGGATTTGCCCTCTGCGGATCAGCGGATTTTGCGGGCCGGTTGCGGATTAACCGCGGATTTGATCACAAGAATCATCAAAAAAAAACTAAGTATAGAAACTAGAAAGTTACAAACTAGAGTACAAACGTTTTTTTAACACAAAAGAGTTCTAATTCAGTAATTCAAAAGCAACAATAGACATAAGATAGTTAACAGCTAACACAAAAGAGTACTAATTTAAATGCAACAAGTCTGGTGCCAAGCCATATGAATCTCTGATGCCAAAAACTGAAAAAGAGACCTTGGATTCGAGTACTAGTTTATTCAATCCGTGATAGATATGTCTGGAATTTCCTGCAAGATTTCTGCTGCATCTGTAAAATGAGGAGTTATAGATAATCAGTAAACACTATAAGGCAGATATAAGGCAGCAATAAACAAGAAGAAACAAAAACCAATCAGCATTGGTTAGTAAAGACCATTTAAAAGGGCTTATCACAACTAGACCGCAGACCCAATCGACATTGAGGAATAACAAGCAAAAGTTTTAAGATTGATTATGACTAATCAAATTCCAAGGAGACTAATAGAAAGTTATGCCCGCAGACCCTATAATGAACTGATCAGGTCACATTTTCACACAAAAATTTATGCCCCATAGGTCCCAAAGTTGTAGCATCACATCAAAATATAGCACGGTTTGAGAAATCAACTTAATTAGTGCAAGGCTGATCACAAAGAGAAAGATCCAAAAACAAAGGAACCAAGGTTTGAGATTTACCTAAGTCAATTTTTTCAACCGCTTCTATCAGCTCCTCGAGATTGATTGGTTTATCTAGAAGCCAATTTTGAGCACAGATCAGTGCTTGGACTGTTTTTGGCAGCATGGAACTTCGAAACTCATTAAGAACACGACCACTCGTGGAGAAAGCTGATTCTGAAGCTACTGTTGATACTTGCATAGCAAGCACGTCTCGAGCTATCATGGACAAGATCTTATACTTGGAAGAGTTAACCTTCCACCAATTCAGAATATCGAATTGTTGATTAAAATCCTCTCTTTTCTCTGAGAAATACATATCCAGCTCTGTTTTTCCCTCCACTGTTTCTTGATGTTTTTCAGACTCAACAAATCTGTTGATCGGATTCTGAGGTTCTAGTGAACGAGAAGTCTGTACTGAAGCTGTTGGTCTTGAATCCGTATCATACCCTTTATATATCACTGCATACTCCTCAAACATATTTGTTAAAATAAGTTTCACTGCAGTCATCATCTCATGGACCTCGTGGTCAACTGTAACATGATTCTCTTTCAGTAACTCTGTCAAAGCAAATCTAAGATAGGCTTCCTTGCGTCGTGGGTCAAGCAACACAACAATGTATAACATTTTGTTGATTTTATCCACTGCCCAAAACTTTTCATATTTAAGAACCATCCAGTCAGCCATGTTAGACAATAACACATTACCATTCTTAACCCATTCTTGCAATACGTCATTAATACAAATTACTTCGTCGAGGAATAAATTAGACGTGACATAAGTTGATCCAGAAAATTTCAATGTAGCATCATAGAAAGTTTTTAGCAATCTAACAAATGCACGAGTTGTTTCCCAATCAGAAGCAACGGGCCATACCTTAGGAACTGCTGGTACTACTGGTACATTTGTTTTACCTCTTGTTGGTGGTCGAGGGGGATTAAGAAATTTATCCGCATACCCTGATTCTTCAAATTGGTAGAAGGCCTCCTCATATTTTTCAGCTGCACTCAACATATGGTAAGTAGAATTCCATCTAGTCTCGCAATCCAAGCTAAGAAATTTGGTGATGTTAATCTTCCGTTGTTCAGCACATTCCTTAAACTTATTCAATCTTTCTGTTGATCCTCTAACGAACTTAACGGCCTCGCGTATCCTAGAAATAGATTCATTATACAAATCCATACCATCTTTAACCACTAAGGCAAGGATATGTGCTGCACATCTAAGATGCATGTGCTCTCCTCCCAAAATTGCAGCCTTCCAACCCACAACTCTCTTGGACAAATAAGCAACTGCTTCATTGTTAGAACTAATATTATCAACCGTCAAAGTGAATACCCTTTCAATCCCCCACTGTAAAACACAAGCTGCAACTGTTTTACCTAATTCCAGACCAGTATGATCCGTAACTGGACAGAAATTCAATATCTTCTTCTTTAACACTCATTTCTCATCAATATAATGACATGTCAACACCATGTAGCTCATGTTTGTAACTGAAGTCCACGTATCAGTGGTGAGACATAACCTTCTACCATACTTTTTAAATTCAGCTTTCAATTTGTGGTACTCACTTAAATACATCTTCATGCAGTCTTTAGCTTCAGTAAAACGAGAAGGAACATCAAACCTAGGTTCTAGTTGATGACAAAATTCTAAGAAGCCTTCACGCTGTACAAACATAAAAGGTAATTCATCTTTGATGATCATTCTGGTGAGGGCTGCTCTGCATGCATCTTGGTCAAACGAGTGATTCACAACGGAACGAGTCTCACCATTATCACTTACTTGAAAGGCTAACTGTTGTTGTCCAGGTGGAGTGTAGTTAGGACACCTTCTTTGCTTTATATGGTTGTTCATGTTTGTTGTTCCATGAGAGTTAGAACCCCCTATATCGTCTTTACCCCATGAAAACTTCCTTTTACAATGCTTGCACTGAACTTTAGGTGGCTTAAGATCAAGACGCTTATCAAAATGTTGCCAGCAGTCTGATTGCTTCTTACCAGAAGCTTTCGGAGGCTTTGAAACTTCAACCAGAGATGATGGTGTAGCTGTAGATATGCTCTCGACGGTTGCCGGGTTAACTGTAGCCATGCTCTCATCAGGATCTTCAACAGGAATAGAAGGTCCCTTAGTACTTGAAGCCATCTGCTCTCAGATTCTCCTGTTCATACCCATTGACAGTAGATATTGAAAAATAAGATTGACAAAATCAATGATGCAATGATCTATAAACTAAAAGAGTTAAAATCAACTCAAAGATGGAGTAACTGAGAACCAAAAACTGCAATATATGAGGACAAAAAGAGATGCAAGATGAACAGATAAACTGAAAGGAATTTAACTATTATGCGAGAATGCTTAACATGTATATTACATGGAAACAGTGAGTATGAAACATAGGGTGCAGCTAAATGAATATAACAAATGAAACACATGGAACAGATAAACTGAGATGTACAGAGATAAGCTACAATTACAGATTACAAAATGATTAGATGGAACCAGATGAATGGCTACAAAATGCAAATAAGAAGATATGTTACAGAATGCAGAGATAGCAACATCATACCCAAACAATTGTAGCACTGATAATACAAGCTTCACCACCTACCCAGGGATTTTAAATATTGTTCTCCTGAAGATTCTTCTCTCCAATCCGTGGATCTGCCTTGTTTCATAAATAACATACATGAATTAGAAAATCCACACCCACAACTGGTTTAATTTTCAGCACTGATAATGGTCAAACTTCAACCAGAGATGATGGTCTTTACCGACCAAATCACCCAAAATCTCTAAACTGGAAGAAAAAACTAATTTAAGAAAACCCTAAATCAAACATACTCAAAATTATTTTGACATCTAAGAAAATTCCAAACCAATTGAAACGAAATCAACATCACTAGAACATATAATAATCATTGAAAGTCAAAAGAAATGAAAATGAGAGAACTACTTACAATTACTGATGCTGATACTGCTCAGAGAAGAAGAATGATAGAACAACTAATTTTGTAGCAAGAGAGACTTCAGATCAGAAGGATATTTACTGTGATGAGAAGAAGATGAATGAGAGAAATAATTTACTCATAGAAGAAGAAGAATCGAAGGTCTCTTCCTCTGAGACTATTAGGTCTCTTCCTCTCGAAAAAAAAACTAATGCTATTAGGTTTCACCGAAAGCTAAAGATGTTTATATATCAAACTCCAACTTCCCATATTATCCTTAATACATTTACTAAATTCCCTATATGTCCTACGGTGCGGGTAATCCGCGGTTATCAAATCCCAACCGCAACCGTAACCGCACCGCGTGCGGATTTGAGAATGCACCCGTGTCAGGTCCATAACTCTTGCGGATTGGTTTTCACCCGCAATTTTGCGGACGGATACGGGTCAAATCCGCGGTTCCGGTTTTTATGCTCACCCCTATCTGCGAGGATCAGAGTTTTCTATGGGAACAAATATCAAGAGAGTCAAGACAACCATGACTTTTTTCCCGAGCACCCTTATCTTCTGTCCATTCTCTCTTTCCTCTGCTCTCTTCTCATTTTATCGCTTGATGAAACCATCAAAGAACAAACCATAGACATCTACTGAAACCATTAAAGAACAAAAATGATTCTCTATCCGCGATTCTCTATAAACCCTTGCATCAACTACAATCCAGTAAACCAAATCAATCTTTTCTCCAAACAGATCCATTCTAGGTCGTCTTCTTCTTTTAAGGTGAATGATAAGCGAAACCCCTAATTTGTTCTTCAACTTTCTCATAATACTTGGTTTATGATTGTCACAACCATCTAATATCTTCAATTTAACTTTGAAGGTTTTGTAGTGAACAACTTATCTTCAATTGGTCGGGTGGTGATGTCAATTATCTTGATATTATTCGAGGTGATCCCGGTGGTTATGTCGTAACAGTTAAAATGATTAAAGGTATACACAGATGATTACTTCATCTGATTTTAATTTCTCCAATAATGGTTTCTGTAAGGTTTAGATACGTGGATCTGGGTTTTTTTGTCTGATTTTAATTGTTTATAGTAGTCATTCAATTCTGGTATGGGTTTTTCATTTTTCGTCTCCTTTTCAGTTATTGGTTTTATTTGAATGGTTAGGTTAGGATTTTGGGCGAAATAGCATGTTTGATGTGACAAAAATTATATCTAATTGCTTTCTTTTTTTGGATTTTTTTTATTTATAATTTTGGGTTAGGTTGTAAATCATGAGTTTAACATCTTTAGAACATAGGAACGAATATGGAAGTTTGATGCTTGATCTAATAAGAATTCTGGATTTGTTGGTTAAATCCAACTTTGGTTATGAGGTCAATTATCCTAATAGCTATCACTGAAGAATAGATGATGATCAACGTTTGTATGTATGATGATATCTGATTCAAAAATGGGAAGAATGCTAGCCCAGATTGACCTAAGATTCAACCCTGTGGAGCTTGTCTATTGATAATTTCTTCTATTGAAAAGCTTATAATTTTCCCTTCTGATCAGTTGCTCAAGTTGTACTGGGAATTTCATGGGGCACCTTATCTATGGGGTATTTAAAAAGAGATATGTTCATGTTTAATGCCTCCTCCATGTTCATGTAAGCACCCATGGTGACTCTAATTTTGGTATTTGTAGGTTCTTTCTTGGGAGTGAAGAATGTTTACTTAAAGTGTTAAGATATCAAGTGTTTGATCTTCTTTTCGATTTCTCTGGTTGTTTTTGAAGTTTTCTTGCTTGTGTAAACTTTCTAATACGTTTTCCTTTTGATTTGTTACAGGTAACAGTTTCTGAGCTGAAGTAGTGATGAACTGAAGTAGTGATTATTGATCAACTTGCTGCTGTAGAATCTTCTGTTGTGATGGGTAAGGGAGGATAAGGCTACTCGCATATATACTTTATGGCATGTTTGTTGTGTTTGTAGAAAATTTCCATTAACATTGGTCAATGTATACAAAAATTGCAGCTATTACATTCGCATGTTATTTGAGGCGATTGCATTTGACACTTACATTTGCAGTCACCTTGTTCAAACTTACGTATAATCTGACCGAGAATTTGAAATAAGTGAACTAAGTAGCCTTGATTATTCAGTTTAATTGTGTTTCCGTTTTGCAAGTTTTCTTTCATTGTACAAGAACCAACGGCTACATGATACATTGTGCCCACCTTTTTGCTGTTCAGGATGCTTTTCCTAGTTATATTTCCATGACAGTGTAGCTAACTTCAAGACTCTAAAGATGCATTGTTATCAATTATGACCTTTATATCAGTTCTTAATGTTTAGCAATTGAAATAATTATTCATTTATTTGTACTTGCCATGTAATTTCTTATAAATTCACAACACTTTAAGTTGAATTGTTGATCTGGGTGTTATATGGCTTATTATTTGGTATTTAATTGGGGTTTTTTTGATCCCACGGATTTGAATACCACATTCCAGAAATTCATGAAAGAGCACTACATGGATAACTACAGCTTCCAGAAATTGATGGAAGAACACTACATGGGGAACTATAACCAATTCTTCTGTTTGGAGAGATGGAGGTGGCTCTAGTTTCAAGTAGGTATAATATTAAACTTCGTAATATATTACCAGATATTTCTTATCCACAAAAAGCGAATATCGACTCTAATTTGATTGAAAAAATATTCTTTGATGCAGGGATATCGAGTTTATGCCATTTATTTCACTATGTTGCTCATTTTGTTACTTTTGTGGGTAAATATGAACTTCACTTTATTAGTTTTACCAGTTGTTCTCAGCTGTTTCTCCACTTGCATTAGCTAAAGTTTAATACTTCATTGAGTGTAGGTCAGCAGTTGCTGATGTAAAAACTGGTGGGAGCACAGATAACAAGTATATGCATTCTAGATCTTAGTTTTTATACTCCTAATAAAGTTTTGCATACCCATATCCTAGTTAGAGGTTCATTATGATACTTTCAGACACGATTAACTGTTTTTGTTTGTGTATTTCTAGATTCCTTGCACATTGGCTTCTGTCGATGCCCTTGAAAGGTACACATAGCTTTCCAGCGATCCAAGGTACAACTATATGCCTTGGTATTACGATTGCAGTAGTAACTTTTTTCATGGACCTTAACTAATATCTTGTACGTGTGTCTGTAATTTGAACCACATTTTGTGATAACATCATTACTCTGTTGCATCTCTGTTGGGGTTATGTTTCATTTTAATAATTTTATTCATTAAGTTAAGCATTAACCAATGTAGGATAACTCTTTAGGCAGCCAACTGCCTTTTTTCTCAGCTTGTGCTCTTACTTGTGGCATAGGTCGTTCCGCAGATTTTTTTCTCCTGGTATTGACTCTCATAAGTTGTCTTCTTTTCTTCACAGAATGGTTCTTTTGCTCGTCGCACTCTCAATCATCATTGACTTCTGAAAGTTAATGGTGTTGTTAAATATATCAAGCTACTTAAATGTCTGTCATTGTTTCAAATTCCAATTTTGTTTGTTGTTGTGGCATGTGGTGCCTGCCCCAACTTTTTTGGGAATGAAAGCTTGGTTATTGTTATCTGGAAAGGGTTGATGCTTGCTGAGATAATGAACTATTTTCCAGTCACTACATTAGTTGAAGCCGATGATACAATCACACTATTTTGCAGTCATTACAATAGTTTATTTGCGTTTAGTTATTTCTTTGTTAGTCACTACACGTCCTTGTTTAATCTTCATTAGTTTGTATATAGTTGTCTCTTTGTTAATCATCACTGGATATTTGTGACTTGCTTTGCGCTTTCTGGGATCATAAAATGAAATAGAAAGCTAATTGACCTATTAGTTTCTGACATTAAACCAAGTGCGGAAGCTTCCTATTTCAACTGTTGCATATTCCTCTTCTTTAAAGACACCACCTGACATGTACTGGAACTATATGGAGAAGCATTATGGTGATGTTAAATCTCACTCATGTTGCCTTGGTAGTTTTTCTATAGTGATTTGTTTTTTAGATTTCTGTATGCTTCGTAAATTATTTTCAGACTCGGAACTGATTGTACTTTGTTATTGTAAAATGAAATCCATGTGTTTAGTGAATTTTTCGAAGATTTAGAAACTGAGTAATTGTAGTTTGTTGGGGTTGTATGATGAATTTAGTGAAATTTCAATTTCTTGGTTGTTTCAATCATATTTTATTTCAGCTACAGATTCAGTTGAACCAATTTTTTTTTTTGTATTATAAATCAATGAAACGTCTGCTTCCACCAGTTTCCAATTGTGGGCTGATCAAGGTAGTCTTAATTTGAAAAAATCTAAGAATCTCAGAAGCAGACATTTCGAGAAATAAGACTACAATCTTATGGCTCCCAGAAATAGTCTTCTTTAGAGGTTTTAAGTGTTTTTCTGGCAGACTTGTTTTTTGCATTTTCCACTAGCGAGTAGACTAGAAATCAAGACTTATAGTTTTGGCAACTAAACTTGACAAACAAGCTTGAGATAGCAACGCTTGCGCGTTCAACCGAGCAGTGCTCTAACAATCTCCCCCTTTGTCAATTTAGTGATAAAACTATCAATACACATGGAATACAAAATAAATAAACTTTGTAGCTCTCAATCTAAATGCTTGATTTCCTTGGTTCTTCAACATTACTCGAAATCTTCGTCAATTTTAAGTACTCTAATGTTTCTGAACGTGTTCAACTCAGCATCATAATTGTTGAAGATTCGTAGCTATAACAATGAGAAAACAATAGCTCTCAATCATTGTTATACAGTGTCATAGTATTATTATACAACATCAAAGTCTAATTGTATCACAACTTTGACAACAATTATATGGTGATATGTATCACTACCCCTTGGTCAATACTTCATATCATATGAAAACCACTCCCCCTTACATAATGATCCGTAAACCATATGTATTTTTAGTGTGAACTACACATTAATTGTCCCCCTTTTCATCAATATAAATTGGCAAAGGTACGAAAACTAGTGGGATCCTAATGAAATTTCCATAGAGCTACTTCATGACCAAAAGAGAACATATCAAATTTGTTTTGATGATTTCACATAAACGAAACTAATGTATTTATCAAAGATTTTATAAAGATACAAAAAACTCCTACAATATTCCACATCCGCACTCCCCTCAAAGATTAGGCAATTAAGAACTCTCCCCCATAAAATGTCATTCCCGAAAGAACAACCAGAACGACCTTACTTTCACAAGAAAAGAAGGATTTAAAAGAATACTTTGATACCTAACAGAACTGTTATCAACGTAGAAAAAATGCGAAATTAAAACAACAATACACCAACGTTCTAATCCTTGATTGCCCAAAAGATATGAATGAGTCCATGGGTAAAAGGCTAGAAAATTAATGAACCAAAACAACACCAATAGACTGCGGTAAGTGTTGAAACGTAGAAGTATCTAAAGGTTTGGTGAGAATATCAGCCAATTGTTGTTCGGAAGGCACAAATTCCATATTCATGATACCATTTTCATAGAGATCTCTAATAAAATGATACCTTTTGTCAATGTGCTTAGTTCTTGTGTGCTCAACAGGATTCTCAATGATGCGAATGGCACTTGAGATATCACAAAAGATCTTCATTACACCAGTCTTAAGTCCATAATCATCAAGCATTTGTTTTGTCCATAGAATTTGAGTACAACACGAACCTGCAATAATGTATTCTGCTTCGCATGTAGACAGGGATTGTGAGTTTTGTTTCTTTCTATGCCATGCCACAAGATTCAACCCAACATAGTAAAATCCCCTGAAGTACTCTTTCTATCCTCTAAACATCCTGCCCAATATGCATCTGAATAGGCAGTAAGATCAATGTTAGTATCAAAAGTATTGGATAGACCATACCCGCTAGTATGTTGGATATATCGCATAATCCTCTTCGCAGCTGCAAGATGAGATTCCTTTGGATTAGCCTGAAATTTATCACAACAACCAACACTAAAAGCAATATCAGGTCTAGTAGTTGTAAGATATAAGAGGCTTCCAATGATAGATCGATAAAGCTTTTGATCCACATTTACTCCTTTCTCATCTCGATGTAGTTTACCAGTAGTGGGCATATGTGTTAGTTTTGGAGTTGACTTATCAAGACCGAACCTTGTCACAAGATTCTTAACATATTTTTCTTGAGATAAGTAGATTCCATCCTTATGTTGTTGAATCTGTAATCCTAAATAGAATTTTAATTCACAAACATTGCTCATTTCAAACTCCTTTCCAAGAGAGACTTGAAAATCTTTTGCAAGTTTCTCAGAAATCGATCCATAGATGATATCATCTACATAAACTTGAGGAATGACAACATCTTTCCCTTTCCACTTGGTAAACAAGGTTTTATCAGCTCCACCTCTCGAAAAATAGCTTTGATGATGGTGTGACAAGCAAAGACACACAGAAGCTTGCAAGTATACAAGGCCAAGTTATGATATAGAAGGTAAGCAGGGGAAAGTCCACAGGGAGTGGGAGCAAACTAGAGAAAAACCTAAGCTAACAATCAAGACAGGGCACTATGGCAGTGAGCAAAGCAAGGTAATGTGGCAGATTCAAAGAACTAAAACAGTTACACAACAAAGCAGCACAGCAGAATAACAATAGCAGGGAACCAAGGCTATAAGCCAAGGGCAAGGTGAGGATTGTGCACTGATTTCAGTGCACAACAGCTACAAATTGCAGGAATTTAAACAAGAAAAACAGGCAAGGAGAATAACTGATCAGGAAGCAAAATAGAACTGAATAGAGGTGACTGCAAAGGGATTGGTGGTTAAGCCAAGGCTTAGGATCCACCTTGTGTCCTAATCAAATAGCATGTTTCTAGGTTGAGTTTGATCCTATGCATAGATCTAGAAATAGAAGAATACTAAATTGCTCAATAGTTTGCCCCTAGCATTGGCTGTCTTTTGACAGCACAACCAATCACAGGCACTATGAGCATTGGTATCTCCCATTTGCTCAATCAAAACATACATCAGGAGAACTATCCTAGCAACCTGTCAATTGACAGTACACAAGGCTTCAACAGAGCCTTAGCTTAGTGCTACTTAGCTCATGCTCAACATGTTACAAACACAAGCATTCATCATACAGAAATAATTCAAACATAACATAACAATCAACTGTTAATTGCATAAGAAGACTGAAATTGAAATTCATTAACTAAAAACTGTCTCAATTCTCTACTGGCTAATCCAGAGAGATACACAGTGTCCTTCACACACACCACATAATACCAATTTATACCCCCCAAATATCAGTTTAGGGTTCACAGCCCCTTTTCCCCAAAAACAGAAAATTAGGTAAATTTGGTTTACCTAATTTTGATGAGATACTCACTCCATCTCGTCGACCCACTCTCCAATTACTTCTTCTCGTTCATCTCCTGCTCCAATTGCTGCTCTAACATCAACTTATATCTTCAATTTCTCACCTAGGGTTTCAGTGATGAGAGATGAGAAATTGAGGAGATTAGTTGATGAAAAAGAGGTAAAACGTGATAGTGATGATGGGTTTTTGGTTATAGGTAGAGTAGAGTGATTTGGTGGCGTAGATGGTGGAGTGATTTGGGGAGAAGATGGTGGTGATGGAGACGGACATGGTGGTACTGTTGCAGAGAGGGGGGGCGGGGGAAAGATGGTGTCGATGGGGTTTGAGGAAGGGTGTGTTTGGCAATGGGTATAGGTATTAGGTACTAGGGTGTTGAGCAGGTGTAGAGGATTTTGATGTTTCGCGAAGCTGGACCGATGGATGGGAAGATGGTAGGTGGATCTGACGGCGATGCGGAGGCAGGCGATGAGCGACCTTCGGATGAAGAGATACAACGAAACGAACGGTACTTGATGGAGTTAGGTACTGTAGTGTAAGGCGGAGATATCAAACTTCGATGCACATCAAGGGAGCGACCGTCGGATGCTTCTGAGAACTGATCTGACGGCTGAAGACGCAAGCGGGTATGGATTTGGGTTTTAGGCTTTTGGGTATAGAATATGGGTTTGGGAAATGAGTTTGGGCTTGGAAAACCTTGAGCCTACTTCTTCTTTAAGAACAACTTTCTTCTTCTTGAGCCCATTTCCAGCTTTTTGGACGTGCACTCCATTCTTTGCGGCTTCCTTGCGTAATTTCTCCCGGCTTTTCACTACTTTTCTGCTCTTTTTGCTCCGCAAGTCATCCAGACTTTATTTATTACCTAAAAATGCAAAATTAATTAATAAAAATATTTATTCTTGAAAACAATGAAAATACAGAATATGGGATAAAATGTAGAATTAATGCATAAAAGATGAGTTAAATGCCAACAAAAAGGGATAAATATATACAATATTTGGCACTCATCAAATACCCCCAAACCTGAATTTTACTTGTCCTCAAGTAAAACAAAACTAAGGAAATCCTAACTATACCACTGTCGCTGGTCTCTCGAATGCATTTAGCGTATGCACTAAGCCTTTTAAACCACTAAGTGTCCCTAGTGGACGAGTTGAAGTCTCGTGAAGGTTTGCTTAGAACGTACCTACAAAGTTCTAGGTCAAAATATAAGCTCAGATTCCATCAAATGTGACATGTGCAAAACAGTTTAAGCTCACAGCAAAATGGAGATGTCAATCTAGCTATCAAAGGCACAATCCTAGCACTGATAACAAAAAAAGGACATGTGATAAGAGTGTAAAGTGTATCTACACATGTGTAAAGAAAGATCTGAAGTTATGACTACTAATCACCAAGAGATAGTTTCTCAGGCTAAGAACCGAGGTCGAAATCTAGCTAGCTGTCCGGACTTTACGAGAATTGTGAATGAGTAGGAGGTGTTTCACAATTGCTCGCGTTGTACATCAATGGCATACACCCTCCTTGCTTATTACAAAGAAACAATAAAATGACTCTTTACATGACTCTTATTTACATTGCCTACTCTCTTTTATTTTTGGAACAAGAGAGGATGGAATTGATAAATAATTGATTTTTTTTTTTTTTTTTTTTTCACAGTACAAGGAAACACTTTTGATACAAATACAAAAGGAAACAAAAATTACATGACACTTTGCAAGAGGTAGCCCTTTTTGATGCACCCAGTTAAATTCGATGGTTGTCTTTCTTAATGTAACCTCCACCTTCTATCCCAACCAACCAAAGAACAAGCTAGTCATGTTTCGTTCAGTATTCTAAAGTGATTGGCAATCGTAACTTCCTATCCAACACCTTGAAGATCGAGGCCATACATGTATTGGTAGATCGTGCGCGTGCAAATTTCTTATCACTATGTGAATTGTGCTAGAATCAGGGTGCCTAAATATCTAGACTAAGACTCCTAATAATAATACATATTTGCACAAGAGTCAACATTTCAAGGTAAATGAGCTCCATTTTTTTATGATTTTTTCATTTTTTAATTTTTTTGAATTTTGAGTTTTTTAATTTTTTTGGAATTTTTCACTTTTTTCAAAAAGAAGAAGGAGTTCGTTTTTAATTATAGCATATTATCGTGGTATCTACTCTATACCCCCAAACCTAAACTAAACATTGTCCTCAATGTTTCAAAATATGGAAAGAATTAAAATGCAACATATGGAAAGGGACATGCTGAGTAGAGTAAAAGGAGAGAGAATACCCGATTCGTCGAAAACACGAACCGAACTCCATTATTCACCGGCTAGAATCCAACATTTTCAACTTAGATTATATTGGATTAGCAAAAATATATACAAAAGAAACCAAAAAGTTTTAAAATTTATCTATTGGATTATATACAAAAAATTCACCATACACCAAAAGTCTAAAGAGTTGAGGATCAACCCAAAAGACAAAGTGTAGCGGTTTCAACAACTTCACACATGAAAGAAAAGCACGTGAAGCTGTGAAACCAAATGAGCTACCCCCAAACCTGGATTTTACAGAAGATACAATTTTGAAAACAAAATCGCGCAGTTTTGGGGGTTCATCATGCACAAGATCTAACTCAAAGTGAACTGTGCTATGGACGGGCAAACATGCAATTTCCAACTGTGGTTCCTCAGATGTATTATACTTAGAAGCAAAATAGTCCAAGAGGACTTGGGAAGCACACAGTTCCAAACCTAGGTTGGGGACTCTCAGAAAAGTCGGTTTGTCAATATGGGTACAAACCAAATCTAGGTTGGGTGGAAGGCCATCAGATTGTGACTTATGTAGGACGATAGGCACATCATTATTAATCAAATCAAAATCTCCTAAATCATCTACACATGTCACATCATGCTCACAATCATCAATCAAATTAGCAAGTTCACACTCAGAATCATCAGAATCATCAACAGTAAAATTGACATTGGAATTAACCCAATTAGGGGGTATCTCGGCTAACCAAGAACACCTCAACAGTAATACCCAGCCCTCAATTTATACAAAAAAGGAATGACGAACCCTAATTCCCAAAACCGAGAAAACTAGGGTTAGGGTTTACCTAAAATTCTTCACCCACGTCGACGACCCATGCTCTCTTCTTGTTCCTCCTGCTCTTCCCATGCTTCTATTGCTTCTTCTTCCATCTCTGTCATGCCTATAACTCTATTTCCCTAATTTCAAAACCCTAAATTTGAGAGGGTTTGTGAAACTAGCGAAATAGGCTAATAGGATGGATGGGTTTCGATGTCTTTGATGTAGGGTGGCTATGGTGTTTGGTGATGAAGCGGCAGTGGCAGAGGTGGTGTTCTGGTGGTGGCAGGACATGGTGGAGGTGATGGAGTTGCAGAGCAGCTCTCTGCAACAGGGTATGGAGGAGAAGAGGTCGAGTGATTTTGGGTTAGGGGGCGTTTGGCTAGGGGTATAGGGTGTTCGATACTTAGGTGTTAGGCGGGTTCAGCGAGGTTCGATGATCTGCGACAAGGAGCGATGGATGGGAAGATGGTAGGTGGATCTGACGGCGATGCGGAGGCAGGCGATGAGCGACCGTCGGATGAAGAGATACAACGAAACGAACGGTACTTGATGGAGTTAGGTACTGTAGTGTAAGGCGGAGATATCAAACTTCGATGCACATCAAGGGAGCGACCGTCGGATGCTTCTGAGAACTGATCTGACGGCTGAAGACGCAAGCGGGTATGGATTTGGGTTTTAGGCTTTTGGGTATAGAATATGGGTTTGGGAAATGAGTTTGGGCTTGGAAAACCTTGATCCCACTTCTTCTTTAAGAACAACTTTCTTCTTCTTGAGCCCATTTCCAGCTTTTTGGACGTGCACTCCATTCTTTGCGGCTTCCTTGCGTAATTTCTCCCGGCTTTTCACTACTTTTCTGCTCTTTTTGCTCCGCAAGTCATCCAGACTTTATTTATTACCTAAAAATGCAAAATTAATTAATAAAAATATTTATTCTTGAAAACAATGAAAATACAGAATATGGGATAAAATGTAGAATTAATGCATAAAAGATGAGTTAAATGCCAACAAAAAGGGATAAATATATACAATATTTGGCACTCATCAAATACCCCCAAACCTGAATTTTACTTGTCCTCAAGTAAAACAAAACTAAGGAAATCCTAACTATACCACTGTCGCTGGTCTCTCGAATGCATTTAGCGTATGCACTAAGCCTTTTAAACCACTAAGTGTCCCTAGTGGACGAGTTGAAGTCTCGTGAAGGTTTGCTTAGAACGTACCTACAAAGTTCTAGGTCAAAATATAAGCTCAGATTCCATCAAATGTGACATGTGCAAAAC
The DNA here is from genome assembly GCF_003573695.1 of Papaver somniferum. Classification (NCBI taxonomy): domain Eukaryota; kingdom Viridiplantae; phylum Streptophyta; class Magnoliopsida; order Ranunculales; family Papaveraceae; genus Papaver; species Papaver somniferum. Next base: position 179,621,329 of record NC_039362.1, on the reverse strand, counting down.
AGTTTAAGCTCACAGCAAAATGGAGATGTCAATCTAGCTGTCAAAGGCACAATCCTAGCACTGATAACAAATAAAGACATGTGATAAGAGTGTAAAGTGTATCTACACATGTGTAAAGAAAGATCTGAAGTTATGACTACTAATCACCAAGAGATAGTTTCTCAGGCTAAGAACTGAGGTCGAAATCTAGCTAGCTGTCCGGACTTTACGAGAATTGTGAATGAGTTGGAGGTATTTCACAATTACTCGCGTTGTACATCAATGGCATACACCCTTCCTTGCTTATTACAAAAACAACAAAATGACTCTTTACATGACTCTTATTTACATTGACTATTCTCTTTTTATTTTTGGAACAAGAGATGATGGAATTGATAAATACTTGATTTTTTTTTTTTTTTTTTTTTTTTTTTTTTTTTTTTTTTTTTTTTTTTTTTTTTTTTTTTTTTTTTTTTTTTTTTTTTTTTTTTTTTTTTTTTTTTTTTTTTTTTTTTTTTTTTTTTTTTTTTTTTTTAGAACAAGGAAACACTTTTGATACATATACAAAAGGAAACAAAAATTACATGACACTTTGCAAGAGGTAGCCCTTTTTGATGCACCCAGTTAAATTCGATGGTTGTCTTTCTTAATGTAACCTCCACCTTCTATCCCAACCAACCAAAGAACAAGCTAGTCAAGTTTCGTTCAGTATTCTAAAGTGATTGGAAATCGTAACTTCCTATCAAACACCTTGAAGATCGAGGCCATACATGTATTGGTAGATCGTGCGCGTGCAAATTTCTTATCACTATGTGAATTGTGCTAGAATCAGGGTGCCTAAATATCTAGACTAAGACTCCTAATAAAAATACATATTTGCACAAGAGTCAACATTTCAAGGTAAATGAGCTCCATTTTTATGATTTTTTTTTTCAATTTTTTAATTTTTTTCAATTTTGATTTTTTCAATTTTTTTGGAATTTTTCAATTTTTTTCAAAAAGAAGAAGGAGTTCGTTTTCAATTATGGCAAATTATCATGGTATCTACTCTATACCCCCAAACCTAAACTAAACATTGTCCTCAATGTTTCAAAATATGGAAAGAATTATAAAACAATATATGAAGAGGAACATGCTGAGTAGAGTAAAAGGAGAGAGAATACCCGATTGTACGGTGGTAGCTCGATTAAAACTCCGTTATTCAAGGCAAAAATCCATCATATTAGGAGTCACAATGGATGAGCACAAAATATACACAAAAGGAAATTTAACTAACACATTATCTACAAGAAAATTTGGTTTTTAATGGGATTGGACTTTTTGGAAAAAATTTGGTTTTGTTGGGAAAAAGACAAATTTTGGTTTTGATGGGAAAACGAAAAATTTTGGTTTTTAGGGAAAGATTTGGAAAACTTTTTTGGTTATTTAGGGAAAGAGTGGACCAGTTTAGTCCACATAGACTGGGTCCTCTAGGTCGGTTGTTTCAATGTCGGGTGGAAATGGCTCAAGGAATGGCTTTAATCTCTGCCCGTTGACTTTGAAAACGTTCTTGTTGGAGACATCCTCCAGCTCTACAGCTCCATGAGGAAAAACTGTGCGTACTAGGTACGGACCCTTCCATCTGGAACGCAGTTTTCCTGGAAAAAGATGTAATCGGGAGTCATACAGCAAGACTTTCTGACCAGGAGTGAAGGATTTGCGCAGAATACGCTTATCATGAAATATCTTCATCTTTTGCTTGTACATCTTGGCACTGTCATAAGCCTCATTTCTCAATTTTTCCAACTCGTTGAGTTGAAGTTTCCTTTGAATTCCAGCTTCGTCCAGAGAGAAGTTCAGCTCTTTGATTGCCCAGTAGGCACGATGTTCTAATTCCACAGGTAGATGGCACGGCTTTCCATACACTAGACGATAGGGGGACATGCCAATTGGTGTCTTATAAGCTGTTCTATAGGCCCACAAAGCATCATTCAATCTCAATGACCAATCTTTTCTGGACGGGTTGACTGTCTTCTCCAGAATGTGCTTAATTTCCCTATTAGACACTTCCACTTGTCCACTAGTCTGAGGGTGGTACGGAGTAGAAACCTTGTGAGTTATGCCATACTTGCGTACTAAAGACTCAAAGTACTTGTTACGAAAATGTGAACCGCCGTCACTGATGATAGCTCTAGGGGTACCAAAACGTGTAAATATGTTTTCCTTTAGAAATGAAAGTACCACCTTGTGGTCATTTGTTCTGGTTGCTATGGCTTCTACCCACTTAGAAACGTAATCAACTGCGACTAGGATGTACAACTTGCTGTCAGACATGGGAAATGGACCCATGAAGTCTATCCCCCAAACATCAAAAATCTCCACAATCAAAATGGGGTTCAATGGCATCATGTTTCTCCTCGAAATGCTTCCTAGCTTTTGACAGCGTTCACAAGCAACACAATAATCATGGCAATCCTTGAACAATGATGGCCAATAGAATCCACACTGCAAGATCTTTGCAGCGGTTTTCTTGGCACTGAAATGGCCTCCACATGCTTGGTCATGACAGAAAGATATCACATCTTTCTGTTCAGTATTGGGGACACATCTCCTAATGATTTGGTCCGGGCAGTACTTAAACAAATATGGGTCATCCCAAAGGAAATGTTTAACTTCAGCCAGGAATTTAGAGCGGTCTTGTCTCGACCAACGTGAGGGCATCCTACCTGTAGCGAGGTAGTTAGCAATATCAGCAAACCAAGGAAGGTCTGAGATAGACATCAGCTGTTCATCTGGGAATGATTCTCTAATCAGCTCAGATTCATCAATAGACTCTAAAGTTAATCTAGACAAATGATCAGCAACCACATTCTCACAACCTTTCTTATCACGGATTTCGAGATCGAATTCCTGTAATAAGAGTATCCATCGAATAAGGCGAGCTTTAGCATCCTTCTTGGAAAGAAGATACTTCAAAGCCGCATGGTCTGTGTATATGATGATCTTAGACCCTATCAGATAAGATCTAAACTTGTCTAATGCGAAAACGACGGCAAGCAATTCCTTCTCGGTAGTTGAATAATTGAGTTGGGCATCATTAAGGGTTTTGCTAGCATAGTATATCACATATGGTAGTCTATCAACTCGCTGTCCTAAAACAGCACCAACAGCATAATCAGAGGCATCACACATAAGTTCGAACGGAAGCTTCCAATCGGGTGGTCGGACTATAGGAGCGGTGGTGAGAAGGGTTTTTAATTCCTCCCATGCCTTCACACAAGCAACATCGAAATTGAAGGCAACATCTTTGGAGAGAAGACTGCACAGAGGTCTGGAGATTTTGATGAAATCTTTGATGAATCGCCGGTAAAAACCAGCATGACCTAGAAATGATCTGATCTCCTTCACAGAGCAAGGTTGTGGTAGATGTTGAATGAGGTCAACTTTAGCTTTATCCACTTCAATTCCTTTTTCTGAGATGATGTGTCCTAGAACTATTCCTGAATTCACCATAAAATGGCATTTTTCCCAATTTAGAACAAGGTTCTTTTCTTTACATCTGGATATCACGAGGGCAAGATGCTTCAAACATTCGTCAAACGAAGAACCAAAAACAGAGAAATCATCCATAAAGATCTCGAGAAAACTATCTATCATGTCAGAAAAAATGCTCATCATGCAACGCTGAAAAGTAGCAGGTGCATTACACAACCCGAAGGGCATACGTCTATAAGCAAACGTCCCAAATGGACACGTGAATGTAGTTTTTTCCTGATCTTCTGGAGCAATGTGAATTTGGTTATAACCGGAAAATCCATCTAGAAAACAGTAGTGACTGTGTCCAGACACACGTTCTAGCATTTGGTCAATGAAAGGGAGCGGGAAGTGATCCTTCCTTGTTACTGTGTTCAACTTCTTGTAGTCGATGCATACTCGCCATCCTGTGGTTGTACGAGTAGGGACTAATTCATTCTTGTCGTTCTGAACTACAGTAATGCCTGACTTCTTAGGCACAACTTGAATGGGACTAACCCATTTTCTATCGGGAATTGGGTATATGATACCCGCATCAAGTAGTTTCAGGATCTCTCCTTTGACTACATCTCTCATGTTAGGATTAAGTCTCCTTTGCATTTCCCACGATGGTTTGGCATTCTCTTCAAGGTTAATGTGGTGCATGCAGATGGTGGGACTAATTCCTTTGAGATCTGAGATGGTCCATCCTAAGGCCTCTTTGTGTTCCTTAAGTACTTCTAAAAGCTTACTTTCCTGTTCCGTGTCTAAACATGATGAAATAATGACAGGTAAAGTATCAGAAGAACCTAGGAATGCGTACTTCAACGTACTAGGCAATGTTTTCAATTCAAGCTTGGGTGGCTCAACAATGGATGGAATAAGCTTGGAATCAGAGAGTAGGGGTGGTTCCACTTCATATTTCCTTTCCGTGACGTCCATTTGAGGTACAGATTCGAGCAGAGATAGGACGTCACTACAGTATGCATCATCATAGGAATCTGGGTTAAAGTTCTCCATACATGCTTGAAAGGGGTCGACGGATAGAATGTTAGTCAATGAATCTTGCATTAATCCTTCAATCATATTGACTTCATGCACATCATCATCATCAAGATTCACAGGTTGTTGACTAATATCGAACACATTCAATTCTACCGTCATGTTACCAAAAGACAGTTTTAACACTCCATTCCGACAGTTGATGATCGCGTTGGACGTAGCCAAGAAAGGACGTCCTAAGATGACAGGAATGTGACAGTCTGGGTTTTGTACAGGTTGAGTGTCTAAGACAATGAAGTCTACGGGAAAATAGAATTTGTCAACCTTGATCAAAACGTCTTCGACCACTCCACGGGGAATCTTGACAGATCGGTCTGCCAGTTGTAGAGTGATAGATGTTGGTTTCAACTCCCCAAGACCTAACTGCTCATAAACAGAATATGGCAGTAGGTTAACACTTGCACCTAGGTCTAATAACGCTTTATTGACCGTGTGTTCTCCTATAGTGCAAGAAATTGTTGGACATCCTGGATCCCTAAATTTGGGTGGAGTTTTGTTCAGAATGATGGAACTCACCTGCTCAGCTAAGAAAGCACGTTTTTGCACATTGAGCTTGCGCTTTTGAGTACACAAGTCTTTGAGGAATTTGGCATAAGCAGGGATTTGCTTGATTGCTTCAAGAAAAGGAATGTTGATGTTGACTCTCTTGAACAGATCTAACATCTCATTGTAATGGGTACTTTTCTGTTGATAGATCAATCTTTGAGGAAATGGGGCAACAGGAGAATGAGTTGGCAAAGGGACATTCACAACAGTAGAATTGTCAGGCTTTCCAACTTGCTCAGGTTCTTTGGTTTTCTGGGGTTGTGGAGACAGCGTGGAATTTGTATCAGATTCATTAGGTTCGCCCACGTTGTTCTCGATGACTTTACCACTTCGGAGGGTGGTAATGGCATGGATTTGATCGGGTGAGGTTTCAGTGCAGGATGTTGTGCCTGTTTGAAATATCCTCTTTGGATTTTGTTGGGGTTGGCTCGGAAGTTTACCCTTTTCTCTCTCACACATTTGATCCATCTTTTGATCTAGATTTTTCTGACTTTGCATCAAACTCTGGAACATTTCCTCTAGGGTGGATAATCTCTTGTCGGTATTGTGTTTAGGATATGATTGTTGTTGAGAGTTTGATTGTTGTTGAGGGTTTCTCGGGTGTTGATAACCTTGATTGTTCTGATATCCCTGATTGTTTTGATAGCTCTGATTGGGTTGAGATGGTCCTCCCTGAGTGGGTCCTTTTGACCATGAAAATTTAGGGTGGTTTCTCCATCCTGGATTGTAGGTCTGTGAATAAGGGTTATGCTCTGGTTTTTGAAACATGGCATGTGCCTGTTCAAGCCTAGATTCCTGGACTGCAAGCAAATCTGGACAATTTTGGAATTGATGGTTGGGGTCGTTACAAGCAGCACAAACAGACGAAGCGACATGTTCTCGGAGAGTAGTGGTGAAAGGTTTTGAATTTTTATGTAGTTCTAACTCTTCTAATCTCCTAACTATTGATGCCATGTTTGCTCTTCCCTCAAAATCCGCTTCAATCCTAAAAGCCTTTGCTTCGGATGTAGTCTTTCTGGTTTCACGGATGGACTCCCATTGTTGCGTCTTTTCAGCTACTTCAATCAAGAAATCCCAAGACGCGTCAGCAGTTTTATCTACGAATAGACCATTACACATCGACTCAACCGTTGTTCGGGTGGACACATCTAGACCTTCATACAAAATTTGCACAAGTCTCCATTTTTCAAAACCATGATGGGGACATTGGAGCAATAATTCATTGAATCTCTCCAGGTATCTAGCTAAGGTTTCACCCTCTAATTGCACAAAGCTATTCAGACTTTGACGAATTGTCGCAGTCTTGTGGTTCGGGAAAAACTTTTTGAAAAACTCCTTTATGAGGTCATCCCATGTCATGATGGATTGAGGATGTAAAGCATAAAGCCAGGCCTTTGCCTTATCTTTCAGGGAGAAAGGAAAAAGCCTTAACTTCAGGGTTTCGTCGGACATTTGAGTGAAACACAGAGTTCCACAAATTTCCTCGAATTCTCTCACGTGGTGGTACGGGTTTTCATTCTCAACACCTCTAAAAATAGGAAGCATCTGTATTGTGCTTGATTTCAGCTCATAATGGCCGTTAGCCTCGGGTAGCACAATACAAGAAGGTTGACTGGCTCTAGTTGGGTAAATATAATCCTTGAGGGTACGGGGTTCTCCCATTGTTTCTGGTTGATCTGGACTGTCTCCCTCAGAACTTAGAATTTCGATAGGTTCGTCTGGGTTAATTCTAACAAGTCTGTTTGTTTGGTCTCTGTAGGTCACAATCATGTCCTAGTAGGTACCTTAACTAACATTTTAGTCAGAGCAATCGGAAACAGTTTTGGCCCACAAGGGTTATGAAGATTTGGTTTTGAATGAGTGTTGGACTAACAAGGGATTTTGGTTTTTGGTTTAAAATTGGGCTTTGGAAAATTTTTTGAACTAAACCTAGCATAAATTAGCACAACTCATAAAAGAAAATAAAAACAATAATAATAATTAAGACAAGCCCATAAAAGAAAAAGAAAAATAAAAA